>NC_085962.1:25195723-25519772 GCF_910591565.1 Cydia splendana | reverse complement strand
AAACGATTCTGTACCAGACTCAATTATGAAAATGTCGAATTTTCCAAGATTTTCACATATTTTTTTTTATGAGAGAGCTTTGGCACTTAAATATCATTTATTATTTTGGGGTAATTTGGCAACTACAAACGAAAAGAAAAGAACTACAAATAACTACAAACGATTCTGAACAAGAATCAATCATTAAAGTGTCGAATTTTCCAAAATATTCACTTATTATTGAAATGTCATGGAAAAAGCTCTCGTAGTGAAATCAAATCAATTTTTTTGGGGTTATTTGGCAGCTACGAAAGAAATGAAAAGAACTACAAATGATTCTGAATAAGAATCAATCATTTAAAAGTCGAATTTTCCAAAATTTTCACTTATTATTGTATTGTCATGGAAAAAGCTCTCGTAGTGAAATCAAATCAATTTTTTTGGGGTTATTTAGCAACTTTGAAAGAAATGAAAAGAACTACAAACGATTCTGAACAAGAATCAATCATTTAAAAGTCGAATTTTCCAAAATTTTCACTTATTATTGTATTGTCATGGAAAAAGCTCTCGTAGTGAAATCAAATCATTTTTTTTGGGGTTATTTAGCAACTTCGAAAGAAATGAAAAGAACTACAAACGATTCTGAACAAGAATCAATCATTTAAAAGTCGAATTTTCCAAAATTTTCACTTATTATTGAATTGTCATGGAAAAAGCTCTCGTAGTGAAATCAAATCAATTTTTTTGGGGTTATTTGGCAGCTACGAAAGAAATGAAAAGAACTACAAATAACTACAAACGATTCTGAGCAATTATCAATCAAGTAAGTGAAGGATTGATTAAGTTTTTATTTCATTTAGTCCATTCCTTGTAAAAGACATCAACGCCCTCTCGTAGTGCAATCAATTTTTCTTCCGTTGTAAGGCTTTTATTAATGAAAAGGAAAGAACTACTATCAACTACAAACGATTCTGTACCAGAATCAATCATAAAAGTAAAGTGTTGCCAAGACTAGGCGCGTAAATATTTTATACTAAAAAGTTATCAGATCCCGTAGTAAGTACCAAAGCTTTTACTCTGTAAGTCCTAACTTTATAAGCTCTAACTGTATAAAGCCAACATCTTGGTCAAACAGTAGTACTACGGCTTGGTCGTTACTTGACATGAACGCGCTCTCGTCTTTAGTTTCATGAAAAAGCTCTTTATCGGGAAAAGACATCAACGGGCTCTTAAGGCTTTTTTAATTTTTTTAATTTTTTGGGGTTTTTTGGCTACTACAAGTGAAAATAAAGGAACTACAATCAACTACAAACGATTCTAAGCCAGTATCAACAATAAAAGTATAAGATTTCAAAAGTGGGGGTGCTGGGATTTTTTTCACCCCCATAACTTTTTTTTGGGGCAACTACAAATAAAATCCTTTTAACTACAATTAACTACAAACAAAATACTATAAGAAAAAAAATATAAATAAAAAATTGGTCAAGGTCGGGTGCCAAGTTCACATAGGTCTAGCTTGTAGGACCTATGTGAACTTAAACCTGTGACTGTTTAAAATTAAAGTTGTAAACATGATGGGTGTGTTGTGGTACTTGTAGGTATCACCGTGCATAATCGATATAAGAGTGCGTAAAGCGCATTTAGTGATTGTTCCATACTTCCTTATCCCTTAGAGCAGCGGTCGGCAACCTTTTTTTGCGTAGTTTTAGTAGCGTAGTTAACGATGAGTAAGTTGACGCGGGCCGCACTTTGTTAATATTTATGACTTTATCAGACATTGTCGTTTCTCAATATTACATAGCCAGAGAGGCTCGCAGGCCGCAAGTGACAGTTTCACGAGCCGCATGCGGCCCGCGGGCCGCAGGTTGCCGACCGCCGCCTTAGAGCAATAAGTAACTATACAAATTATATTATTACATAATATATGAAACTTGTTTTTAAGTTATAATTATCATGAGTTTAGTTAAAAAAGTACAAGCAAACCACCCGCGAGAGCGAGTCGCGTTTTATATTCGCGTAGACTGCGACTCGCGGATTGACATAAAGACGAGATAATATTTTGTCTCAAAATAGGCAGTTGTGCTACGGATTTTAGTTCAAAGTCGCGATCGTTGTCATTTTCTGACAGTGACACCTGATCGCGAGTGTGTCGCGGCTCTCGCGCGTGAGTTGTGCTGCCAACACGCGACAAGCCGCCAAGTCGCGCCGATCTGTCTCTTCTCGCGCCTGTCGCGGCAAGATGTGCTAGAGGTGCTGGTGAACTTAGCGGTAGACGATTTGTGTTTACAAATCGGTTAGCGCTGCAGCCGCTGCCTTTACTTTCTCGCTAGATGATAGTGTTATTGTGTACCGTCAGTGCAGCGCCTCCAGCGCTTAATTATCAAGGACAATTCTAGCAATATGGACATCGACGGCGCCGATAACTACGTGTGTGCAGGCTGTGAACTGGCTATAACGGACAATTTATATTTAAGTTGTAGCTCATGCCAACGTAAATATGACCTACACTGCCTCAACATGTCGGTGGAGCGCTTCCAGGCGTTGCAGCAATGCACCAAGGATAGCTGGACGTGCCCCGAGTGCCGAAGACTAGTGCCAAAAACGGACTATGATAACTCCCCTGCGCGGGCGATGTACCATGCATCTCATTCGAGCGACGCTTGCGAGACCAATAATGTTACGCACCGTAAAAAACCTAGCAGGCCGACCTCTTCGCAGGTCGTATTACCTGTCCCGGAAGTTCACACAGTGGAAACTATTACAGCCACCTATTTAAATATAACACAGCAAATTCAAGAAGGTTTTAAGCTGACAATGGAGACCTATGTTATGTCGGCGCTAACTGATTTTGACATTGGAAATGTCTTTTCGTTCGCTCCAGTATACGGTCCGATTTCACGAAAAAGTGCGATCCCCTTATATCTCGGAAAGTTGTGAAGATATGATATTAAAAATAGGCTCAAAAGACGCATAATCACGAGAGCTGTAAGGTGCAAAAATAATTATTCGAGAAAGTCAAAAACAAAAAAGTTATGGTCGAAATAGTGAAAATAAAATTCAATTTTTTCCGAATTTTTGATTTTGGTGCTCGATAATGTGGAAACGAAGAATGATATCAAAAATTTGAGAAAAACGGCTCTGGACAATTTAGTCAGCTACAATTTGAGCCTAAAACAAAGACGATCGGGTTAAGGGTTTGCCCTGTAGCCTAACCTTAAAATAGTCAAAAAGCCAAAACGACATTTTTCACAGGACATTTATGACTTCATGTTTCGCAGAGTTCGTTATCGGTGTTTGTTGTGAATAATCGGGATTATGACGGCAGAATAACACTTGCACTGCGTGGGCTTTCAAAATCGCTGCAGATTTTTCTTGGTCTAACTCTATCTATCCTGTTTGAGACGGGCGTAGATAACGCACTATTCGACAATCTATGCATTCTTGTGGTGGTGGAAATAGAAATAGAGGCAGCGGCAGAGGCAGAGGCAGAGGCAGAGGCAGAGGCAGAGGCAGAGGCAGAGGCAGAGCCAGAGGCAGAGGCAGAGGCAGAGGCAGAGGCAGAGGCAGAGGCAGAGGCAGAGGCAGAGGGAGAGGCAGAGGGAGAGGCAGAGGGAGAGGCAGAGGGAGAGGGAGAGGGAGAGGGAGAGGAGAGGGAGAGGGAGAGGGAGAGGGAGAGGAGAGGGAGAGGGAGAGGGAGAGGGAGAGGGAGAGGGAGAGGGAGAGGGAGAGGGAGAGGGAGAGGGAGAGGGAGAGGGAGAGGGAGAGGAGAGGGAGAGGGAGAGGGAGAGGGAGAGGGAGAGGGAGAGGGAGAGGGAGAGGAGAGAGGGAGAGGGAGAGGGAGAGGGAGAGGGAGAGGGAGAGGGAGAGGGAGAGGGAGAGGGAGAGGAGAGGGAGAGGGAGAGGGAGAGGGAGAGGGAGAGGGAGAGGGAGAGGGAGAGGGAGAGGGAGAGGGAGAGGGAGAGGGAGAGGGAGAGGAGAGGAGAGGGAGAGGAGAGGGAGAGGGAGAGGGAGAGGGAGAGGGAGAGGGAGAGGGAGAGGGAGAGGGAGAGGGAGAGGAGAGGGAGAGGGAGGAGAGGGAGAGGGAGAGGGAGAGGGAGAGGGGAGAGGGAGAGGGAGAGGGAGAGGAGAGGGAGAGGAGAGAGGGAGAGGGAGAGGGAGAGGGAGAGGGAGAGGGAGAGGGAGAGGGAGAGGGAGAGGGAGAGGGAGAGGGAGAGGGAGAGGGAGAGGGAGAGGGAGAGAGGGAGAGGGAGAGGGAGGGAGAGGAGGAGAGGGAGAGGGAGAGGGAGAGGGAGAGGGAGAGGGAGAGGGAGAGGGAGAGGGAGAGGGAGAGGGAGAGGGAGAGGGAGAGGGAGAGGGAGAGGGAGAGGGAGAGGGAGAGGGAGAGGGAGAGGGAGAGGGAGAGGGAGAGGGAGAGGGAGAGGGAGAGGGAGAGGGAGAGGGAGAGGGAGAGGGAGAGGGAGAGGGAGAGGGAGAGGGAGAGGGAGAGGGAGAGGGAGAGGGAGAGGGAGGGACACCCGATTCGTCATGATGAGCATTACCCAAGATAGCTGATGCTGAACCCTGGCAGTACCTATTGGAACTCAGGTTTGGTGCAACATAGACAAACGCTGTTATGGTCATCTCTCGTCGCGTCAAACTGCTGTCAAGAAAATTTCATATCTCGCAGCAAATGGGCCGCTGCCGATCACCACTTCTCGAGTTGACTACGGATTTGCCGTGTAATAATTTTCTTGTACTTTGAACATTAATATATCCTGCTTATTAATCGAAAAACGAAATATGTACCTATACTTATGCGCCACGGCGACAATTATTCAAACTTGGATACGCGTGTGGAAATTTTGCAATTTGTTTGTTCACATGCGTTATGTCCAGGATACTTGTGTTAGTCTAAGAATAAAATAATTATCATTCAACGTTGTAGTTTTATTTTGTAACTTTTTCCTTATCCAGACTTTCTCGTCGCTCAGCGACAATATTTTTTCGAATTCCGTAGATTCATTTCCAATTGTGCTCGATAGTCGTGTGAGGCACGAAATCTGTAAATTTTTCTAATAAGTTTTTTAATCGGCTTGACAAACTCACAGCTACAATGGAATCAATCTCTTCGCGTTTGACTTCGTTCGATGAACGCATCACGTCCTTGGAAACGCGCTTCAGTGACAATATCGACACAAATCAATGTACGGTGAGAGACATGACGTGTTGAGTATTAGGGTCAACACGTCATGTGACATTTAAGGTGACATTTAAGAAATAGAAAATATATTTATTAAAATGAACAATAATTCTAATTACATTTATGTAAAGGTCACCTAAATGCCACTCACGTAGGCCACTAGTATATAAGCACGAATTTACTTAATAAAGAGGTTCAGTATTCAGCAGATATTCTAGTATCAATTATCTACCCGAACGCCCCACATTACATGGCGATCCTGCCAGTGGAACTGCTCAGCAGTTCTGGTATCACCACCTTCGGAATCGTCTAAGTTGCGCCGCCCAGCCATCCAGCCAGCCAGCCAGCCACCCAGACACCCAGCAAGCCAGCTAGCCAGCACCACTAAGCACAGCACAAGACCGCGTCGCGTAGCTACGACCCTGAACAACTATGAAACCGAGCACAGCTTCAGCCCAGTGCGGCAATACAATCACGGTAACAATCATATTAAATACTGAGGGACAGCCAACAAGAACAGCAAAATGGACAAGGAAGCAGCCACATACCCGCCATCGACCCCAACCGCCAACCCCGCCAGTACAACGTACTCAGCAACACCACCAAGCCAACACGTCAAGGAAGAAGAATAAAGGCCGAGCCACACGCCACATCCAAGCGACCATAACCACCAATAACACTACAATAGAAGACCAGGATGAAGACTGGACAAAGGTACCTACATCAAACTAAATAATCTTCTTTACACATTTTTTTTTCTCTCTTTCTCTCGAAAATTATCATTAAATATAGTCTATTAAATCTAAACTATAATCTTAATAATGTATAAACTATTCTTTAAACATGCAGATACGTCTGCGTACGATATTCCAAATTCTACTATCTATTAATATATTAATTATAATTAATTTACGATTACTACTTGATGACGAAAAACAAAACATGAATATATGAAAAAAATATATATATTCACCAGTTAACCACAATTAATTAATTTTAAAGTAAACAAAAATAATAAAAAAAAGATTCAGTACAAAAAAAAAAAGGTTATATATGTACGTATAGATAAAATTAAATATCAACAACTTATTAAAATAAAACAAGTAATAAAACATACATTTAGATAAAATTAAATATCAAGAACTAATTAAAATGAAACAAGTAATAAAACAAAAACATTTTCTAATATCCATCAATAATTTCAACCAGTGCATCATTCGTTAATTAAAACAAATAAACAAAATTTACCTCAAAAAGTTAACTCAAAAAAAAAATATACAATCAGCAACATTAAATAACTAACACGGGGTGCATTCCATTATTTCCATTTTTGCAATTAACTAATATTATATATCTTTAAGACCACAATATAAAAGAAAAAAAAAAGAAAAGAAAAAACCCCTCAACACTAACACTAACATTGACGTCATAATAACATTATTTAGCTTCGTTTAAAACAAAACAAACCACTAACCCACCACCACCCATAACTAACACTAACATTAACGTCATAATATCATTATTTAGCTTCGGTTAACACAAAACAAACCACTAACCCACCACCACCCATAACTAACAATAACACTAACATTTAACATCATAATATCATTATTTAGATTCGTTTCAAAACAAAACAACCCACTAACCCACCACCCAACACTAACACTAATACTAACAAACTAACCTAACATTTCCAAACGAAACCCATTTCCCAACATAAAGACAAAACCACTAACAAACTAACCTAACATTAACTTTGAGTAACTGACAAACACTAGAATCTACTACCTATTCCACACATTAAACAACATCGCTTATGGTCTTTTCAAATTATTATCCAATTTAACGTTCAAAAATTTAGCTTTTACACCATTTCGTTTTCAATAGGTAACATATTTAATATATGTTCGCAAATGCCTTCATATCCAGTTACAAATTAATTTCGTGTTTTTCAAAAAAAATCAATCTAATCATTTTACTATTACAATCATTCAATCAAACTTTTATTGGTAAAATAGAAGTCAACACATTATTTTTACACAGAATATCATTATTATTTTAGGTCAAATTATTTCAACTTACATACATACATACTTTAGTACCTTTAATGCAAATTCTATTCCATCTATTTCTATCTATTCTGACTATTTATTTTTAATTATTATTATTATCTATTCAATTTAAAAATTTGAAATCATTTTTTTTTTAATTAACAGTATAACTTATTATTATGACATGTCATGGCAATCGTCAATCAAAATGTATAGCCAATCTGAGTAAATATTTTGTTTTTTTTTTTAATCTAAAGTAAATAAGTAACAAACTTACATTAACTTACATTTATATATCAATAATATTCAAGCCACGAATCTACTACTATACTAATTAATTATTGCATAAAAATAAGAAAATGCCATCAGCTCACCACTCTCATATCCTTATAATATCCAAATATAATGAATAATACAAAAATTCAATTAGAACATCAATACTCACATCCAAGAAATTGCCAACAAAACATACAAAGTAATACATATCAACACTAACTGCTAATCTACTTAAACATACGATTAATGGAATGCACCAGACTTGTGAAGGCCGCGTCACGCGTTCTCGTCACACGTCACCAAATACGGATGTACATGCAACACATGCCATGTCATCTCAAATTTTCAAGTACATAAATTGAAGGAAAAAAAAATAACCATAAACAGTTCATACATTTGACCTTCGAGCAACACGGAAGGGAGGCGGCATTCGCACTATTTCCCCTCTGCCGAGGTACAAGATTAGCGCGTCAATCTAATCTACCGCGGGTAATAAAACTAGTTGCACTTGGATTTTTCACTAGACCGAGTCCAGACGCGCGCGTGAACACTGCTGCACAAAAATGCCTGTTTGCTCGGTTTTTTGTTATAAAAAGAGGTCGGGGACATCAAATTTACAAAAAGAAAGTGTTACATTTCACATGTAATATTTTTTTTTACATATCATACGTTTAATTACATTCAAACACAATTATTATATTTTAGTCTCATGTAATTGTTGGATTTATCGATTTTGCTCGCTCAGTACAAATTGCGGATCGGTCGAGCGACAAATCCGACTTCTCATCTCTCAGAATACAATAATATACTTCAACGAAAATGAGTTAGTGTGCGTGTTGTGACACTTGTCACTCGTCCGTACACAAAAAGAGATCGAGGTTTGCAAGATTTGTCTTTGACGTGTGTCATTTTCTATGTATTTGTGTCGTCATTACAGATTGGATTTTGTATGTAAGTGTGTGAGAAGTGCGACTGTGTGCACCTTTCCCCCCGCGAAAAATGGCAGAAAGATTTGTACGGTGAGATATCGCTTGGGCCCCTCCCTTCCGATGTGTCGGAAGCCGGTGTTGCTCGAAGCATTTGACGCATTATTAGAGTTTTAAACTAAAAATTATTTACAACATATAATATGAAAATCAAGTAGGTATCAAATAAATATAATGAAAGACAAATAAACAAAATAAAAGGGAAGGAAAAATATAAACATCACATTGAAAGAGCTAAAACAGATAAGTGTTGCAACCAACAATTAGCCTGATCAACTAAAAGTTATTGTGACTCTTATATGCTTTAAGTTTTCAAAATGATGATTTCCTTTCAAAACGGGGTAGCTCGTGAAAATAAATAATGTAAGCAAGGTACACCAGGATACAACCAGGCAATAACCCTTGAAACCTAAACAATTCGAGCGAGCTCTCAATTGCAGCGGTCCTTGGGCACACGCAAAGGTTTTTTGTTGTTCCGATGTGTTAAAACAACTGTCTGGCAATACATATTACGCGTAATATGTATTAGCGCGCTATAATAAATAATAAATTTTTGTCGGCCGACCGAGAGCGCTATTAAAAGGCGCTGTGTACTTTTTAAAAGACAGGTGACAGGTATCACAAAGTCAGCTTACATTATTAGGTCACAATGCAGACATTACAAAATGGCTCATTGGCGATCAATTCTTACAATAATAAACAAATTTTCCACAAATCACGAGCAAGAATTCTGATGAAAAAAAAAATAAAAAAATAAATGAAAACCCCAGGGAAAATAATATACACTATAACACATTAGAATAGCATTTTTTTTTTACAAGCACTAAATCCTTGAGACATCATGATACGGTCGAGTTACCTTGCATGAAGGTCCTTGGACACATAATATGTTTATTAATATAAACATGTGTTAAAAAACAGCCTGTAAAAAAATATACTTACATATAAAAATCAAATATAGCATTATACTAAATAAAAAAACAACTATCAATCAAAACAGAAAAGGAAATAAATGATTTTTATCCAAATAAATAAATAAATTTAAATGAAAAGAAAATAAATAAATAATATAATAAATTGTGTACTAAATATATTTATGAATAAAACTGAATTAAAACAAAGCATATTAATTATATAAAAAAAAAAAAACGTAATATCAACATTAAATAAATACCTACAATTACAGTGATAACAATAAACAAATCAATTAAATAAAAATAAAAATACATACTTAATTTAAAATAAGTTAAATAAAAAAAACACAGTTAAATCACATAAAATACTTTATATATAAAATGTAAATACAATACACGTTGTATTGTGTCCAAAATGTAATAATAAATTAGTGAGTTAATGACCAGTTTACATGTCGAAGAGAATTCGCAAAGATACCTAACAACCTACTAGTGTCTTACCTACAAATAGGTCAATGTAATAATAATAATAAAAAAAAACAAACATATATATAAAATAAATAAAATAAATGATTTTTCCCGGTGCATAAAATAATACAAAACTTATTTCACTCTAAAGAATACAACTAAATTATAAGTTTAGAGTATTATATTATACTACAATACGAGTTTTTGTCATCAATGTAGAAAAATCCTTTTAACCACATAGTTATTATTACCCAATGTATAAAAGAGCCATATACTGTTATTTAAAATCAGGGTACAAATATTAGCATTAAGTAATATTGTAAAAAAAAAAAACCAGTCATACAGCACAAAAATAAAACAACACACACATATTAATACAACCATTCAGGGACAGGAACCGGTTACCTTAACCGGGGTTTTTCATAGGGTTATTTTAGAGGTGTTTATAAAAACCCCTACCATAACGGTAACCGCATAATAAGGTAACACTTTGATACGGTAACCGTATCAGATCGAGTTAACCTCTGTTACCGGTAACCGAAATAAAAACCCAGTCTATTCAGTTACCTCATTATGAGGTTTTTGACCAGTTCAAACGATTGTAATCTTTACGCACACTTAAATTCAACTTATTATTGAATAACCGAGGTTGGCATGGGCGGTCTATGAAGCCTCCAGCACAACCAAGTTTTTTTGCCTTTCCTTTGTTTATCTTTATACGTACCTGTGTGGCGTGTTCTTATTATAAACTCTTTATTTATTTCTCCTCTTAAGTTAGGTAATTTATAATATGAATATAAAAGTAAAATATAAAAACATTTACAAAACAATATAAAATACATATAAACACATTATAAAAAACCTAACCTAGATTGCCGCCGGCAGCGGGGCTTGGCCCAAGCTGCCGGTGGTCAGGGCCGCAGAGTGAGGAACCGACGTACTATACGCGCCGTGTCCAAAATTACCGCCTTCTGCATCTGACCCTTGATCCAACCACCCAGCGAGAGTCTCTCTAGGTGTTGGTCGAGACTCTTCGCTATTAGACCGTTCACTGAAACGACTATCGGGACAATGATCGTCGAATCAACATCCCACATGGCGGTTATCTCGTGAGCCAAGTCTAGGTACTTACTGGACTTGTCCTTCTCGGCCTTCACGAGATTCTCATCATGGGGGATGGTGACGTCGGCGAGCACGGCCCGGCGCTGCAATCGGTCTATCAGCACGATGTCAGGCTTATTGGCGACAATAGTCCTGTCAGTGATGATAGATCGATCCCAATAGAGCGTGGCACGACCATTCTCGAGAACAGGTGCAGGTAAGTACTTGTAGTACGGTACTTCGCGGTCCACAAGGCCATACAGAAGAGCAAGTTGCTGGTGAATAATCCTGGCTACGAGATTATGTCTGTGCAAGTACTCGCCGTTAGCAAGATGAGAACAACCGGAAATGATATGCCTGAGTGACTCTCCGGGACGGCGGCATGCCCGACAAATGTCGACCGTACCGTCCTTCAGGATATATTTCCGATAGTTGTTCGTCATCATCACTTCGTCCGCAATTGCACAGGCAAAACCCTCGGTTTCTCCGAAGAGGTCCCCGAATCGTAACCAGTTCACCGACGCGAGCAGGTCCACATCGGGTCCCGTGAGGGCCTTGTAGAACCGCCCGTGTAGCACCTTACTCTCCCATGCCGCCTTGCGATCCGCAGTACTTAGTACTACAGGTTTGCGCCAGTTCTGATTTGCCAAGGAGAGCGGCGTGAGGTTCCTGTCTATTGCCACCACATCACGATGCATCCCACACTCGTTGTTAAGGAAATAATTCCTGAGATTGTACACCTCGCGGTTGTGGAGATCCTTGGCGTTTAGGAAGCCTCGGCCTCCACACTTCCGTGGGATGTACAATCTCATAACTGACGAGCGTGGGTGTAGCATGCGATGTGTGGTGAGCAGTGACCGGACCCTCCGATCCAGGGCGTCCAGCTCGGTCTGAGTCCACCTTAGTATGCCAAAGGAGTAAGTGAGTAGGGGCATTACCCAGGCGTTGAAGGCGCGCACTTTGTTGCCTCCTGACAAAAGACTGTTAAGGACTTTTGTGAGCCGACTGAAAAAGCGCTCCTTCACCGAACGTCTAATACCCTCGTCCTCAATACCCAACGACTGTGACATACCAAGGTATTTATAGGTTTCTGATTCAGAGATAGATCTGAAAGACATTGTTTCAGAAAGTTGTAAATTTGTTGAATTTACAACCCTCCCCCGCTGTACATGCATAACCGCACATTTATCGACACCAAACTCCATGTGGATGGCACTACTGAAGACTTCGGTGGTTTTCAGTAGCTCCAACAAGTCTTGGCTATTTGGTGCAAATAATTTGAGGTCATCCATGTACAGAAGGTGAGAAATGACTTCACCCTCTCTCCGAAGCCGGTAACCTAGTCCCAAATCCTTCAGCAGGGTGCTGAGGGGATTCAGAGCTAGGCAGAACCATAGGGGACTCAGACTGTCGCCCTGAAAGATTCCTCGTTCAATCCTTATAAAATCCTGCGGACCAGGTCGGTCATCCCCGCCTCCTGGTTGACGAAGGACTGTGGTCCACTGCCCCATACACGCGCTTAGGAAGGCTCTCAAAGCTGCATCAACTTTATACAGCTCTAAGACCCTCCCCAGCCATGAATGAGGCACCGAATCATAGGCCTTCTTGTAGTCAATCCAAGCGGCTGAGAGGGCCCCCTTGTTCCGCCGGATTTGTTGGCAGATGGTCATGTCAATGAGGAGGAGCTCTTTAGTACCACGGGACCCAACCCTACATCCATTTTGAGCAGAGGCCAAAATATTGTTTGCGACAATGTGCGCGTTGATTTTTGCTCTCAAAATGGATGTAAGGAGCTTGTAGAGTGTAGGCAAGCATGTGATTGGTCTGTAGTTCTTTGCTTCCGTGGTACTACCGGACTTATAGAGCAGGAAGGTGACACCAGTTGTTAAGGAAGGTGGGAGAGAACCAAGCTCGAGAGCTTGTTGAAATTGTGCTGCCAAGCAGGAGTGCGAGCATCGGAACCATTTTAGCCAGAAGTTGTGCAATCCATCCGGCCCAGGACTTTTCCAGTTCTGGGCCGTTCGGATGGCACAATTTACGTCATCGGGGCTGATGGTGACTGCCCCCATAGGTTCGATGGACTCGCACTCACGCTCGACAACACTCATCCAACTCCCCTCAGTGTGTCCGACAGGCACCGACCAGATGCTACGCCAGAAGTCATTCATGACAGTAGCATCCGGTGGCCGTGAGTCGGACGCACGAAGGTTGGTTTCCTCCCACCTTCGGTACATCTTCCTTTGGTCACTCTGGAAAAGACGATTCTGCTGGAATCGGTCCACACGCTCTCTGTAGCGGCGAATACGGTTTGCCCATGCATAGACTTTCTGCTTCAGAAAGTCGATGCGCTCCGTAACGTTGGCCATGTAGTCGCGGGGCCTGATATCCGTCCCCGCGAATGCCTGGTTTACAAAGCGCATTACTCGGGGGCGATTGTTGCCCCCCCTGAAGCAGATTAGCTTTGCGATAAGAGTCCTAAAAGAGCTGATACGTCGCTCGATCCGTATTTGCCATGCGGGGGCACCTCCGGCGGTCCTAGGTGCATGTTCAGCGTCCGGAAACTTGACTCGTGCAACACGGCACGCCGCGATGGCTCCGCAATACATGATCGCGTGCGTATCATCTAAATCTTTACTAGTCCGCAAGTATGGCTCTAGTAAAGCGTTTAGGGCTCCCATTAGCGCTAGATTGCGTCTATTCATAGGCAGACGTGGTAATCGTGGCCTAGTATTGGGTGTGGAGCGATACTGCGTAATCGCCTCATCCAGAGTCCTCCTCAGTTGCTCAGTTAATAAATTAAATAAATTAAATAAATTAAATAAATTAAATAAATTAAATAAATTAAATAAATTAAATAAATTAAATAAATTAAATAAATTAAATAAATTAAATAAATTAAATAAATTAAATAAATTAAATAAATTAAATAAATTAAATAAATTAAATAAATTAAATAAATTAAATAAATTAAATAAATTAAATAAATTAAATAAATTAAATAAATTTAATAAATTTAATAAATTAAATAATTTAAATAAATTAAATAAATTAAATAAATTAAATAAATTAAATAAATTAAATAAATTAAATAAATTAAATAAATTAAATAAATTAAATAAATTAAATAAATTAAATAAATTAAATAAATTAAATAAATTAAATAAATTAAATAAATTAAATAAATTAAATAAATTAAAGAAATTTAATAAATAAAGTCAACAAAATCAACAAAATATAAATAAAGTAAGTATTTTTTTTAGTTCTGACGGCACATCACTAAAACTACTTTAATGTTGCAAACCAGTAAGCAACCGATAATAAAGGTTACCATAACTGAATGAAAACCTGTTAAAAACCCTTAACAAAAACCCTATCGCGATGGGGTTTTGAGATTAACTCGGTTAAAGGTTAGGGTTACCGTTTCAATAAGGTTACCATTACAATCAGGTAACAGTATGATAGGGTTACCGAATGATAAGGTAACCGAATCGATTCGGTTACCGAATTGATAGGATTAAGCGTAAAGAGGGGTTTTCCGGTCCTTGCAACCATTACATTGTCAATGACATATTATCAAAATTATATATCAAATGTTCATATTATTATACTTTTCGGCATCTAAAAATATCAGTTTACACTAAACCGTAATTTTATATAACAAATAGAAGAAATTTATAATTTTAACTCTTATTCCCTAGAACTTAAGTATAGATTGCAAAAGTCCCAGGAGGACGCTAGACATAATTTAATTAAGACAAAACAACTTAAAAAACAAAAATATGAAAAAAAAAATTTTTAAAATAAAAAAAATAGATAATAATTCATGTAACTATAACGTAGGAGACTTAATATTAATAAAAAAAAAGAGGAAGATAGAGATAACACGGACCCAGTATACACGGAACCCTACACAGTATTTCAAGACCAAGGTCAAAATTTAAAAATATTAGTATCAGGTAAAGAAACATTGTACACCAAAACAGAACAAAGCACTATTACCATTAAAACTCACCTCTTCGGCACACCAGACACGAGAAACACACACACACACAAACACACAAGTCAAATTCAAACGTAATTGCAAGTTCCATGATCGACACAAATCCGCGAAGCAAGCGACAGAACTGATCTAATAATCTAACAATCCACATTTCTTATTTTATAAAATGCAATTCAAAAATGATCACATTTAAACTTACCAAGCCGACAGAATCCAAAAAAGGCTCTCCATCTTCCTTATTAGAACATAAGAGAGTAAGCGACGTATTGTTTACAGTATTAAATCTAATGTTACATAGGAATAATTATAAGTAAGGCACATACTAAATGTCAATACCGCACTTTTAGCTATAAGATAAATATAGTCATGTAACCTTTAGGATAGTTAATAGCAGAGTAAGCAAAATAACAAATGACACCAAGGTGTTTATTGTAATTTAATAACAAAGTAGAAATACGTAACAGGAAGTGAAAACCAAGTATTGTAATAACATTTAGAATATAGAATAGATAATTTTAAGTACCTATTAATGTGTAACATGTTAACCACAGTTTTTTTTATTTTTGAAATATTTTCAACATTGTAAACCTTTAATTGTTTAAACCATAATTTATCTTTAATCAACTTTTTAAAATAATCCATTAAATTATTTTTAACATACCTAATTAAAATTATATCCAATTTAATATTTAAGATATCCTTGCATGTTTTTAGGGTTCCGTACCTCAAAAGGAAAAAACGGAACCCTTATAGGATCACTCGTGCGTCTGTCTGTCTGTCTGTCTGTCTGTCTGTCTGTCTGTCTGTCTGTCCGTCTGTCACAGCCGATTTTCTCCGGAACTACTGGACCAATCAAGTTGAAATTTGGTACACATATGTAAGTTTGTGACCCAAATACGGACATGTAACGTAAACAAATGAATTTTAAACATGGGGGCCACTTTTGGGGGGTAAATGAAAAAATTAAAAAAATTAATTTTTCAAACTATATCATGTTACATATCAAATGAAAGAGCTTATTGTAAGGATCTCAAATATATTTTTTTTATAATTTTCAAACAAACAGTTTAAAAGTTATTCAAGAAAATAGGCAAAAAATGACCATTCCCCCCCCCTTATCTCCGAAACTACTAAGTCTTAAATTTTTAAAAAAATACATAAAATAGGTCTATACCTATAGATGACAGGAAAACCTATTAGAAATGTACAGTCAAGCGTGAGTCGCACTTAATTACAGTTTTTGATCCGACCCCTACGGATTTTTTAAAGAGATTTCACTCACGTTTCACATAAAAAATACATTGTTAACAGTGCCGGATTACTTAGAGTAGTAGTTTTCTTAGAGTAATTGGTGATAATTTTCTGATAAGATAATCATTTTAAATATTTAACGGTCTTACCTACTTACGAGTAATTGTAAGGTCAAATTAAAAATAATGTTTAAAAAATATGTTAAATTGAGAGCTAGCTCAAAGTTTTTTGTACTCGTCGACTTTAATGGTTGAATTAATAAAGACTTTGTAACCAATAAGCAAAACAAGCACGTGCTTACGGCATCACGTTCAGGGGGGGCACCTAAATGCCAGGTTGAAAAAGTTGAACAAATTTTAAAATTAGGGACAGAAACATCGTTTTTACCACACGATTTTTTTAGCTGTCCAAAAGCTAATTTGCAAAAATAATGGCGCGTAATTCTTTGGGAAACAATCGGTAGCAGTAGAAGAGTCGTGATTACATGCATAGATTCGATTTCAACCCACTCTTTTGCGGTTTGGCGTTAGGTCTTATGCGAGGCCTTCTGCCTTACGGCAAAGTTGATCTTTTGCCTTAATTACACTTGGGCGGGGATCCAAATCCAAGCTTTCCTCTTTCGCAGCTGGGCCTACTGCCTTTCTCACACTTCGCCAATTCAATTCCAAGCTCTCTGCTTTCTTGCATATTTTATGCATGAAAACAACCTAGCTGAGACCCTTAAATATCGAGCCCTATGCGAAGCTAGGCTGATAGAAAACTGTCCCATCCCTTCTCTGTATGAAATCCTGGATTCGCGCCTGGTTGGGACTATAACTAAAATTGCGTTTTTATATCGAAAAATTTTCGCGCTCGCTTCGCTCGCGTTTTCAATTACTTTATAAGGTATGATAAAGGTGACATTCGGGTGGCGACTGCAGCAACATTACTCTGTTGCAACGTTACTGCTGCAGTACTGTCCACTTCCGTGATAAAATGATGTGACTGATTTCCATACTAAAAGTAAAAATGTACAACTGTCTATCATATTGCGTTTTTATATAGAAAAATTTCCGCGCTCGCTTCGCTCGCGTTTCTATTACTTTCTAAGCTATGATAAAGGTGACATTCGGGTGGCGACTGCAACAGCATTAGGTACTCTGTTGCAACATTACTGCTGCGGCACTGTCAATTTTCGTGATAAAATGATGTGACTGATTTCCATTCTCAGCTGTAACGCGGCAATGAACTTCTCTCAATTTACCAAAAAATCAATGTAATCTTGATGACCCGAGGGAGAGGGGGCACCTAGAAATCCTTAGGGCATCAACATATCTTAATCCGGCACTGATTGTTAAAAATTGTGTAATATACGGAACCCTTGGAACGCGAGTCCGACTCGCACTTGGCCGGTTTTTTTTTTTAAGGTAGTTTTAGTGTTTTTGTTTGTATTTTTTTTAAATAGCTATTATATACATATACGTTTTGTTTTAGATTACAAGATTAACATATATTGGAATAGTTAGAAATTAATGTCTAAGATTAAGTTATTGTTTATATTGTAATTACGACAAAAATATATTGTAACCTATTTATGTCTCAAAAAAAAAACGGGGAAGGTGTACGGTGAGAGACATGACGTGTTGAGAATTAGGGTCAACACGTCATGTGACATTTAAGGTGACATTTAAGAAATAGAAAATATATTTATTAAAATGAACAATAATTCTAATTACATTTATGTAAAGGTCACCTAAATGCCACTCACGTAGGCCACTAGTATATAAGCACGAATTTACTTAATAAAGAGGTTCAGTATTCAGCAGATATTCTAGTATCAATTATCTACCCGAACGCCCCACATTACATCAAAACAATGAGTTAGTGATTGAAGTGGAAAAACTGAAGTGTCAAATAAATGAGCGCGATCAGGATTTACTCATCAATGACCTTGAGATCACAGGGGTTCCTGAGACAACAAATGAGAATAAACTACACCTGAATCACACTACCGTGCGTTTCACCCAGCGATGGCGTAAGGATGAGTTACTAGGCGCCGCCGTGGACTCACCACCGCCGACATCAACATTCCGGGACCCGCGGCGGCTGTTTACATTGGAGATCACCTAACGCCAGCGAATACATTTTTACTCAAACGTGCCAGACAGCTTAAGGTTGAGCTAAATTATTCGTTTGTCTGGAGTGTCTGGACTAGGGATTGCAAAATATTTATGCGGAAAACTGATACCAGTAAAGTTATACAGATACGCAATACTCATATTTTGGAAAACCTAAAATGACTATCTATCTCAAATTGGCTGTTTTGTGTCCGAGATATACTAACCCTTTACGGCCGGGAAAAATATTTTGCAAAAACTCATGAAAAATACATGTGAACCGTTTTCATTTGTTATAAAATACACGTAAAAAATGATAAAAAAAATCCAACGATCCTTCATCATAAAAAAAACCGCATGCACGAAAGTGACGTTCAGGAATTATCTGTAAATGCACGAACGTGCAAATTCATTTGGATTTGTAAAATAATATGAAAAAATGCAACATTTTACACAACAATACACTAGTCTTTAATTTTACATAATCATCACAGTTCTCTATAAGAATCAACACCGAAACGATTATAGAATGATTGAAAACAATAATCAACAATTATAAAGTAATCTCAATTCAACTACCTACATCATATGGAAATCCTTGAAAAAGTTCTCATAAAATGAATATTGATTCATTCACATGTAAAAAGAAAGTATTGGCATGTGTTTAATATAGTTTATAACTAATTCTGGACCTGTAACATCAACGTTTTGATCGAATCTTTTTCTCTCATCTCTTCACAACCCTAATATTGATTGTGCCTGAACACTTGAACAGTTAGAAGTCGGGGAACATATAATATACTGTCTTTACACATAACTAGAATGTTACTGAATCTGTCATCATCAGCCGACTCTATCCACGTCACATATTATCATTGTCGTCTTTGAATGTCAAACTCGATCTGTCAGGAATTCGATTCACCATTACTTTACCCGTGCTGTGTCATCTGCTATTGTTGAGTTTTACAGCAAGTAATATAGTTGTAAAGAATCTATGGCGATATAAACTAACTACCTTGGCATACACTTCGAGAAAAGATCGAGTATAGACCAACAGCTGGACCTAACCCCAGTGACATAATATCACAGCCAAACTTGGTTTAAGCTTTGTAACGTAGTACATTTTTCTAAATTTATTAGGGCGAGCGAAGCGAGCCCTATCACTATTCGACGAACTATGCATTCTTGTGGTACACTTTACGGAAAAACTACTGCACTGTTAGGTTTGAAATTTGACATAGTAATGTAAATTCATGTCTAGATGTGTTATCAAACATAAAAATATAATTTTATAAACCTAAAATATAAAATAAAGTAATAACACTTTGTATTACTACTAGCGCCATCTGTTGGCAAAATAATGAATTATCTACTTCTCTAACAGATGGCGTTACTAGTAAAAAAATAAATAAATATTGGACATACAAATTGACTAAGCCCCAAAGTAATCTCAAGGAGGCTTGTGTTGTGGGTACTCAGACAACGATACCTATGTGGTGTTTTCAATTTCAATAATGTCGATGGCGCTTACGCCATTAACAACGATGAATACAAAAGTGGGTTAAAATTTTGGATTCAGACCCACCTCGCTTCGCTTGGTTTGACTCCCAATTTAGCAATTAAGTTTCTGTGAATACCTACTAGAACAATCAATCTTGCTGTATACCTATTCACTGCGGAGGTCAATTTTGGTTTTGTGACGCTGATGAACTGATCAATCATGTTGTGTTAGCAACCTTAAATCAGGGTATTTTCAGTTCGAGAAACAGTTTTGGCGCCATTAATTTATTACGTAAGACGATTTTGGGGTGGAGGGGGGTCGAACATATCTTATTTTTTCTTACATGGGTGAGGGAGGGGGTTTTCATAGTTCTTACGTAAGATCACAAAGATGCGACTTTTTATTTAATTTCTTCTTTCTTCACACGGACGAAGAAGTGGAAGATATGTACGATGACATATCGAAGGCCCTACATCGCACCACCAAGGCCCACTTCAACGTTGTCATATGGGTGATTTCAACGCTAAAGTGGGAGTACAGAATTGCAGCGAGTCGGTAGTAGGATCCCATGGTTTTGGTAGCCGGAATCATAGGGGGCAAATGCTTGTCAACTTCCTCGAGAGAGAGGGGCTTTTCTTGATGAATTCGTTCTTCAAGAAAAAGTCCCAAAGGAAGTGGACATGGCGGAGCCCCGATACTATGACAAAAAACGAAATCGACTTCATCATAACCGACAAAAAGCATATATTCAGAGACGTCTCAGTGATCAACAGGTTCAACACCGGTAGTGATCACCGACTTGTTAGAGGCTCTCTGGATATCAACTATAAGCTCGAACGTGTCCGTTTGATGAAGTCCAGGCTCCGTCCTAGCCTGCTCCAAACCATGGTAGGATCTGAAGCATTCCAGTCGAACCTGGAGAACCGATTCGCTGCCGTGGAAACCACAAATGCCGTTGACATAAACCAGACCCTCAAGAATGTGGTTGGAATCCTCAGGGATGAAGGTACGAGATTTTGCGAAGTACAGCGTAAAGCCGGGAGGTCGAATCTTTCGGAGGAAACCCTCAGGCTCATGAAGGTACGACGGGAAGACCCACCTGCCACTTCGTCAGAGTGACGGGCTCTAAACAAGAGGATTGGCAAACTAGTACGACGTGACCTCCGGTGCACTAATACACGCTTCATTGAGCAAGCGATTGAGCAGAATCGGGGGTCAAAAGTTTTTGTCCAGTCCCTTGGAAGAAGCCACCTGACGAAGCTGACCACAACTGGTGGGGCTGTTGTATCGTCCCGGTCGGGGATTCTGTCTGAAATCGAATCCTTCTATGGCCAGCTATACGCTTCGCATGCATCTCAACCAGATCCCGAAAATGAGGATTCTAGAGCCACATTGATCCGCCACTTTACCGAAGACTTGCCAGAAATCAGCACTGACGAAATCGAGATGGCCCTCAGACAGCTAAAAAATGGAAGAGCCCCCGGCGAGGACGGCGTTACAACTGAGCTTCTGAAAGCGGGAGGCAAACCTGCACTGAAGGAGCTCCAGAACATCTTTAACGCCGTTCTCTTCGATGGGAGAACTCCAGAGGTGTGGAGTAGGAGTGTTGTCGTGCTGTTCTTCAAAAAGGGAAATAAGGCCCTATTGAAGAACTACCGACCCATTTCGCTCCTAAGCCACATCTACAAGCTGTTTTCGAGGGTCATCACGAACCGCCTAGCACGAAGTCTCGACGAATTTCAGCCACCGGAGCAGGCCGGATTTCGAGAAGGATACGGCACCATAGACCACATCTTCACAGTGCGGCAGATTATACAGAAGACTGAAGAGTATAATCGGCCCCTGTGCTTAGCATTTGTGGACTATGAGAAAGCCTTTGACTCCATTGAAGTTTGGGCTGTTCTGGATTCCCTGCAGCGATGCCAAGTCGACTGGCGATATATCCAAGTGTTGAGATGTCTGTACAACGCAGCTACCATGGCCGTCCAAGTCCAAAACCAGCAGACTAAGGCTATCCCCATGCATCGTGGTGTGAGACAAGGGGATGTGATTTCCCCCAAATTGTTCACAAATGCATTGGAGGATATGTTTAAAACGCTCGACTGGAAGGAACATGGTATTATCATTAATGGCGAATACATCTCACACTTGCGATTTGCGGACGACATCGTCATCATGGCTGAGACGTTGCAGGATTTAGAGCATATGCTGACCGGTCTAGCTGATTCTTCTCAACGCATAGGTCTCCGGATGAATTTGGACAAAACGAAAGTTATGTTCAACGAACGTGTTGCTCCGGGACCTATTGCAGTACAAGGGGCTGTTCTCGAGGTTGTTCAGGAATACGTCTACCTCGGGCAAATACTGCAGTTAGGAAGGAACAACTTCGAGAAAGAGTCGAATAGAAGGATACAGCTGGGCTGGGCAGCATATGGGAAGCTGCGTCGAGTCTTCACGTCATCAATCCCACAAAGTCTGAAGACAAAAGTCTTCAATCAGTGCGTCCTACCAGTAATGACATACGGAGCCGAAACGTGGACACTCACGGTAGGACTGGTCCATAAATTCAAAGTCGCTCAGCGAGCTATGGAAAGGGCTATGCTCGGAGTCTCTCTGAGGGATCGTATTCGAAATGAAGTCATCCGTCAGAGAATTAAAGTCGTCGACATAGCCCACCGGATTAGCAAGCTGAAGTGGCAGTGGGCCGGTCATATTAGCCGAAGAACCGATAACCGTTGGGGTAGGCGAGTTCTGGAGTGGAGACCGCGCATCGGCAAACGTAGTTTAGGACGCCCTCAGACTAGATGGAGCGATGACCTTCGCAAGGCGGCTGGCAAGAGCTGGATCAGAGTTGCCGCAAATCGTGCTCAATGGCGTGCAATAGGAGATGCCTATGTCCAGCAGTGGACGAGAGTAGGCTGATGATGATGATGATGATGATGATGATGATTTAATTTCTATGAAATTATGACGTTTAAAATACATAATAATAATACTTCCACACTATGCTATCAAACACGGTGCAGAGTTAGCTTAAACGAGCTCAAGTACCTTTGTACAGGTACATATATCACATTCAAAAAGTACTCAATTTTTCCTTTAGATTCTTACGTAATATATGGTAATATAGGGGAATGGGAGAAGGAGGGGGTCAGCCTATTCTTATTATTTCTTACATAGTGGAAGGAGGGGGTCAAAAACTGGCAAAAATTGTCTTACGTAATTAATGAATGGCGCCTTTAGTGTTACTATTGCTTGGAACTGCTAAAATTATAAATAAAGATAAGCATATTAATACAAACTTCAGTGACTTAGGGCCGACACACGACTGCAACTTGTATGGGAACTACACGCCGACTGCACGCCAATTGCAACGACGGCGTGCAGTTCAACAAAATGACCCAGAACCCTCGCAGTTCCTAGTGGAACTCAGGTTAGGTGCAACTAAGGCACATTATGTTTTGGTCATCCGACTCATCTTGATAAGCACTTAGGAGAGTTAGTTCCCAAGATAGAGGTGATGCTGAACCCTGGCAGTACCTAGTGGAGCTCGGGTTTGGTGCAACATAGACACACGCTGTTGGTCATCCGACTCGTTTTGATGAGCAATTGGGAGAGCAGTACCCAGGATAAAGCGGATGCTGAACCCTGGCAGTACATAGTGGAACTCAGGTGGTGTGTAGCATAGGCGCACGCTGTTTTGGTAATCTGACTCGTCTTGATGAGCATTTGGGAAAGCAGTAACCAAAATAGAGCGGATCTGAACCCTGGCAGTACGTAGTGGAACTCAGGTTTGTTGCAACATAGGCTCACGCTGTTCTGGTCATCCGACTCGTCTTGATGAGCACTTAGGTGTAGTACCCAAGACAAAGCTGATGCTGAACCCTAGCAGTACCTAGAGGAACTCAGGTTTGGTGCAACATAGGCACACGCTGTTTTGGTCATCTGACACGTCTTAACGAGCATTTAGAAGAGCAGGACCCAAGATAGAGCTAATGCTGAACCTTGGCTGTACCTAGTGGAACTGTGTGTGTGTGTTTATGTGCGGAGCAGTGTGATTACCGCCAGTAGGTGTCCAGACGGGATAGATTTTCGCTGAATTGTGTGGTGTGGACGCAAAAATAAATTCAAGGACATTGGCTCGCTGACCCAACATTATGTAGGAAAGCCAGTTGGCATCCTTACAAAAAGTACTGGGCGACCGTGTAGGATCTAATAAGCGCTTATGAAATTGTATATTACGTGTGGATAATATTGGCAATTTGATTTTGTCGTCTGGAGACGTTTTTAATGGACAAAGTAACAAACAGGCGTACTTGACAGCAACCGGGGTCCGGTCAGTATTTGTCTTTCTTGCTATCACTTATAATTGCGTTCTTAAAGGCCGTAACACACTATCGCACCGTACCGCGACCTTGGTGCGGTGCGATAGTGTGTTACGGCCTTAACTGACTTATTACATACCCACCCACTCGATCGAACATGAAATAAACCTCGGATTGGATCAAAATCGCGGTCCGGTACATACGTTTAGGTAGAAAAACTCCGCGAGCCCTTACAAAGCTCTGCTTTTTGCTAGTATTAAGTATTATTGAGATGATTCATAATTAAAAGAAAAATACTTTTTAAACGTTTTTAACAGTGTCCGAAACGAACTATCTCATATCACTTCTTTGCATAATCTGTTGCATTCAGATGCACCTCTAGATGCTCATCTGTTGCCGGGGTTGTCATACGAGTAAAAATAATTAAAACTTGAGATATTTATATTGTCACTCCAGGAAAACTTTGTATGATTAGGTATGTTTTTTCAGATAAAAAATAATTTTGATATAAAACAAAACATAGAAATTACAGACTTACAAAGTGGCTCTGGAATGGAACAATATTAGATTTAATGATAAAAATATATTTCTTATGCTCAGGAGTGAACTTGTCTAAACAATTCAGACAGAATTTTCGAAGGATTTGTGTCTTCAAGGGACTGCCACCCTACTTTTGTTAGGCCCTCAGGGACCTCTATATTGGAGGAGGTCATTCGAGAATGATTTGCACATTTGCTTTGGGAACCCCTCTGGGGACACTCGCTCGCAAGAGCACAATTTATGGGAAGACCACACTTTCGACATGGTGGTCTGAAAGATGGAAACGGCTTGAGTCCTTCGGAAGCTCCACTGAGTGAGTACAAATTAATTTCGTGGTGATCAACTCCACAATGGCGCGAAACGTTGTGGGTTTGTTCTTAACCAGGTTTTGGTTCTTTGCAGAGTGACTCCTGCTCGAGGGAAGGGAGCGCTCCGCCAGAAGTCTTAGCAGCTTCCAGTGCGGTGAGCTAAATTTACAATTGTTTCGTTTCTTCTCTAGCGGCCATAAAGGGCATCGGCTAATATATCCTTTTCTCGGTTTACAGGAGCCGGGAATTTAAATTAAATTTATTGATTAATTTATTTCATCATTTCAAAAGCTTGGAAGTCAATTTATGAATATTGTTTGGGAGACCTCCTGGATCGAGAAATTTAAGCACCCCATCTGCCTTTGAAACGTCGTCTTGGTACCACGTGCGCGGCCCCTGAGCTCCGCTCAGCTTCTAGCCTTCTCGGGGAAACCAGCCTGACACCCCGCAGCGTCTGAGGAAGGTTTTCATCCTGAGGTTGGTCCTTTCCATGTTTTAATTTTGTAGGGCATCAGCGCCAGCTGTAAAGTGTAGAGTAAATTTAAAACTATGAGCAACCATTAAAGTAGCATAAAGACATTTGAAAATCCTGGTACATCGAATTTAGTGTTACAATAATTTAGTTCTTAAATAAGTAGAATTCTGTGTGAAGCTTTATTCTGGACCTATTAAGCGGCCCCGCTGTCCACTGAGCTAAGTTCTACCATTAGGTGTCGTCAAATCAAGTTAGAGGTTCACACAGAGGTCATAAGTTTAGATTAAGCCACTTACATTGCATAGGCAAGATTTTAGTAATAAATAAAGTTCCTTAAATATAAATTTGTTCGCTTTTTATCTCCCAAAATAGGTTCCTCCAGCAAGCAATTTTTGACACCACATTTTTACTAATTAAGTTAATTTTATTTTCTGTGCTCACGTGCTATGCTTTATTGAACAAGCCGGAGCTTTGCAATTTAATTTACCTTTAAAAATTGCACGTTTCACATGGCGCCCTGGGAATAAGCTTGCTGTAGGAATTTGTGGAAATTTCATGTACCAGGAAAGTGGTGAAATATTTACTGTGTTACTCACCTTTTTGTTTAGTGTTGGTTGCTCTTTATACATTGAATAGTTTTTAGATATCATAATCTGAAGATTTGATTGCAATTTTGCTGTTTTGCTGCACATTTATTTGTTGTTTTTTGGAAGAGAAAGTGACACACACTTTTTGACTTTTTGAGGTTATATTGCCAACCGTAAAAAATAACGTGGTTTTGCACTTTGCACCAAGTATATGTGTTGAAATTTCACTGATTTTATATACTAAGTTATGATTTCAACATTTAATGTGAATTTGTGTCGTTTTTAAGCATAAAATTGCAATTTAAAAGGTTTTGTGCATTATTTTGTCGGTACGGACTTATTACAAAGATATTCCAATTTCAGTACAAACAATTATTTTAAGAGTATTTGCTTACATTTATACTGCCAGCTCATTATTACATATTTAAAGTGAAAAGCATTAGATTTTGTCGGAAATATTACATTCTTGGATTTTTGTGGTAGAGTCTGTGCGGAAAGAGAAGAGTCGTGGAATGTATGGGGCCCAATACATTCCACGACTCTTCTCTTTCGGCACAGACTCTATTGTTTGGAATCAATTTGATAGTAGCTTTCACTTTGCAAATTTAAAAAGAAAGTTGACGTTTGAAAGTGTACACCTGTCAGTTAGAAATCATTTTCGGTAGAAAAAATACTTTACTCATTAAGGATTACAGTTACATTATTTGTAGATTAAGATTGGTTTAAAGAAAGTAGTACACTATTTAGTAGTATTTATTCTTTATAAAAACAACATAAGGGATACAGTCATACATACAAAAAACATTGTTAATACCAGAATTTTCAATACAACAGTTGATACAATAGTTAAAAATGGAGCGCAGCATTCAATTTCACAGTCTTTTGAAGGATGAGTTGATTTATGAGGTTCAAATTCGGTCAGAAACTCCTGCAACCACAGTTGACGCTTTGAGAAAGCAACTTAGGTCTCTTATTTTAGAAGCGCCTAGCGAGGACATAGTGGAAACTGAACTGTCAGCGGAGTCGGAGCTAGGCATTGTCTCGGAGAAAGTGATCGATTTGGCTTCCATTGTTGACAAATATTGTGAGACAAAGGAGAGATATTCTTTAAGTCGCGCTAAAGCCCTTGGGTACCATATTTATCACCGTCTGGCTAGGGTTCAGCCGGAACGCACCCAGATGAGTTTGTCCCCGGTGACTATGATTTTAGGCTGAGACAGGAAATTCAAGCTAGAACACAGGGGGAAAACGAACCCATCCATTTATATTTTGCGGTAATGTCAGGAATGTTTGCAAGATTAAAATCAGACTTACCGGAGGAGGCGAAGCTGGACATCTTGTTGCACAACATTCGCCCACATTTTACTCAGCAGTTGGCATTGGTGGATATTAAGTCGGTCGCCGAACTGAAGGCCTATTGTCGCAAGGTTGAGTTTTCACAGCAAAGGGCGAAGTTATTTGTAGAACCGCCCAAGGTCAGCGAGCATACACTTTGTCGTGATCACGTTTATAAAGGCTCCAGTGCCAAGCAACCTCAGGTGAATGCCATCGCTGTAAAACAAAGCTCAGGCTTCGCAACCAAGTCGGATAGTTCCTTTTCACAGCGGAAACAGCAACCAAGGTTTTCGGACGCGAAGTTTTCGAAACCACATCGTGGAGTGTATTACAAATGCGGAAAACCGGATCATAACTTTAAATTGTGTAAGGAAAAGCCTAAATTAAATTCGTATAGCTGTTTTGGTTGTGGAAAAGCAAATACAATTCGATCGGAATGTGAAATCTGTCAAAAGGGTAGCGTTCAGAAACCAATGCAACCACAGTCAAAAAACGCCTAAGGTTGAATCGTAGCAAGTGTCAATCGAATCGATTAAACTTTAAATCGATTGAACAAAATAAAAATGCTAGTTCGATTGCTACGATTCTGTTTGCCCCAAATAAGGATGATATTAGGCCGTATTTGAAATTTAAGGCGAATGATTTCGAGATTTATGGATTGGCCGATAGCGGTTCAGCATTGTCAGTTGTGTAATGTATGTGGGTAGACTCATATTTCTACAATAGAGGGTAGATTGCGCACCATGTCCGTCGATCGATTAAATGCAATACCGAACGTACGTGTTTTAGTGCTCTCCTCATATCCTGGATTCCCTGGGCCCTAGGCAGATATTTCTCAGTGGCGACGAGAACAATTGGACACTAGTGCATTTAAAAAGTGAAAAGTTATTGATAAACAGTGTACGACATGCCTGTGGGAAAACTCGGACCGTTTGACCTTGTCAATGACAATTGGGAACTGTATGTTGACCGTTTAGAACAATATTTCGTTGCAAACGATGTTAAAAGTGAAGTGAAAGTGGCTACGCTAATAACAGTGATGGGCGGGGACGCTTATGAACTAATGGTGAATCTGTGCACGCCCGCGAAACCCGCGACTAAAACTTATGACCAGCTGGTCGCGCTGATGAAAGGCCATTTAAATCCAAAGCCGAGTTTGCTCGCAGAACGTTTTAAATTCCGTCAGCGTGTGCAAAAGCGTGATGAAAATATTGCCAACTTTGTAACGGATCTTAAAAAATTAAGTAAGGACTGCAGTTTCACCGGGGACAATAGCTTGAAGGAGAACTTGAGGGATCAGTTCGTGTGCGGGCTGTTGAACGACGACATCAGACAGAAGCTGTTCACGGAGGACGACACGATCACGTTCGACCGGGCGTACAAGCTCGCCGTGTCCATGGAGGCGGCCGAGGTCAACGCGGCGCTAGTAGAAGACTGTGCTCGGAATCGAACCAGCGACAGTATACCAGCGAGCGCGACCACCTCGGTGCATCATTTGGGTCGGGCAGGACGGGGCCGGGCGGCGGCGGACGGCGGTCGACCAGCGGCGGGAACAACGGGCCGCGGGAAGATAACGAGCGGCGGCGGCGGTCCAAGCGCCATGAGCGGAGCGGGTAGCGGAAAGATGCGAGGCTTCGGTCAAAACAATAACGCGGATTTCAATGGAGTGTGTAAGGTGTGCGGAGCAAAGCATGAAGCCGACAGATGTAAATTCAAGAAGTATGTCTGCCGAGTATGTAACCAAGAAGGACATTTAAAGAGGGTGTGTCCTAAGCTGCGGGGAAGTTCGTCCGTATACAACGTGACGGAAGAGAAGGTTGTGTATTTGGACCGTTCGGACAACAGCGACAGCGACGAGGTAAACAATTTTTCCATAGATAGCAGCGAGTCGTCTGTGTGTGAATATACCATAGCACGGTGGGCTGGCCTTAGGCCATGATTCAAAAAATGCATGTGGTAGTTTTAAATTTCAAATGGCTGTTTCTTATTTGCCGATAAACGTACTTTAATTAGGTATAAATAGATCCTGTATAAGTAATTACCTTCATTCTATAATGAACCTAGAAAGTGAACATAACTCCCGTTTGTACGCGCTCTCTTATCAGAGACTCATTAAGTGATCGGTGATTAGTGGTGCATTCCTGACTAAATAGTGATGTTAGTGACTATTATTAATATGGAGCTTAAAGAATCAGGTATGTTGTTTTGATTTACATAGATTGCTTAGCATTACAATAAAATATATATTCATAATACTGGGTCTACGCCGCGGCAAAAAGTCGTATGAATCATGATTAGAATAATTTGTTGACTTAAACTTTTAGTTAATTTAAGACACGATTGTAAATACGAAATTAGCATTATTTTGAAGCTCGATATTTCTAGATTAACGGCCATAAACTTGTTTCTGCCGCAATTTGCCTATTTAGTATTTATAAGACTGCTACGCCTGCGTAGGCCGAGGCGTAGCACCTACTACGAAAATATTACGAATGGAAATTTACCTTTTTCTTTCTTTTTTCAGGTGATATGTACGTCGAATCTTTTACAAGGGGATTCGTATTTGAACTATGGCTCTCTACTAGTGGTTCAGATACAGAAAGACGTCGTCAAGTGCTACAACAACTAATAGGAATGGTGCCAGATGTAGAAAATGTGGATACAAGTAATTTGGATAGCATCATAAAGTACATTTTTGTAGTCGACATGTATTTTATTGGAAATCTTCTTCGGGAACTAAGTGTTTAGTTCTTAAGAAACATTTGGACTGCTTAAGTGAGAAGCAAAGTGTTAATTTGCCATTAAAAATAAGGTGACTGAAAAGACGTTAAATATTGAATTGGGACAACCGTCATCATCGGGCAATTCGGAACCCTCTACTTCAGCCGGATGGCCAAAAAAGGAATTATCGGCTTGTAGTAAACGGTCAAAACGCAGAAGGTTAGCAGCACTAGCATCCTTGGATGCATCAGCAGTCAACAACCTGACGAATATTAGCTAATTTAGAGACCAATCAAATCCTTACGATGCACGTGCTATCTCTTCTCACAGAAGCTATACTAACAATACACCAATTTGTTACTACGTACTTTTATAAAATTTTCGGGTTTATCCTGTTTTACCTTCGTATGGTAAAGTAATTGTGTGCGCGCACCAAGACAAATACGAATCTCTTAAATCATTTTCTAGTAAATTCGAACCCTATGATTACGGGACGGGCTGTAGGAAACTACCAAAAACGAAAAATCAATAGTTGTCACAATGTGTACTTATTTAACTAGATGTTTAAAATACATTTTAGATGAATCTAAAGTATTAGTTGACCTAGGTTAGTTATTTAAGGTGACTGACACGTGACGTAAAATATTTTGCGTTGTATAATTTGTACGATATTAGCATCTCTGTAAATAAAAAATTAAAACCAAAATATTATTTTGCTAATCCGCGAAAAGATAACGTGCTAGTCAATCAGTGCTAACCCGTTATACTTACTTGCGTATTTTTACATGCAATTAATATTCCCACCCTCCCACCGCAAAAATAAATATAACAAACCACCACCAAAAGAATAAACCTCGACACGTGTTTCGCCTCTCTACGAGGCATCCTCAGGAGTTGTTGACGGTCTGACGCCCGGCAACGGAATGACCTGTCTAGAATGGTCGGCCATATTTATACCTTGACCACTCCCCCTACCGTGCAAGTGTGAGTGAGATGGAAAAATTCGTAATAACGGCGATGACGCAACATTCAATTGTTCGTTAAGAATCATGCCCCTATTGTTGTACCTAATTATTTCCAGTTGTTCCAGAACACCCAAACGTAATCCCTTTTCGCAAACATGTAAAATATCAAAAGAATGATTCTCAGATAAAGTGTGACCTGTATCTAATAAGTGCTTTGCAAAATTGGACTTCTCTGGATGGTTATGTCTATATGACGCAACATGCTCTTTATACCTAGTAGTGAAACTACGGCCCGTTTGCCCCACATACACTTTATTGCATTCGTCACAGGTAAGCTTATAAACTCCAGACTTTTTCCCATTCTCGATCTTATCTTTGCCATTGCAAAGCTTTGAGTGCAAAGTATTATTTGTCTTAAAGGCCACAGGAATGTCGTTAGACTTCAAAATTTTGTAAATTGCATCAGACAACTTGCCAACATAATAACAACATAAGATCGAGAATGGGAAAAAGTCTGGAGTTTATAAGCTTACCTGTGACGAATGCAATAAAGTGTATGTGGGGCAAACGGGCCGTAGTTTCACTACTAGGTATAAAGAGCATGTTGCGTCATATAGACATAACCATCCAGAGAAGTCCAATTTTGCAAAGCACTTATTAGATACAGGTCACACTTTATCTGAGAATCATTCTTTTGATATTTTACATGTTTGCGAAAAGGGATTGCGTTTGGGTGTTCTGGAACAACTGGAAATAATTAGGTACAACAATAGGGGCATGATTCTTAACGAACAATTGAATGTTGCGTCATCGCCGTTATTACGAATTTTTCCATCTCACTCACACTTGCACGTGTTACGATATTTCAAGGGTAAAAGATAGTTTTAAACAACAAGTAACGAATCAAATGTTTATTATGCAAAATATCCAACTATTCAAAGCAAATACATAAATATTCAAAATGTCACCAACCTTACGCGAAGACGTCTCGTTCCGAAGTGTCAACTGTCAACCGTGACCGACCAGTTGTGACATAGCCATTCGTTCACTATGAATTTAGCTAGCAAAGTGTTGCCAGTGCAATATTAATAGTCACGTTACAGTCGGCCATCCTTCAGGAACGAGTCTCTTCGTTCTAGATATTATTCTAATTTTTACAAATACGCTTTAATCAAAATATCAGTTTATTTTAGAAATTCGTAATTCGTCTAAAATCTATCTTATCTAAGGATCATGACGTAATTCATATATCAATAATTCAATATCATATACAAGTTCACATAATCCTAAATCAAAAGATCACTCCAATTATAGCCATGAAGTAAGGAAGTTATTCCTCGCTACTCCCCCACTGTCATGACTGCGATGTTAGGAACCACTCCTGGGCGGTGAGTTCGTACACCAATCATGCCCGATTCCAGACACCCTCCCTAAGTGTGGAAGTTACTTCCTTCACAACCACACAATCACTTATGGATATGATTGAGCCACTCCTGGGCGACGAGTTCATACGCCAATCCTGCCCGACTCAATCATTCCTCTATTCATCATTATATCATTATAATCGAGTCACAAACTTATCTAGTTTGAGCCACTCCTGGGCGGCGAGTTCATACGCCAATCATGCCCGGCTCAAACATCGTTTACTATTCTACGTTTTCACAAAAGTCATATTATTATTATCTTAAAATATTAAAGATTCACTTAATCAATACATCCATGGAATTTGAGCCAATCCTGGGCGACAAGTTCATATGCCAATCATGCCCGACTCAAATATCCCTCATTCAAAAATATATTTTCAACATTCGATTAATAGGTTCGATTACATTTTACCAATCAGTGCATTATATCATATCAATCACAGTTCTATAATAGTTAAATCCGTATATTTTACGATAGTAAAGATGGCTAGAATTCACTAATCATGGTAGATTTCAAATTTTAAAGTTAACTGTAAGTATAAAGTTACTATTTATCTAATGTATTGTTCATTATCATTAATCATTCTTCATTGCTCCCATCATCCTCACCATCTTCACTTGAAGAGCAAGCAGCGGTACTAAAGCTAAGCCAAGGGAATATTTTATCAATTGCGACAACTGTCTCATACCTAGCTCCCTTTTTGGTTAAAGGAGTATCCTCCACAAGAAAGCGATCATTTGGTAAAACTTTTTTAATTCTATAAGGGCCTTTACATTTGGCCTCAAGCTTTTTAGATTGACCTGGTCCCGTCACTACAGCCCTCGCAATCCTAACTAAATCGCCCTCTTTGTATACTGTACTTTGTTTTTTGTTTCTGTCATATCGCTCCTTTGTTTTTTCTTGATTTTCTTTTATATTATCCGAAGCTTGAGACCGAATGTCCTGTATTGTTCTATCGTCTACGTTTTTATCCTCAATCTCATCCGCGATTTCGTTTAATATGCCTTGTGACGGGTTTGTAAGTGTTCTACCAAACAAGAGTTCCGTCGGTGTTTTCTTTGTGACGTCATGAACTGTCGTATTTAACCCTAACTGCACATCAGGGAGTAAATCTTCCCAAGTGTTCTTATTTTTGCCATGCACCATGGAACCAAGAGCAGACAAGATCGTCCTGTTGTAACGTTCGACCTGCCCATTGGCCCTTGGTGTAGCAACGGCGTTGAGGATGTGTTTCGTGCCAATTGACTGTATAAAGGTTTTGAATTTCTTACTTGTGAAGCTTGTGCCTCTGTCTGTTATTAACCGCGTAGGTGACCCAAAATAACTGAAAAGCGTTTTAAATGCCCTAATGCTTTCCTTAGTTTTAGTGCTTCGAACAGGAAAAAGGCTTACGTATTTTGTGAAAGCATCCACCATCACTAATATGTAAGTAAAACCGCGTCTACTTTTTGGGAATGGGCCGAGATGGTCGGCGTGGAGTGTGTGGAACGGAACGTCAACCTTTGGGATGGGGTGTAGTAGTCCCTCTCGGGAGCCTGCTGGCAACTTATGGTGAGCGCACTCAAGGCAAGCGGATACGTATTTTTTTATAAATTTACGCATCTTTGTGAACCAAAATGAGGAACGTATCCGCTCTAGCGTCTTCTCAAACCCAAAATGACCTACGCTGTCATGGTTAGCTTTCAGAAGTTGCCAACGGACTCCTTTTGGGACTACCCACCTCGTTCCACCATCTTTAAGTACGCGAAAGACCCGTCCATTTTTAAGTGTATAATCCTTGTAAATACTAACGATCTTAGGTGTCTCCGGGTCTTCAAGCATATCCTTTATGCGTTTGATTTCGTCATCAGAGGACTGCACAGTGGTTATCCAATCTTCAGTACCAACGGATAAAACATCCAGTGTATGTGTTGGCTCAGGACCCACTGATACAGGTCCCCTGCTGAGGGCATCAACGTGTGACATTCTTTCACCCGGACGATATTCGATGGTGCAGTCGAATTCTAAGAATTGTATCCACCAGCGTGATATGCGTGGGACAAGGTCCCTTTTAGTAAAAGTCGACCGTAAGGCGTTGCAATCACTGACTATGGTGAACTTTATACCGATAAGGTATGTACGAAATTTACTCAGAGAATTCACAACAGCAAGCGTCTCGAGTTCAAATGAATGTAGTTTCATTTCATCAGGCTGAGTTTGACGGCTATAGTAAGCGACTGGCCGCCAGGCATCGGATTGTTTCCTTTGCATCAGTATGCCTGCAATGCCGAATTTGCTGGCATCTGTATGCAATTGCGTCTCTGCAGTATGGTCGTACAATGCTAGAACAGGCCTATCTACTAGTTTCTCCTTTATGGTTTGAAAAGCTTGGTTCTCTGAGTCACTCCACTGCCAGGGAGTATCTTTCCTCAAGAGGTTCGTCAAAGGCCTCGCTAATACGGCGAATCCCTTAACGAACCTCCTGAAGAAACTCGCCAACCCGAGGAACCTCCTTATTTCGTGTTGATTGGTTGGTGTTGGGAATTTGGCTACGGCTTCAGTTTTTGAGAGCCCGGGCCTTATACCATCCTGATCTATCTCAAATCCAAGGAAATCAATTTTCTCTTGGAAGAAGTGACACTTTTCCATTTTTAAAGTAAACCCTGCTTCTTTCAACAAGCCCAACACCTCTTTGAGACGTTCAAGCCCTTCCTCGAAGGACTTGGACGGTATCAAAATATCGTCCATATAAATTACGACATAGCTCACTTTAGATTTACTGAGGACTTTGTGAATTGCTCTCTGAAAAACGGCAGGAGCGTTTGCCAAACCGAATGGTACCCGGTTGTACTCATATAAACCGTCGGGTGTGACAAACGCTGTTTTCTCGCGGGAATTCTCGGCTATAGGAATCTGATGATAGCCTGAGGCTAAATCTAGGGATGTAAATAACGACTGGCCAGAAAGCTGATCCAATAGATCCTCAATATGTGGCAAAGGATAATGATCTCTTTTGGTGCGGCTGTTGAGAGCGCGGTAGTCTACGCAAAGGCGTTTTTCACCCGACTTCTTTTTGACTAATACGATTGGGCTCGCATAAGGAGACTCGGACTCACGCACTATTCCATGATCCAACATATCACTAACCATGTCCTGAACTAGCTTACGCTCGGAATTAGCTAGACGATACGGTCTATATACTACTGGAGTAGTGTCCTTAAGGTGAATCTCCATCTCAGTCACGTTAGTAAACCCTAAGTCGTGCATTCCAGTTGAGAAACAATCTTTAAATTCACTTAGTAACTCTTCGCATTGGCGTTTCTGGCTATCGGTTAACTGTTCCCCACATTTGGGTCTTACGGATTCCTGAGGGAGCAAGTCATTTGAAATATGCAAAACTCTCTTACTACTACCTACGAATTTGGCGCGAGTAATAAGGGTGTTTTCTTTAAAGTGTAGCGGTGTTGAGCTAACATTCTGAATAAAAAGATTGCAGTTAACACCTTTAACTTGGTATTCACCTGGCATAAGGTAGTATTCTTGCCCAACGGGACCCCTAATCGACCCATTCACATAAAAATTGCCATGACAAGAAATGTTAGACTTTACTGGAACAGATATCATTTCACCTACATCGATGGAAACATCACAAGCCGTATTTAACTCAACTTTAATATCATCTACATGTTCTGTTCGTTCAAACTTCAATTCTTTCGGAGTCTTAATAATCGTCAACGTAGGTCTCTCCGTATAACTATGTCCAAGTAAGATGTTACATTTCATTAAATGGTCATCTACTATAAATACTTCTACATTCCTTTCTATAATGCCCTGAACCTCTATATCAGCAAAAGTAAAACCCAATGGTAAGTATGGGACGTTACCTAGGCCTGTCAAGTAAGGACCCGTAACTTCCTTCCAAGTAATACCCAATTGCAAAGCAGCATTTTTCTGAATAAGAGTAGCCTCACTACCTAAGTCTACTTGGCACAGAATGGGGATACCGTTTACGTTTATTAGAATCTTATATTTGTCGCTAGTATTTTCAGACACTGAAACTCTAAGAACACTTTTCTCCTTAGGTGGATTTTCTTTGGTTTTTGTACAATGTAGAGAATCGTGACCAATAAAGTTACAAGTAGTACACTTTAATAGGGGTTTGGGACATTTAAAGCTAGGATGTCCCACACCCTGACAATTAAAGCACTTAATAGTTCCCTTCTGGCTATTACTTTTAGTTGCGCTACCGTTAACATCACTAGGCTTTGATAAAGAACTATTTGTGTTACCTGGACGCCGATCGCGGTTCATATTATTTGCATTATCTAATTGATTTCTATTATTCGATTTTATGGTTTTAAAGAAGTCAAGTACATCTTCAGGCTTGTCAAATTTGGCTGCTTGGGCGCCTACGCGCACACCTCTGTCATCAATCGCGTAAAGTAAACAGTCCACAGCTTGCTTTCCAAATATCTTACATCTATTCAAAAGATTAATTTTGGCAAAGTAATACATTTCAAATGATTCCCCAGGGCGTACCCGTCTATTAAGCATATCAGTTAATAATTCAGCGTAATTTTCAGTGGCTGGAAAAGATTCTCTCAATAAATCTTTCCACTCAGTCCATGTATGCTTAATTGAGGGTAGACCCTGATACCAGGTTTTCGCAAGTCCAGTAAGTTTTGGCAGAGCGTAGTGAATCGTTTGTTTATCGTTCCAGTTATAAATTTCTGAGCATTCCTCGACTTTATCGAGCCAGACATTTACTGTCTGCTCTTTCGACATAGGGTCAAACTCAGGTATGACATTATTTAAACTCGAGCCAGAAAACGATTCACTATGCCCAGTCTTTGATTTTAATAATTTTACAAACTCATTAAGAAGACTTGATGTTGCTTTGTGCTTCTCATTTTTATTTCCATCAAAGTCAGGGCTGCGTTCCTTAGCAGGTGTTCTTAGGCAACGATCACGAATATGACGGTGGTTTCGTGGCGTATTTTTGCTACGGGCTTGGCCACGAGAGGCACGCAATGCTGGCAAAGAACGCACTTCCCGCTCGTCGTTTATTCGTGAACGTTTGCAACGTACCTCACTTTCAAGAATCTTGAGCTGTTCTCTTTTCCGTATGAGCTCCTGCTCTCGCTGTCGCAGTGATTCAGTGCTATCGACGCTCGAACTTCGGCGACGACTGCGGCTAGGCCTCGTCCGCGAAGCGCGATCATCACGACGACTGCGACTGCGACTTGGCCGTGTCAATGAGTTGCGGGGTCTGCGTAGGCTGCGGCTGCGGCTGCGGGTATGTCGCGTTCGCGTACTCCGATCATCACGGCGACTGCGTCCACGGCTGCGTCGCGAGCCTCCAGGCCGCTTTCTTTCAGTATCTTCGTCACTCATTTTCTGAAACTCGGATACATTTATGTCAGTTCTTGAAGTTGGAAAGCCTTAAACAATTAAATTAACAGAACATAAAAGTCAGTGGAATCGATCACTCGGTCTAACGTTACATAAATGTATGTCGGAATAAGATAATTAGTCATCTATTTCAATTATTAAGAATGAGGGTAAGTCATAAAAATCACCTTATTGTAAAGTATTCTATTCTTTTTTCTTTTTAAATCCATATTCATCCAATCCATGTCTGTTTATTTTCACGATTAATTGTACACAATGTATATAAGTATATTTATTCTTTCTATTTTAACTATATTTTTGTATTTTATCGATATTTGAAGTAATTAAAAAAATAACTTTTATCAACCGTTTCTCTTTAATCCATGTTCATCTGCTTCAAAATGTATTATTTTTATTACTAAAAACACTAAATATATATAATATTATTAGTTCTTTAATATTTCACTTATATTTTAGCAATTGAACAACGTTTTCAAAAAAAATATTAAAGATGTCGGTAGGATTCCAATTTGAAATCCATATGCATCAGTTCACTGACAGATCATTTCTAAAATAAACGATACCTAATATGTTTAAATATTTAAATTCTTTCTATTTTCACTAATATTTTTGGTATAGCTACTCATTTTTTTATTTAATTTGAATTCAATAACGTTCGAGCTAATGGCGTGGTATACGAAAAGTTTGTTTATTTTTTCGCAACGATCCCTACTTCTGATATGTTACGATATTTCAAGGGTAAAAGATAGTTTTAAACAACAAGTAACGAATCAAATGTTTATTATGCAAAATATCCAACTATTCAAAGCAAATACATAAATATTCAAAATGTCACCAACCTTACGCGAAGACGTCTCGTTCCGAAGTGTCAACTGTCAACCGTGACCGACCAGTTGTGACATAGCCATTCGTTCACTATGAATTTAGCTAGCAAAGTGTTGCCAGTGCAATATTAATAGTCACGTTACACACGGTAGGGGGAGTGGTCAAGGTATAAATATGGCCGACCATTCTAGACAGGTCATTCCGTTGCCGGGCGTCAGACCGTCAACAACTCCTGAGGATGCCTCGTAGAGAGGCGAAACACGTGTCGAGGTTTATTCTTTTGGTGGTGGTTTGTTATATTTATTTGCGTATTTATTTTTGCGGTGGGAGGGTGGGAATATTAATTGCATGTAAAAATACGCAAGTAAGTATAACGGGTTAGCACTGATTGACTAGCACGTTATCTTTTCGCGGATTAGCAAAATAATATTTTGGTTTTAATTAGTATGGATTTCCGCAAAGTAACGCCTGATTCTATTCACTATCTCTGTAAATATATAAGTTTTAATTTTAAATATAGATTTTTACAATATAATTGATAAAAACTATTTGTTTTATTATATTATTCAAGAATACGTTATAATTTATTTTTTAATTGTATTTTTATAAGGCTTTAAAATAGTATGTATTTTGCATATTTTTTTGTTATCAGTTAGATTTTTTTTATGCTAAAATATACAAAGTAAAACTATTTATTACTGTTTTTTTAGTAGATATTTAAACAATAAACACGAACATATTTTTATTTTGAGGATATCTTTGATACTTTCGGAGAAATCGATTTATGACCCCTTCTCCATACAAGCGAACCACCGTGCATAGATGTTAATATCGCGGGAAAGTGGTTAAATATGGAAATAGACACAGGTAGTGCAATTTCGTGCATAAGTTTAGAATGCTATAAAAAGTTGTTTACTCATTGCAAAATACAAAGAAGTCATTTAGTGTTGAATTTGTATACAGATATAAAGGTAAAACCTGTAGGTAAAATAACACCTAAAGTACAGTGTAATGGAATGTCTAAAGAATTAGACTTGCATGTTATTGAAAATGGCAAAACTAGCCTATTAGGTAGGCGTTGGATAAGGGCACTTAATATCATAGATAGGTCAAAATTGGAATGTAAACAAATTGCTAATGTAAACATGTTGTTTGATGAGACTGAATTCAGTTCCAGATACTGTGAGGTGTTTGCGGAGGGCTTGGGCCGGTTCACCGGGGGCACGGTCGGGTTCCACCTGCGGCCGGACGCGCGGCCGGTGTTCCTGCGCGCGCGCCCCCTGGCGTACGCGCTGCGCGAGCCGGTGGAGCGCGCGCTCGAGCAGATGGTGCACGACGGCATCATCACGCCTGTCGCCACCTCCGACTGGGCCACGCCTATAGTGCCGGTAGTTAAAAAAGATGGCACCATAAGGGTATGTGCTGATTTTAAGTTAACGCTAAATAAATGTTTAGAAGTGGACCACTATCCTTTACCGAAAGTAGAAGTGATATATATGGAACCGGGAGAGATAGCAAGTAAAACAACCGTTTGCATTGGCGACTGATTTATTACTGACTTGTAGGTAGATCACAAAACTACATACAGATCATATCCTCCACCATTAATTTTGGAACCTGTTAAACAAACAAACACACTCATTAACAGGTGCTTATACTTAAAAATACTTTTTAAAATCTACGTTGACCCTGGGACGCAAGCGTTGTTGGGCGGACGGCAAATCCTCATTATGTTCAGCCGTGTTATCAGACCCGGCGGCTGCCTGCGGCAGATGCGGAGCCTCCGCTGCCGGCACATGAGGCATTTCTCGTTCACCCTCTGTGTCAGCGTCCTCACAGTCTTTCCACTCCTCCCTGCCCTCTGGGGGTTCATTATTTTCACTTAATTCAATTTCTGGGAGCTCTCTGCTCGGTTCAGGTTCAGTGGTAGCCGAAGGTGGGGCAGGTGGGGTTGAAATTGATTGTGACTCTGACATAACGGTTTCACTTATTAAATCGTCAGTTTGTTCCGTTTCCTGACGCTTAAACATTTGGTCAACATGACGAATACATTCAGTATTATAATCAGCTACAAATACGTTATACATTCTACGGCCTATTGAATTTAGCACTTTTCCTTTTACCCAACTTTCTTTTCTATCAATATACCATCTAACCCATACTAAATCGCCGGTGCAATCTTCCCGACTAATATTAGAAGCTTCCTGCAACAAAAATGTTTGGTCACTATCTTTTGGCAGTAATAAGTCTAATCGTGTCTTAATTCGCGACCAAACATTAATTTTGCAGGTGTCGCCCCAGTAGAAGTATGTACTGTATTTCGGTATGTAAACAAATATTCTCGTAAGGAGTCATGTACAGTTTGTACTGGCAAATTTTCTTTTAATATTGATTTTAAGATTTTTTTACAAATTTTTACACTTATTTCCGCCTGGCCGTTACTACAGGGGTGATAGATAGGAGAAGTCATGTGTTTAATACCATTACTGGAACAAAATTCTCTAAATTCCGCGGAAGCAATTTTTACGTCATTGTCAGATACAAGCAAGTTAGGGATGCCAAAACATGAAAATATTTGTTTTAAATTGCTAATCAATGCCTTAGTTGTCGTTCCATTTTCCATATAACAACACTCAATCCATTTACTGTACCAGTATCAAATACGTTCGAGAACCGATTACCATATAGTCAATGTGCACGCGTTGGAAGGGTGCGCCCGGGCGCAGCCACGACGCTGGCGGCGCCCGCGCAGGCGCGGCGCGCGTCTCGGCGCACGTCGCACACGAGCCGGCCCTCTGCTCGATATCGTTATCTATACCTGGCCACCACATCCTACTTCGTGCATTACTTTTCATCTTTACTATTCCCAGATGTGAGCTGTGCAATTCATCTAATATGCGGGCCCTGAGTGCTGCGGGAACTACGACCTTGTGGCCCCGCAATAGGCACCCGTTTTCATATTGTAAAATCGGCCTTATTGCGGAAATAAGGAAGTATCGACGTACATTTGATTTTTCTAGGCCACCCCCGTTGCATGTACTTAATAACGATTTGTAATACATTATCAATATCGGTCGCTTGCTGAATGTCTTTATGTAAAACAGCTGGTGAACATGAATTCAGAAACTTTAATGAGGAATAGGTATCATGCTCATGGTCACTTTTGCAACAAGTATTCGCTAACGGTGCGCGAGAAAAATAATCGGCCACTACATTGTTATCGCCCGACGTATACTGCACATTGTAATTGTAAGCGGATAAAATTATTGCGTACCTTTGCAAACGCAGCGCTGTTGTCATTGAAATGCCCGTATTATTATTAAATATCGATATCAACGGCTTGTGGTCAGTTTTCAAAATAAATGGCTCGCTTCGACCGTACAAGTACTGGTGAAATTTTTTTACTCCAAATATTATAGCCGTCGCTTCTTTGTGAAGTTGACTGTAATTTTTTTCACTAGCCGAAAGCGACCTTGACGCGAAAGCGAGCGGCCGCTCAACTCCGGTGACGTCACGTTGACTAAGTACCGCTCCTAGACCTGAGGGTCCCGCATCTACCCCCAAAACGAGTTGTGCCGTGGGGTCAAAATGGGCCAGGACTCTCTCCGAAGCCAACTCACGTTTTACGCGTTGCGCAGCCTCTCGCTGACGCACACCCCACTCCCACTGAGCTTGCGCTCCGAGCAGATCGTATAAAGGTCGCAGAACACTAGACGCATTAGGGATGAAATTCCTATAATAATTAATCATCCCCACCAAACGCCTAACCTCTGCCACATTGGTAGGATCAGGCGAGTCCAATATGGCCTTGACTTTAGCGGAACTACTTTGCAAACCACTTTTACTAATTGAGTAGCCGAGATAAGTTACGGAGTTTTGAAAAAACTCGCACTTTTCTTTTTGCAATCTAAGCCCTGCTTCATTTAACCTATGCAATACTTTTCTCAACCTATCCATATGTGTTATTTTATCGGGCCCGGTGACACAGATGTCATCGAGCCAACAACTTACTCCATCGATACCTGAAAGTAACATCTCCATAGACTTCTGAAATATAGCAGGCGCATTGGCCAATCCATACACAAGACGAGTGTATTTATACAGACCTTTCTGTGTATTGATGGTCGTGAGCTCCTGTGACTCGTCACTTAGTACAAATTGGTTATAAGCGTTTTTTAAATCTATTTTGCTATAATGCTCGCCCCCTCCTAGTTTTGCAAATACTTCCTCTATTTTCGGTAGGGGATATTTATCGATAATCAGGTCTTTGTTAAGAGTCACCGAGAAATCGCCAGCAATCCTAAGTTTTCCGTTTTCTTTTAATACCGGTACGATAGGGGTGGCATATTGTGAATAGCTAACCGGTACCAAAATACCTAAACTGACTAATCTGTCTAACTCACGTTCAACTTGCCCTTTTAATGCGAATGGAACTGCGCGAGGCTTAAAAAAATTTGGAACACTGTTAGGCTTTAATTGTAAATGTACTTTTAATTTGTTAAACGTCCCTAACTCATCTTGCCATAACTCAGGATATTGTTCCAATAATGTAACCACATCGGCGTCAGCTGATAAGTTTTTATTGTTTACATTTTGCGTTAATGTCAAGTTAAATGCGGACATAAAATCCCTTCCTAATAGGGGTGGACCTCCGTTTTTAACTACATAAACTCTCAATTCCTTAGCCTGTCCATTATAGGTCAATTGACATAAAAAATATCCCAGAGGTTGAATTTTATGTCCGTCATACAAACACATCCTAATCTCACTATCTAACAACTTATACTGGGAAAACATGTGATTATATAACTTTTCTGACACAGCACAGGTAGCAGACCCGCAATCAAGTTCCATTTGTAATAGTTGACTGCCAATTAATACATTTAATTCTATCGGCTTAGGAATTACATACCTTAAGTTAAACATTTGACATTCCTCACAGTTATCTACCTCGCTGCGATTCAACGACGACGATTCGCCAACGGAAACGTTATGCACTCGCGCACTTTCACCACAAACTTTCTTTAAGTGACCCTTTTTGCCGCACTTTTGACACTTATACGATTTATAACGACAATTGATTTCCGTATGATTTTTCATTCCGCAAACCGTACACTGCTCGGGCGTCGAACGTGGATCCCGCTGACCGCTGCCGCTCGCGTTAGCGCGACCGCCGCGCGCGCCTCTCGCGCCACCGCGATATCCACCCTCCGTTTGCGCTCGAAAAACTGGCTCCTCCTTAATTGTAGTTAGTTTCGCTTATCGGGCACTCTCCGTCTGTTCTGCCAACTCTAAAGCTTTGGCAAAAGTTAATGACGATGGCTTTTGCTCGAATAGTTTATCGCGCACGGAACCTGAGCCCAGACCGAGCACGAAACGATCCCTGAGGTTCGTCTCCAGGGCAGAACCAAAATCGCAATAACTTGCCAGACCTCTTAGTCTTGCCGCCCATTCGCTCAACGTTTCGCCTGCACTCTTCATCGCTCCGAAAAATTTCGCCTTATCCGCAAAAGTACACTGCTTTTGTTTGAAATGTTCATCAAGTAATAAAACCAGCGCGTCATAAGTTAATGAATCTATCTCCTTCGGATAAGCTAAATTGCGCACTAACCGATAACTTTCATCCGACAAGTGTGTAATCGTGATGGCACTCTTTTTTTCTGCTTCCGAGATACTGTTCACTAGAAAAAACTTCGTTAACCGGCTCTTGAATATCGCCCACTCGGTAGTCTTATGATCGAAAATAGGCAAATTTCCTAAATACGACTGCGACGACATGATTTAAACGCGCGAATTATCCTCGTTAGCCAGATGATATATATGGAACCGGGAGCGATAGCAAGTAAAACAACCGTTTGCATTGGCGACTGATTTATTACTGACTTGTAGGTAGATCACAAAACTACATACAGATCAAGAAGATTTGCTAACTAAATTGCACGGGGGAAAAAGTTTACTAAATTAGACCTGTCGCAAGCTTACGCCCAGTTTGAATTGGATGAGTCGAAGAAATATACGGTGATTAACACCCATAAGGGTTTATTTATGTACAATAGACTGATATATGGGCTAGCGTCTAGTCCTGGTATTTTCCAGAGAAAACTCGAGCAATTGTTTGCAGATATGCCTCGTGTAGGTGTCTTTCTAGACGATTTGATTATAACAGGGGTCGATGACCGATCACATATAGACACGCTTCACGAAGTGTTTGAAAGGTTAAGGAAATATGGTCTAAGAGTTAAAAAAGATAAATGTACGTTTTTTGCGGACTCGGTAACATATCTCGGATTTGTAATTAGTAAGCAAGGTGTTCATACATGCCCTGAAAAGATTGAAGCGATCAAACAGGTACCGGTTCCAAATAATGTGGCAGAATTACGATCATTCTTAGGGTTAGTGATGTATTACGCGAAGTTCGTACGCAATATAAGCACTATACTAGCGCCTCTGTATGCACTTTTGCGGAAAGATGTGAAGTATGAGTGGAGTGAAGCTTGCATGCGCGCGTTTAGTGAGGTAAAGCAAATGTTGATTTCTGGCGATATATTGGCGCATTATTCGCCAGATCTTCCTCTAATTCTGACCACAGATGCGAGCAGTGTAGGCGTCGGCGCGGTGATATCGCACCTTGTGCCCGGCGCCGGCGACGCTAGCGCCACCGAGCGGCCAATAGCGTACTCATCGCGAGTGCTCAACGCCGCAGAGAAGTCGTATTCGCAAATTGAACGGGAGGCACTTTCAATAATTTATGGGGTCCGAAAGTTTCACCAATACTTATATGGTAGAAAGTTTATTCTTAGAACAGACCATAAGCCTTTGGTGACAATTTTCGGCAATAAAGTAGGGGTACCCGTAATGGCTGCAAGTCGTATGCAGAGGTGGGCGGTTATTTTAGCTGGTTACGATTATACTATCGAGTATGTGCGGAGTGACGGGAACGCGGCCGACGCTTTATCTCGCTTACCGGTGGGTAAGGAGAAAAGCCAGCGTAAGGAAGTCACATATTTAAATTTTATCCAAAACTTCTTACCGATTACGAGGAAAATGGTTCAAGATAACGTTAGTAAGGATGAAGTACTAAAGAAAATATTTCTGTTTCTACTGTCCGGCTGGCCTAGCAGTTGTGACGATGACGCACTTAAGCCGTATTACCTGCGCCGCAATGAATTATATATAGACCGGGGTTGTATAATTTGGGGTTACAGGCTAGTAGTACCAGAGGCTTTGAAAAATCACTTACTCAAAGAGTTACATGTTGGTCATTTAGGTATCGTGAAAATGAAGAGTCTCGCCCGTAGCGTGATGTGGTGGCCTGGAATAGACAGGGACATCGAAGAGTTAGGTAAGCAGTGCACGACGTGTGCTCTAGAGGGCGCCGCGCCCCCGCGAGCGCCGCCACAGCCGTGGCCGTATAACCCGGAGCCCTGGTCGCGATTACATATTGACTTTCTGGGACCTTTTCAGGGTGAAACTTTTTTAGTCATTATAGATTCAACGACGAAATGGTTAGAAATATTAAAAATGACTAAAACTACAGCTATGGGAGTTATTAAATCGTTACGGGAAACGTTTGCTCGTTTTGGACTGCCTTTGGAAGTAGTTTCGGACAACGGTCCTCCGTTTACGTCTAAGGAATACGCACATTTTATGGACAGTAACGGTATCAAAATGACGTTTACGCCAGCTTACCACCCAGCCTCCAATGGCGCTGCAGAAAATGCGGTTAAGTTATGCAAGCGAGCCATTAAAAAAGCACTTCGAGATGGTTGTGATGTGGATGAAGTTCTTCAAGCATATCTCATGATGTACAGGAACGTTGAACATAGTTCTACAGGGTCTGCCCCAGCTATGTTGTTACAACGTAGACTACTACGATCGAGGCTAGATTTATTAAGGGGTACTCGGCAGATCGAGTCTAGGGTACAGCAAGCTCAAGATAAACAAGTGTTTAACGCGGGAGGGAAACCTAGGGAACTTAATGTGGGCGATTCTGTGTGGGCGCGAGATCATGCCGGGGGAAGCTGGTTAAGTGGTCAAGTTAAGGAGAAAGTAGGTTCCCGGAATTTTATTATAGCTAGGGAAAGTGGTCCACAACTAAAAAGACATTTAGATCAGATTAAAAGAAGACGTAGCAGTTACGCAGTGACCCTGTCGGATGTGTCGGAGGCGGCGCCAGGCGAGGAATCCGCGGTTAATGAGACTAAGGCGAGTCAGGGTTCGCGCGCGCCGGAACCTGTGGTTGAACCCGATCTTAAGGAACCACCGCAGCCATCTGTAGAGACCGTGTCCCGGAACACAGTGCTCAGTCACACGGAATGTAATGAGTCCCCTGCGGACCGACCTAAGCGCATTCGTAAACCCGTGCTAAGATATGGCTTCGAGTTTGATTAAATTATTATGTGTCCTAGTTCCTAGTATTAAGCGACTCGTACACTAGTAAGTAGTTATAAGGAAAACATGTATTAGTGATTAAGGGTGGAGGTGTAATGTATGTGGGTAGACTCATATTTCTACAATAGAGGGTAGATTGCGCACCATGTCCGTCGATCGATTAAATGCAATACCGAACGTACGTGTTTTAGTGCTCTCCTCATATCCTGAATTCCCTGGGCCCTAGGCAGATATTTCTAGGGAACAATGCACATTTAGATTTTGTCAAATTTGGTTTTACATTTCAGGAAGCGTACTCTAGTTCGTGTAGGGTCGCAAATGGAGTAAATTGCGAGTCGATTGGGTACATTTTTGTCCCGGTTACGTTTGAAAATACTACGAAAGCAATAAAGTTTGTAGTAGCACCCTCGATCGTAAATTACGTGATTTTAGGGTATGATTTTTGGAAAGCTTTTGATTTATTGCCTGAATGCTTAAAAAATGCGGAACACATGACTCCACCTGAAAATTATTTTAGTTGCAACGGTTTAAGTACAGAACAGGTACACACGATTCGGTCTTACGAGCATTTAACTGCGGCCGAGAGGGAACTCGCGGATACCGTCGTAGGGAAATTTAAAAACATTTCGTTCGAGGAGAAGGGGCTTGGCAGAACCAGCTTAACCGAGCATGTCATCGCGACTGGCGATGCCACGCCCATCAAAACGAAACAGTACCCGTTGTCGCCGGAAAAACGCGCTGCTTTAGCCTCCGAGTTAGACCGCATGTTAAAATTGGACGTAGTTACACCCTGTGAGAGTCCGTGGAATAACCCGGCTCTGTTAGTTAGGAAGCCAAACGGTGATTGGCGATTTTGTTTAGATTGTAGGAAGTTAAATGCGGTCACAAAGGGAGATTCGTATTCCATTTCGTATATACCCCAGATTTTGGATAGTTTGAAGGAAGCGAAATACCTGACCTCGATCGATTTAAGTTCCTCATTCTGGCAAATCCCGTTAGCTGAAACCTCACAGGAGAAAACAAGTTTTTGCGTGCCCGGTCGTGGAATGTTTAAGTTCAAGGTCATGCCTTTTGGTCTCTGCGGCGCGTCAGCGCGTCAGCAGAGGCTGATGGACAGCCTTATTGATCACAATTTGACAGGTGACATCGAAACCGGTTTAGCTTTTTGTTACATCGATGACATCGTGATTTGCTCATCCGATTTTCAGACGCACTTGCTATTGCTAAATCGTGTGTTGGCGAAGTTAGAAAAGGCGAATTTAACAATTAATTTCGAGAAGTCTAAGTTTTTCAGGCAGTCCATAAAATACCTCGGTTACGTCGTGGACGAGTTCGGGTTGCGTACTGATCCTGATAAGGTTTCTGCTTAACATTGAGATCCGATAGCGGCGGTAAATACTGCTACCAACGTTAACTAGAATAAACAATCTGAAACGAACCTTAGTAGTTAGAAAAAGTAGTAGGTACACAGATATTAGGTACGCACCTAACAAAACTAATATCTGTGTAAGTAATCTAAGTATCAATTGAATAAATACTTTAGTCAGTGATTTAATAAGGTGATTTGAAGTAGATGACCAACCGTTACCTACTGGTTAGTTATAGTACTAAAAGAAAAAATGATGACGACTACTCGACTACAGACGAGTCAGTTTGTGGTTGCTTTACCTAATATCTGTTAATGGTATTAACACTATTATTGCTTTAAGCCTTTATAAGGCAGAGGGAACATATTTCCCATCTGATTTTGAACATTATTTTAAAGTGATAGGGTTCAACTTTGTATAATTTCTGACACCGTTATGCCTTATAAAGGCTTAATTAGGTAATTACGTTTAAAACCCATTTGCAAGGAGAACTAATCCCATATATCGCTTCGAAATTATAAAACATTAAATAAAAAAAAAAACAATAAATATAACGTCTTGCCTGTTTGTATGTATTTTTTATTTATTTTAAATGTAGGTATAGTTTTTGTTTACACTTAGAATCACCCAACACGATTTGGTGGACCTTATTATAAACAAAATGAACTGGTGGGGACCTGTTTTGACCTGATCAAATATATCTCGGAATGTATTAACAACAACACTCCAGTTGCATCTATCTTTCTCGATATGAGCAAAGCATTCGATTTCGTCAACCACGACAAACTGCTGAGTAAGCTTGAAAATTATGGAGTAAGAGGTAAAGCTCGTGCCTGGATTGAGGACTACCTAAAAGACAGATTGCAATGCCTTGAAGTTGACAGAATTGCTTACTCAAACAACGCCATCACTAAGAATGTTTATAGGTCTGAATTTAAAACTAATAAAAGTGGAGTCCCACAAGGTAGCATTTTGGGCCCACTATTATTTCTCCTGTACATTAATGATTTATCGAAAGCGACAACACAAAAAACGATTATGTACGCCGACGATACAACTCTTGTAGTAAAATGTGATAATAAATTAAATTTCGAACATGACATAAATAATTCATTACAAGCTATAATTAATTGGATGTATAACAATGATCTTCATATAAATATAATTAAAACTAAATTAATACAATTTACATCATATAACGCAAATAGTATACCATTAAATATTAACCATAATAATAATGCAGTTGATGAGGTTGACTCGTTTAATTTTCTGGGAATCACAGTTGACAAGCACCTAAACTGGGAGGCACACATTGACAAAATCTGCAACAAACTAGGTCGTTTTGTATTTGCACTCAAAAGGCTAAGAGACACTGTGTCTGTTGAAGCAGCATTGACCGCTTATCATGGATACGTATCATCTGTCCTTGGTTATGGGTTAATATTGTGGGGAAACGCAGTGGAAGTGGACAGAGTCTTTAAAATACAAAAAAAGTGTGTCAGGGTCATCAGTAATTCGTGGCAGGACGAAAGCTGTGTGCCCCTTTTCAAGAAACTAAAAATCCTTCCTTTACCGTGTCTATACTTAAGAGAAATATGTAATTTTGTCAGATCACATAACTCGTACTTTAAAACACGCGGCGAAGTCCTTGAAAGGCGAACCAGGGTAAACGTTATGAACCGTTTATACCACCCTCGTTGTCGCAAGATGATATACAAGAAAAATGTTTTTAATATGTGCATTGTTATATATAATAATCTCCCGGAGAAACTAAAGCTGCTAGAGGGAAACGCTTTTAAACGCAGTTTGACAAACTGGCTCTCAGAGCGTTGTTTTTACAGCGTAAAGTCATATCTCGAATACCAGCAATATTCAAATTAGTGATATTTAGTTATTGATTGTATTGTGACATGCCTATTGTGTTAATATTTTGTTATTTTTTCAATTATTTCAATTTGACATTTTATATTTAAGTATTTAAATTTATGATTATAATGATGAATTTGCACGCTTGCATGCAAGCTAGGTACATGATCTGTAACACCATATTGTAACATCCCCATACTGTATCAATGCAAATAAATAATTTCTGATTTCTGATTTCTGATTTCTGTCAGAGATCCTTTCGGCCCACCTGTAGCAGAACAACAACCGTTGCACCTTGGCGGAGTACAAATAAAGCCAATAGGAACAATACGCTACCTGGGTACATACATAACCGCGACACACGATAGGCGCGCCGCAATTAAAACTAGATGCAATAAGGCCATAAGAAATGCGAAAATCCTCAATACCTTTATTCAAAAGTACAAAATAGATTGGAAAATAGCGAGACTACTATACAAAATGGTTATCGCGCCATCTATGACCTATGGCCTTAAAGCAATGGCCCTTACGAGTGGCAATAGATCACGACTAAGAAAGTATGAAAGGCACATACTTAAAGGAATGCTAGGGGTTTCCAACAACCCTCCGAAACAAAAAATACAGGAACTCCTTGAGGGAAAGACTATCACAAAGATAATTAAAGTGCGCAGGCTCTCCTACTATGGACACATACTCAAGCGGCCAAAACCACACCTCCTACATGCAGCCTTGGAATATAGGGAAAACAAAAGAAAGATAGGTAGACCTATCTTCACATGGATTGACTCACTCAACCACGACATAACCCGCTGCACCAATAAGAACCAATCCTATTGGGAATCCATAGCTCAGGATAGAGACTTAATCAAGATAAAAGTAACTGAGATTTACGACCAACCAGAGACAAACACAGAATCCGAGCCTGACGAGAACGACAGTCCAGTGATAACACAACCTACGTGATAAACCCTATACTGGAGAAAGCCCTGCCGCTTTACAAAAATATTAAATATTGAAGACAACTTAATCGCAGTCACTGTCCTTTCGTATATATTTACACTAAATATTTATCTATCCTCCATATACACTGGGCATGATGCTAGTATTCGGTCTGGTTCTTCCACTCCCGTCAATCCCAATCCTTCTGACTGCACACGCCCCACACTCCCTACCTGTATTATTGGCTCACCGGTGTCTCGGGCAGTAGGGTCTGTTGAGCATTCCGGGGCGGCAGATGATGGGAGGAGTACACGAGTAGGCCCGAATATACGTCCCGGCTCGGAACAGGTTTGTCTGGAAAGAGGTCGTTAGCACACCCTAGCATACGCCTCTGACCGACGGCCTGTATCGTCTCAGCGCGTGCGTTTGAGCAAGCTCGATGAGCCTCTCCGTCCCTCCCTCTCCTTGGTGACCAACGCCTCTGCGTCCTTGCTGCAGTAACTGCTGGCTGGTGTAGTCAACGAACGGAACGGAACGAACGGAACGGATAAGTATATTTTTATTTTTATAAATTAGTAATTTAGTAGATTGACATACATTTCCTATTATATTTCGTCACTTCATTTTTCAGATATAAATGTATATTAACCATGTAGTTTCCCTATTGTACAGGTAGCATCGCACACATTTAAGAGTAACTGTTTTGATTATGTCAAAATAACTTCCGCCCATGGTCTAATAAAACATGGTCTTCCATTCCCAGAGTGACACGGGCCTACGTCACAATAACATTGCCACTTTATTTCAACATAACATGTTACATGGGTACATTATACCTATGGTTAATAAGTTAAAATATTTCTTTATAATTTTATAATTTTCATTTATATGTATTTTAGCTTAAATTTTACAATAACACGTCATTTTTAATTACTCGTTAGCAATATCTTCCGATTCACGAAAGAAATTTCAGACTTTCGGGTAATTCTGTTTATACTACTGGCAACACAGGATAGCGCTGTGCACATTTGACAATTCGGATCTAGATAACTTCATGCCCTGACCGTCATCCTTGTCGAACGCGTGTTAATTGTTATTTCCTTCTCGCTCAGTGTCAGCAGTCGCAGTGTTTTCCAAACTTTTCACGTCGTAAGCTTGGTAATTAATGTGTAACTGTGAATTAGTTTTTCAAACGTTTGTCTTGTATAGATAAATAAAGTTTAATTTAATACATTAGATTTGTTTTATTTTACTATGTTTCTACATGAATAACTTAAAATTAATGCCGTTAAAATAATTTTCACCGTTGGTTAAATTTCTCCCACATTTCAAAGTTTGAGAACCTGTAAACAGCATGATGACGTAGGCGCGTGTCAGTTAGGTCATACGCGAATCTCGGAATGGAGTACCAGGCGGAGTATATTATTATACCATGCTTCCGCCCACTTCCGGTTACCGCTCATCGGCGTGCGGAGCCACTCCGCTCTCCATTCTTTATTTGTGCGTGGTAGCGTCCACACGTCGGTCTAGTTGACGAAGTGTTTGGCACAAGACCAGACTACATTGCTTTTTTAATAACGTTCTTCGTTTCGTACTATGGTGTTAGATTCGTTGCGCAATATGATATTTTGTTATTAAAATCGTTGTGCAATCATTTAACTTAAAGGAGGAATAAATCATCCTGGGGGTTGGTCGTGAACCAACACGAAGGAAAGTCTGTTCGTATTTCGAACACCGATCATTGCGCCTGGGGGTTGGTCGTGAACCAACACGAAGGCTTAAGATCGAACAACACACAACGAAACAAAGGGCCTAGATATTCATATTAGCGCATTTTTAAGAGCCAACAGGAGTGGTCATTCCTCCATACAAACGTACTCCACGTTTTCCTCCGTGGTTTTTGAAGCTAGAGCAATGATTTTTTCAACACAGATTAATATTGTCAATATCTGTGTCGGACCGTTTTGTTTTTTTTTTGATATTTTTGTTTTTTAAGGCCGTTCCCGTACCCAAATAAAATCTACAATCGAGCCTCCCCTCACGCCACCCATGAACCCATCCCGCCCCTAGATACAATGACGATACAACAGCGCCACGCAAGAAGTAGCGACTTAAATGAACTAACAGGACACTGATTTGTAAAACGTATTACTAAATACTGAAAAAAAGCATGCTGCATCTCATAGATGGCGTTAAAGTTAAATTGGAAAAATAAATGAAACATAGTGCAAATTAAATATTCATTTTAATGAAGTCAACTCTTATTTCAATAATATTTAATTATAAGGGTAAATACAGTTTATATTTAAACAAATTAATGAATGCAAGTTTTCTATAATATCATTATTTATTAGGTATACTGTGCACAAAAAGAATAGATAGATAGTATAGAGGGGTCCTGTCATAGTAAATTTTGTAGTCACTGTAAATTTACTGCCATCTATCGACACACGACTAAAACTCAAAATGAAAACGTATAAAGTTATCAAAAAATGTATATATATGGATAAATGATATTATTATTTTTATATCATTTCGATCCATGTTCATTCACTGATATCTATGTGTTAAAATTGTTAAATATGAAACGTTGTCGTCACGCCATCTAGCCGAGGATAGGCTAAAGGTGTGTGCGCCATCTATTCGAGAATGACTTTTACTTGAATTCCGAGGCACGTTTTTTCCTTAGACTTTATTCGTCTTATACGTAGTTACATATGTCTTTGCTGTGCAGGTATATCATCGATATTTATTAAAAAATTAGGGCATACCGATACAAGTGCGAAAAATAGGTAATTCGCACATGTATCATACAACGTTTTACAGTACATAATATGGCCCTTTAAATTTTCGACATAGTTACGTAATGTGCTAATTATCGCACTAATGCGGTAAAGTAGCACCATATTGTAATAGTACTTACCTACATTACGTTTACAAGTGCGGCAAATAGGAAATTCGAAACGAGTGGCGATAAATTCGAACACGACCGAAGGGAGTGTTTTGAATCGACACGAGTTGCGAATTACCTATTGGCACATGTATCGTACAACGTTTTACAGTACCTACAGTCCTTACATACTAGGGTTTGCTCCCGGGAAATACCGGTACCGAAAGTACCGGTAATTCCCGGGATTTAGAGCCAAGCAAAGAACCGGGATTTCAGAATTAAATTCCCGGTACCTTCGGGATTTTCGGGACTAATATTTCCGGTAAGTACAATATTTGACTGTTTTCTGTTACTTAGCATGAAATATCATGTTTTTTAAAGAAATACATTATATAAATCCATTGCTGACGCTAATACTTTTACGACTGACCATATATTAAAGCAAAACAAAAATAGTCAATGGGTTTGACAATGCCAACAAAATAAAATAGCTTATTTTGAAACTATACGAGTGTTTCTACGATAAATAATTTTATACGAATAATTAGTTAGTTGTATACTAAATACGAGCAAAAACTAGAGAGAATTGTGTAATTAATAAAATATTTCTTTTAATTCGAATACGGTATAAGAAACTCTTATTGATAATCTGAATGACATTTTAAAATGAATTAAAATATTATAGTGACATGTCCTCTCCTTGGTAAATTCTTAATTCTGGCTGCAACAACTTCTTGATCCTTCCTATTGATAATTTTATTACCACTTTTACCTACTCACATGCAATTTTGCACATTTATTCAAGCCCCTTATCTTGTCTAGAATACAAAATTTCGTAAACGTAGCTCTAACAGTTATTCATAAATTAACGTTTTAAAACCGGCATTTTTGTGACTGACTGACTAATAGATCAAAAATCTAACCCACTTCGAGCTGACCTAGAAACTTGAAATTTGGCACCAAGGTAGACTATTAGGAGTTTATAGAGGAAACAATCTAAAAAATGAAAATTATTGATAATTTGATGAAGAAAAACATATATACTTATCGATAATAGGCTAGATGACTAATTTTCATTTATGGTATCAATCGATCAGGTTTGTCTTTAGGATCAAAAGTCTATATGGGATCCATTGCATTAAAGGAATACAAAAGTCAGAAATGATAGTCAAAGTCCGACCGACAGTCGTACTTCACTCGCGAAACGCCCCGAACAAAACGATATGTGACCGTGACGTCAAGGTCACAAAGAGTCCATCTTGAAGTATGAACAAAACAAGATAATTGCGATTTTGTCGGTGAAATATTGCGTTTATGTATATAGTTTCCATACAATCTTTTATTGGATAAAATGTGAGGAATCGAATCGAATGGTAACTAACTGCGACAATTCTTCGACCGACGGTTTTGTCAGGAAGCTCTTCTTCCACATTGAACGATATTTGTAACTGAAAATAAAATATATTGTATGTGTTAGCATTTACAATTTGTCACATCATGTACAGTCGACGTCAAAGATATGTACCTATTGCAGCATACTCCTTTGTAATAAGGTGAAAAATGTATACATATATTTGACGTCGACTGTACATATAAAGCACCGGTGGTAAAGAACCAACGAGAGAAATAGAAGTAAGACCCTGTATAATGACTACGAATCGTGTGATAAATCAATTTACGATGGAATTCTGGCACACGAAGTTGAAACAATGTTATTCTAGCTAGGTAGTTAGTACAAAAGGTAAAATTGTTCTCTGCTCTACAATCAATAAGCATAATTAGCATGAATCACCTACCTCATGGGTATCTTCTTCCTCTAATATACTAGGAACCCGATAAGTGTCATCCACCTGTGCAATGCGTGGGTTCAAAATGTTTGAGCCGGTCGCCTCACTGTCAAAACCAAAATTAAATAAATGTATGATGTTTTACAGCACATATGGACTTTACCGCACTAGTGCGATAATGCACACACACATTACGTAACTATGTCAAATATTTAAAGGGCTAGTAGTAGTAGTAAACTCTTTATTGTACAAAAAGACATATTAAAAATAACATACAATTAGCAAGAAGTACAAAGGCGAACTTATCCCTTTGAGGGATCTCTTCCAGTTAACCTATAGGGCTATATGTACTGTAAAACTGTCGGTCGAAGAATTGTAGCAGCCAGTCATTTCTTTACAACATCACTCAATTTATAAATTAGTCCATTTCTATTTCATAAATTGATCATGGACCCGCGAAACGCAGCATTCCAGAAATGCAGTTATTTCGAAAAGTGAGACAGACTAATTTCAAAATTTTTATGTAGGTACCTATATTATAACAAGTGATGACAATGGAGAAAACTACTTGAAAGTAAATAAACCATTGTGCTGGTTACAAGTACAGTCGGCGTCAAATACTTTGTAGCAACAAAGTAGCCAAATAGTAACATCTAGCAAGTAACATAATAAAATTGCGGTTTATGACGTAAGTATTAAAAAAACTGCTTACTAGATCTCGTTCAAACCAATTTTCGGTGGAAGTTTGCATGGTAATGTACATCATATATATATTTTTTTGTTTTATCATTCTCTTATTTTAGAAGTTAAAGGACACACATTTTACCACTTTGGAGGTGGTCTCTCGCGCAAACTATTGAGTTTAGAAAAAAATGATATCAAAAACCTCAATATATTTTTTGAAGAATCCATAAATACCCAACACGTATGGGATTGATGCAAAAAAAAATTTTGAGTTTCAGTTCTAAGTATGGGGAACCCCCAAAATGTATTGTTTTTTTCTATTTTTGTTGGAAAATCCAAGTTTCAACAGTACCTATAGTTCTTATAGTTTCAGAAAAAAGTGGCTGTTTATACGGACGGACAGACAGACAGACATGACGAATCCTTAAGGGTTCCGTTTTTTGCCATTTGGCTACAGAACCCTAAAAATGCTCTATCACAGGTAAATGAGAAATTAAAAATGGAAATAATTGCCCAAGATTATTAGTTTTATTAAAATAAAAAATCGGTCAACACGCTCAAGAAAAGAAAATCATTTACTATTGTGTAGGGTAGGTATAATATAAAATAACTACCAGTTCATTAAAAAAAACGTAAAAGAATAACGAAAGTACGGACAATCGGTAAATCCCGGGATTTTAATTTCCGGGACTTACTCAGGCAACCCTATTACATTCTATCAGTGTACATTTTTAGGGTTCCGTACCCAAAGGGTAAAAACGGGACCCTATTACTAAGACTTCGCTGTCCGTCCGTCCGTCTGTCCGTCTGTCATCAGGCTGTATCTCATGAACCGTAGTAGCTAGACAGTTTAAAATTTCACAGATGATTGAATTTCTATCGCCGCTATAACAACAAATACTAAAAACAGAATAAAATAAATAGTTATGTAACAAACGTGATTTTTGCCGTTTTTTGCATAATGGTACGGAACCCTGCGTGTGCGAACCCAACTTGCACTTGGCCGGTTTTTTTTAATTAAGTACCTCTTGGAGAATATCAAATAACTGATGAGGGCAATGTATCTCGTACGATATTATTGATTGGCGACATTTTATTTAGTTTTCGGCGAACATTTGCTAAGTAGGTAGTACTAATAGCCATCTAGGAAAATAAGTACAAAATATGTCCAAATAATTGAGAATATCAATTCAATTCATAAAAAGATACAGTGGAACCTGGATAATTGCAATCTCAAGGGACCGGCCATTTTTTGTCAATTAACCAGGTTTTTCATTTAAGCAGATCGTGTCAATTAAAGAGGTTCAAAAAATCGTTGTGTCAATTATAGAGGTTTCCATTAATAGAGGTTGCGTTCTGACAAATTTCTTTTATGGAGGTGCAAATAACCATTGAAAGTAGATTTACACGCTTACGTTCTGGGTTTCTGGTCTATTATATAGCTTCTGTCTATACTTGCACTTATACACTACATTAATTACTACTTTATTTTCTTATTAATCATTTGGGTTTAAAAAAATCCCTTGAATTGTAGAAGAAAGTTTTATTAGAATATAAAAAGCATACTTTGTTTTTGATTTAATCAAAACTATTTCACCTACTACAAGCTGTGATAGATACCCAATAAATAAATTGAATTCTGGATGAAGATATAAATAAAATGATCATTGCTATTAAAATATTGCTTCTGCTGTCTACAACTACATTATTTCAATTACAGAGGTAATAAGTATAACTCGTTTCAATAATAGAGGTAAAAAGAAGAGTAAAAATAACGGATTTTTTTAGCACAGTGTCAATTATAGAGGTCTTAGTTGCGATGTGGTCAATTACAGAGGCAAAATTACGAAAAGCCCTAAAATCTAAATTGCAATTATAGAGGTTCCAAAATTTCAATTATAGAGGCCTTTTGGTCTCAAGGGACCGGGACCGGACTTTGGGTTGCAATTATTGAGGTTTTCCATTTATCCAGGTGCCAATTAACCAGGTTTCACTGTATAAGCATCTGCACTGATAGGAAAACAGTAGGTATCTAAATCTAACTAAGGTCTTTTCGTACGCCACCGCTGTGAGTACTTGAGTAGGTACTAGGTAGGTATTTATCGCAACGCACGAAGTTACGCGCGACATAGGTACCTACATATGTGACGTTATCTATGAAAAGGGACCTTATTGTCGATGGCGCTTCCGCCATTATTAACGATGCTCTGATATAAATACCACGCCGTGCGACGCAGTGCGTCGTAAGCGCCATAGACAATAAGGTCCCTTTTCATAGATAATGCCACAATTAGAATTAGAACTTACTCGTTACTTTGAATGTCAGTGGTTGATGAAATCGGAGATTCCATTTCCATATTTTGCAGTCTGTAAATAAAGATAAGTTGTAGTAGTGTATTGTGCTACGTAGGTAGGGCTAAAAAGCACAAGTCAAATAATTATACTCACTCGATGTAGTCTAAAGATAGTATCATGTTCGGCTGTGAACTTATCCAATTTTCTTCTTTTCCTAGAAAGACAAAAAAGTAAAAAGTTTAGACGCATGACAAATCACGAGCTGAGGTTCGAACCCTCGATAGGTGGATGGATTGCTAAAAGAACGCTTTATGCGTCTAATTGTGTGCGTTACATGTATCACTGTGTGCTCGTATTTATAGGAAGGCCCACTACACCGCAACCGCGTAACTACGACTCACGGAGACGCACACATAGACGGCAATGTTTTCTGTCTTTGCCGTGCATTAGGCAGCGGCGCTAGTGCCGCGTGGTGTAAACGTCGCGAATCGCAATATCCTTTTAAGCTATTTAGATGATGAATTGATGACAATGTTTAACCGGTAGATGGAGCGATTATTAAATTCTAGAATGTTTTAAGTTATATGGATTACTAATTAGTACGATCAAGTATATATTCAATTAAGTAATAATTACGTATTTCACTGTGTAATAAATATACATTTTTACTTACGTTAGTTCCATTGTTTGTTGGAATCTTCCGAGTTGTCTTTTTCGAGATGTCTTCTTTTTATTCAATTGCTTGTTACCCATTATAACTTAAAGGTTTTGGTGCACACGGTATATCACTAGGACACACAACACAGCACAGTTTTTATAAGTAAATCTTATATTTGTTTTGGGGACACCTAGTACAGGTCCGTCTGGCACGAGCGCTCAGCCATCACTGTCTCATTTCGAAAGACGGACGGAGATAGAGCATGCAGGCCGGAGTCGATATTTTGTTACGATAGAATTAGTTGATGTTTATTTATTTTAAAAATATTGCCTCTAATTATCGTTTTTCTAAAGCTGTCAAATTACTGTTATAGTTATGATTGATTTTTCTCCTTTTTTTGTTTCATAGTGTCACATAGTAAAGAAACGAGTAAAGTTGGAGTAAAAATTCGAATTGGAGGTTACTTTGGGAATAAAGTGTATCGAGCGAAGTGTTATGAATCGTGTATCGAAAGCTGTGTTATTAAAGATAATATAATCAAGAATTATATTTATTTTTCCCACGTCTACAAATATCACCGTTTCTTAGAAAAATAGGATAATTATTGGGGTATTTTTACATTTCTGGCTCAGGGAACGGCCTTAAGGCGCAATGAGAGGCGTGGTATTCAAAACTGATATCAATTAGCCAAAAAAGCAAAACCGTCCGACACAGATAATTTCATAATCATTTAGATTTCCAAATTTGGTTACGATTGGTTAAGTTTTGGAGGAGGAAACAGTGCAGTACGAAACCTCGATTTTTGACATTTTTACGCAGGATTTTTCGCCTCAGCTGCAGTTGTCCCTATCGCACTAATTTTAGGGGCGGAGTCAAGTTTCTAAATACGTACACAGCCAGAAAAGTGATGGGCAATAGTCGACATGTAATGTCGATAATCTAGTGATGTACGAAGTTATCGATAAACCATAACAAAGTCGCGATTTGCCTCTTAGTAGGCGAAGTTAGTGAAGTAAGTAATACCTATTGCACTTTTGCCTCAGGGGAAACCGTTTAAAGGATGACTCACGTTAGACCGGGCCGTGTCCGGGCCGGAGCTTCCGGAGCTTACTTTTCTATGACATGACAGGCGACCACGTGATGCTTTCCATAGAAAACGATGCGCCGGAAGCTCCGGCCCGGACACGGCCCGGTCTAATGTGAGTCGTCCTTTACACTATTATTTCTTGGTTCATACAAAGCTGAGTAGACGCACTTTTATTTTATAATAATTTTTGATTTTATATCTGTGGTAATAAACGCTTTGAATACATTTTTCTACACATCATTCTGAATCCAATGAGGTATCACACCTTTGAACTTGTAGACTATACTGTTGTCCCAAATTGGGGTTTCGTATTTATTCCGACCAGAATCAGGAGCCCCTCAAACATAGGTACCTAAATGTATCAAAATCTGACTCAAAAATAAAAATCGGCCGAGAGCATGTCGGGCCATGCTCAGTGTAGAGTTTCGTAGTTACCGTTCTGTCAAAATAGGCCAAACGGGGGCGATAAGTCAGTATCATACGTTTACAAAGGAGTACAGAGCTTTCTACGTATTTTGAGATTTTTACTAAGAACAGAAGATTTTTTGCAATAACTCAAAACCGACTGGAGTCCGGTCATGTTCGCTCACAGAACACCGCCTCTAGAAACCTAATATTGGCCATTTTATTCCCGACGCAAATCACCAAACTGTGAGGTGCGGGAGGGGTGCTCACGGCGTTGCGATTGGTCGTTTTAAACATGGCGCGCTGACACGTGTAAATGTAGGGATGGGACATGTTCATTACAGGTAGTGGGTACTGCTACCAGTGACATCGAAATTTATTGTGGTAAAATTGTTACCAATTTAGTATACTTAGAGTAAACTTACTTAATAATTATACTTATTGATTAATTTAATATTTCATTAAGTAATTTAACAATGTACCTGAAATTTTTACTTAACATATTAGGGCATTTCTGTTTAAAGTACCCAGAACTTGAATTTTAAAGTTTAGAATTTTTATATTATTTCCACTCAGAATCGCAATCTCTTTCGATACGAGAAAAAAGTGTCGCCAAAATCTCATACATTTATTTTCTTTTGTCCGTTTTATTAAGGTCATAGAAGGTTGTATTGAAAACATATTCAAATGGACCAATAACATATGCCTATTACAAATCAACTCCGAGTTCTCTCGCACTTCTTTGAAGTTCATCATCAGGTCCATCTCGTGACATGAGACCTAACTGCTCACCTAGAGGATTCTCAATAACCCATACAACATATGTCTATCACAAACCAACACCGAGTTCCCTCGCACTTCTTTGAAGTTCATCATCAGGTCCATCTCGTGACATGCGGCCTAACTGCTCCGCTGGCCTAGAGGATTCTAAAAAAACTTACACAACATGTTACCTATATATTATGTCTAAAATGGTACAATACGGTATGACGAAGCACGAAGTTTCCGCAACTGAAAAACCATCATCGTCACATCACTAGTCGAAAGGGAAAGGGATAGCGCATTGCATTTTCAAGTTGACGAAAAGGGACGGACATACTTCGCCTCTGCTTACTGACCAGTATAAAATGAACCCCGCGGACAAGAAACATTATTCAATGAAATAATGAATTTCGCTTTCCTGTGGGATGTTATTCCATCTGTTTTGTAAGTAGAAGTCTTAGATGACTTGCCACACCATTTTACGCTGCAATATCCCATGATTTCCCAATGAATTCAATAGTTTACGATTTATTTTCTTAGACTCGTGCACACTGCTAACAGGTCGTAACCTTGGGCGCAACTGATCGGAGCGGCGCGCGAACAATCTTATATTTGACCTATACACCATACGGGCGGTGACCACGAGTCGTCCTATAAGCTCGGTCTATAGGGGTTGGTCTATGTGTTCGCTATATAGTTTTCATTGAAAGTACATAGTTATTAAGCTTTTGTTACACGATTTTTTTAATTTTTTTGGACAATGGTTCAAAAGTTAGAGGGTGGTGGGGATACTTTTTTCTTTCGGAGCGATTATTTCCGAAAATATATAAATTTAACAAAAAATGTTTTAAGGAGACCTTTATTCGTTTTGATACACCTATCCAAGGGTACCCCACACTATTGGGACTAAGCAAAATATATATATATTTTGCTTATTGGGTTCAATTGGCGTAAAGGACATTTTAGCGAAAATGAGTTATATATACAGTTTTAATACCTGGCTTAACAACCTCAAAGCTGTACTCTGATTGCCTAATCATGCATGCCCTACGATTAAATAAATAAATATACAGTTTTGTTCAGAATTCCAAGCGCTTCGATATCTCGTAAAAAGTTGCCTTTACGACCCAATTTTTACACTATGAGCTTGCAAAAACAGCTTAGCTCAAGGGGCGTAAATGACCAGTTACAAAATAAAAGTTCAAAGATAGTGTCGTAAAGGTTACCGCTAAATATAAATTATGTTGTAAAGGACTAACAATACTAACATGTCCCTTGTCGTCCTTTAGCCCTTCATTTGTCATGATAATTTTCCATATCGTATGGTCAAGATGGTCGTAAAGGACATATTTGACTATTGAAATTATTTTACTTGCCCTTTACGACCCGTTCTAAAAATGATTTTACCTTAAGTATACGAGGCTAACAAATTGTAAAGGACTTTTCTAATTTTTGTGTCGTTTAAACTCTAAATTGCAAACAAATAACATGGACGTAGCAGTGTAGATTATCAAAAAAGTCGTTTTCTGGGACCTTTATTACTATAATGTAATGTTTGCCCTCAAATTTGAAAGCATTCACGCTAAGAGTTATCTTTGTTCATGGACGTAAAGGTCTATAATGCCAAATTGATAAATAGTTTTATGGGTCCTTTATTACCAAAATATAACGTTTGCCCTTCAAATTAGAAAACTCAGCTCAGTGTTTTTCCGCAACTATTACTGTGTTACTCGCAGTGGAATCTCTTATAGTCTTGCGACAATACATACTAGCCTGTGCATAATACACTCTGAACCTTTCCGACTGGCATTTCTTGTTGATTAGGAGAACGAGACAGGTGTATCAGCGGTTGCCCATTGCCTCGCTCCTGACTGTTTATTATCCGTTCCTGACCGGTGGAAGTTGTTTTTTGTGCGTAATTTAATTATTTGTGTCATTGGTTGAGCTCGGCTACAATAGCTAGTTGAAATAAAGAACAATACTTCGTTTCAAATACACTCACAAAGTTTGGAACGTATCTGGGCGAAGTGGTAATTAATACTTAATGACCGAATCGGTTATAATTAATTCGTTTACTTACTTGTTTCATAATATGTAGTTCTAACAGAAGATATTTTTAAGTGTTTTAAATTAGAAATGATTGCAGCTACAGTTACCAGGGATTAAATAACACAGAAATTACTACTTAAATAGGAATAAAAAAAATCGATTTAATATCTTATTGTTTCGTATTTTGAAATAAGACATCTTGTAAAATTGAAACTATAGAATTATAGTCTTTTATTCACTAAGGAAACGTCCAAATGCTTGATATGCTAATTCTTATCATCGTTAGCTGATCTAATACTTCCCTTGTTATGATTAAAGGCTGTCATTTTATGATTGAAGGCGGCTAGTGTTAACCACGGGGACATTTAGTTTACCTTAATTCCCGAATATTAGCTACTTTGTGAGCAAGTAATTCTTTTTTAGTAAATAATTGGGTCAAAATATTGTGCTTTCTTTATTATTACTATATTATCAGAAAAATAATAATAACAACTGTACCTAATCGGGTTATACCTAGCATCATTAACTACCGTTTGATACATTTTTAAGCTTCGTAATAGTAAACTATGCTGAAAACAGTTAACATGTGTAGGTACCGTGGCTAGTAACTAATACACCCCGAATTTGGAATAAAATAGTCTGAGAATGTCACTTACGAGTCTTACGACCCCCTACTAAACAAGATACATTAAATTATCAAAAAACGCAGCATGGGTGTAAAGGACATTCATAGTGTTTTTGACCAATTCTATAGGGCATTAACTTTTTTGATTTATACATATTGTAAAATATGTATTGTGACGGAGGAATAAATGACACACGTAAGCTGGTTGTAAGACTGATCTTTATTCCACTACCCACACATATCCAAGTAGGTATATATGACATCTCCCTTTTTATAAAAATAAAAAAAAGAAAATAAAAAATAAAGGACATGCTAAATCCATGAAAGGATTTCTTAGATATTTTGTGTAATTACATGCAATTTTTATTACAAAATTATACATGCTGATTATTTTACAATGCAGTAACCTATATACTTTATTATTGATTATAAGTGTACTACTTTTACCGTAGCTTTATTACATTATTAGAAGTATAAGAACAAATTACATTATTTTCAGAAAACATTTCAATACACTAGGTATTATATGTATTTATTTATTATTTCTTGGTCACTATTTCTTAGTATATGTAGGTACATGACATTTATTTCAGGTTATAGTTATTACATTGTTATTAAATTTCTATTTATGTTTAACATTCATTACAATTATTCAGTATCTCTTATTCGTATATACTTACTTGCTGTGCTAAACAATATAGGTGTATTGATGTAATTATACAATTATTTTATGTTATATTACCCTGTACATTAACTTTATTTTATTGCAAGTATTCAGAGCGCATTATGCTAGACAATACCTATTGATAACTATAATAATTAGGAATAGTTCCTAGTTCATTAACTAACCTAAACGGACAATACTTGCAAAATCAGTTTATAAGTAATTATTATTAAGTATTACATATAGCTATTACATCATATATTCGCTATTCATAAACCAAATATATGGAGTATTATCTCTAGGTAGGTATAAGTCTCAGTTCCCTCGGTGCGTGTCGGTGTAACCCCAGCGATCAGGTGGTCTCACTGTCCTGCCGTAACGAGTAATGTATAAGTTGTTGTTTTGGTTACACGGATTGTTAGATAAGCTTGAATTTAAATTAATCTGGTTGTTCGAGATGACAATATCATCGTATGATTGGGATTGGTTTTGAATATTATTGTTGCGTCGTTCAGAATCGGCAATCACGTGCCTACGATTCCTAACTACCTCACTTCCGGTTTCCAAACGAATTAGGTAGGATCTTATTCCGACTATTTTTTCTATAGTCCCACTTTTCCACTCTTTATTTATGAGAGCTTTTACTTTTTGGCCTATTTTTAACGATGGAAGATCATGAGCATGTTTATCATAATAATGTTTTTGAGTTATGCCTGTCTTGCAACTTTTTTACAATATTTTGCTCAGATTTAGATTTAGACAGGGTAGACGCACATGGTACTATGCTACGAAGTTTCCTTTTATATAGAAGTTCTGCAGGTGAAGGTATGTCATTACTTATAGGTGTATTCAAAAATTCGAGAAGTGCGAGATTGAAGTCCGAGTTAGTGTAAGTCGTTTTTCTTAATATGTTTTTTACCGTTTGTATGCTTCACAATATATGTAAAACGCATTTTTCCAGTTTTGCCACGCCTTACTCAAATTTCCCGAAGTAACACTTGAAATATTGTTCTCAAATAGAAACGGCGCGGGTGGTTGTAACACAGCTTCCATTGTTCATAGGTTAGTTTATTTTCTCATAGGAAATACACTTATTTTGGGCACTTCACACTCAATTTCTTTATTACACCGGATACGGACCGTAATTTAGTGCACTATAATTCCGATTTCACGTAGATTTAATCGACTGCGCCATGTAAAATATGTATTGTGACGGAGGAATAAATGACACACGTAAGGTGGTTGTAAGACTGATCTTTATTCCACTACCCACACATATCCAAGTAGGTATATATGACACATATGATTGCTAATTCAGGTTAAAGAGACTAACATTTTGAGTACTTTTTTAATACACATCAAAAATATAGCTCCATAAACAACAAAAATAAATCAACATTTAAAAAAATCTCTGTCTCCTGAAAAATAGCATTTTGTCCTTTACGCCAATTGAACCCAAAGGTATCGAATATTGTATGGGAGGTCTCAGGTCTGCAATTCTTTTTTAATAGTTTTGTAGGGACATGGCGGTGACGCAATTTAGAGTCAGCATTTTCGGTATATAGTTCGAAGGAGCATTTAGCCCAGTTAGTCGTTCAGCGCAAGGCATACAGTGCGCACATACCTACTTAATTAACTAGTGCGATATCGCGGCGCCGCCTGGTCCTTGTCCCGACCTTGTGTAAAATCTATTTAGTAACCTTCTGAGATAATTAATTGGAGTATAAATAGAGGAATAAATCGGTGTTGTAAAGTAACCTTAGTTTACCTCATCTCCCCATAGGGTACCCCAGTACCTAAAGTGGTGACCCCGCGTTCGTTTTTGGACTTTAAATTTCGTGTTTAGTGGTGGACATTATTATTCGGGCAGACCAGGCGGCCGCGAACCGCAAAGTGCCGTGCAAGGACATTGAATTTCGGGTGTGTCAGTGACAATGGCAGACAAAATTTTGGAGTTATTGGGCTCAGGGGTGGTCGCGACTGTAGCAACCCCGGCAGCTCAAGTTCCAGCAGCGCTCGGGGCAGTACCCAGCGAGTTAGTTCACGAGTTTCGGAGCATGGCACGAGAGTTGAGACGGCTCAGAGAGGAAATATGTGAGCTCAGGTCTATACGGAAGCAAAAGGATTACTTCCAGAGGAGGAGTCGGCCGCGTTCCATATCACGCGGGCCAGATATAAATCGGAATTGGCTGTGTAGATATCATTTTAAGTTCAGAGAGAACGCGCGCGGATGCATCCAGCCGTGCGCCTGGGGGAGGCAGCAGCAGTCGGCAGGCGTGGCGCCGCCGACAGCGTACGCTTGGCAGCCACCGCAGGGAAACTAGATGCGGTGCACCCTGAGGCGGCTGGTGGGTGCGTGGAGCCGAGGACGGAAAGCCACCGCTTGTGCGTTGTAGACTTCGATAGTGGCATGAGTTTTTTAGTGGACACTGGTGCAGACGTGTCCATAGTACCGGTTAACCGAATTAGTGCCACAGAGCGTCGCGAGTGTAACAATTATAAACTGTACGCGGCTAACAACACGGAAATAAAAACTTACGGAGCGGTATCATTAGAGCTCAATTTAGGACTGCGTAGAGCTTTTCGGTGGACATTTATAGTGTGCGACGTGAATCGACCAATTCTCGGTGCGGATTTTTTAAAGACTCATAAGTTAATGGTAGATTTAGATTGCAAAATTTTAGTGGATAAAGTGACAAATTTAAGATGTATTGGATCCATCGTACATTGCGAGCACGCGTCCATAAAATGTATTCGGGATGATAACCCATACCGTGACATCCTAATACGTTTCGCGGACATAATAAAACCTGTATCGTTTAAAGAGCCTGCTAAACACAGTGTAAAGCACTATATAGAGACTTCAGGACCTCCGGTATATGCGCGTGCTAGGCCGTTGCCGCGAGATAGGTACGAGCAGGCAAAGCAGGAATTTCGTAATATGCAAGATTTAGGTATTTGCAGGCCGAGTAAGAGTCCCTGGGCCAGCCCGCTACACGTAGTTCCGAAGAAGGACGGACAGATCAGACCGTGCGGAGACTACAGGAGGCTGAATGCTGTCACGAAGCCGGACAGATACCCGATACCCAGGTTGCAAGACTTCACATACGGATTGTCAGGTAAGTCACTATTTTCCACCCTAGATATCAATCGCGCTGATCATGCCATCGAAGTCGCGCCGGAAGACATCGAAAAAACAGCGATCATCACACCTTTTGGGTTGTTTGAGTTCCCTAGATTATGTTTCGGTTTGCGTAATGCAGCGCAGACATTTCAGCGTTTCATGAACGCTGAGCTACAAGACATAGAGACCATTACTGATGAGCAAGGCGCGAGTTCATCCTTATTTTGTTATATAGATGACGTAATAGTAGCCTCGGAGAACGAGAGCGTACACAGGGAACATCTTAGCAAATTATTTGAAAGATTTGACAGAGTGGGTTTGACAATTAATTTGAGCAAGTGCCAATTTGGAATGTCGCAAGTAGATTTTCTAGGTTATACGGTGTCAGCAGACGGACTGCGACCACGCGACGATAAAGTTAAGGCTATTATAGACTATCCGAGACCCGAGACCGTTGAACAACTCAGACGTTTCTTAGGGATGGTTAATTTTTATAGAGCACATTTAGGCAAAGCAGCGGATGTGCAGAGTCATTTAAATAAGTTTTTGCATAACTCAAAGAAAAAGGATCAGTCTAAAATTGAGTGGGACAGTGCAGCAGAGACCGCGTTTGAGCAGTGTAAGGAGAGCCTAAAAAGCGCCGTTACATTGTCATTTCCGGTTTCCATGGTTAATTTTTATAGAGCACATTTAGGCAAAGCAGCGGATGTGCAGAGTCATTTAAATAAGTTTTTGCATAACTCAAAGAAAAAGGATCAGTCTAAAATTGAGTGGGACAGTGCAGCAGAGACCGCGTTTGAGCAGTGTAAGGAGAGCCTAAAAAGCGCCGTTACATTGTCATTTCCGGTTTCAGACGTCCCTCTAGCGCTTATGACAGATGCATCAGGAACCTCCGCAGGGAGCGTTTTACAACAGAGAGTAGGTAATATTTGGAGACCTCTAGGTTATTTCTCAAAAGCGTTTTCAGAAGCACAAAAGAAGTATAGTACATATGACAGAGAGTTGACCGCAATTTACATGTCTACAGCATATTTCAGAAATATGGTAGAGGGCAGGAGATTGATAGTGTATACGGACCATAAGCCTCTTACAGTAGCGTTAACAAAAGTAGGTTCAGCAAAAGAGACGCCACGTCGAGCGAGACAGCTAATGTACATCAGCGAATTTACGAGCGAGATAGAACACGTTAGCGGTTCGCAGAATATAGTTGCTGACGCGCTTTCGCGTGTAGAAACAATAGCTTGCCCTGTAGTCATCGATTTCGAAGAAGTTGCGCAAGCGCAGGAAACCGATAAGCAGTTCGCGGACTTGTTTACAGCAAACCGGGCGAAATATAAATTGTTAGGTATGCCAAACTCGGAAACGAAGGTATATTGCGAAATATCAGGTGAGAATGCTCGACCGTATTTACCGGAAAAATTCAGGAAATAGCGTTCGAGGCCATTCATCACATTAGTCATCCAGGTATTAGGACCACGCGCAAAATGGTAGCCCAGAGATATTTTTGGCCAGGCATGAATAAAGATGTAGGCACATGGGCAAGAGTGTGCGTGCAGTGTCAGAGAGCAAAGGTAAATAGGCATACAGTTTCGAAATTGGGACAATTTCAAGACGCAGAAAGGTTTAGGCATTTGCATGTGGACATTGTGGGGCCTTTGCCCACAACAGCTCAAAACCTCAGGTATATAGTTACAATGATAGATCGTCGTACCAGATGGCCCGAGGCCATACCAATCGTTGACATGACGGCGGAGACAGTCGCAAGAGTAGTTTATGAAAATTGGATATGTAGATTCGGTTGTCCAAGTTTAATCACATCTGATCAGGGTAGACAGTTTGAAAGTGACTTGTTTAGGAACTTAATGAAATTTTTAGGGGTTCACAAGGTACGTACAACACCCTATCACCCTCAGAGCAACGGGATTTTGGAGAGATGGCACCGCGTAGTCAAAAGTGCTTTAACAGCCAGGCTAGCCGACAACGCATCCAGGGCTGACGAGCTACCTACGGTTTTGCTAGGACTCCGAGCAGCGTGCAGATCAGACAACGAGGTAAGTGCAGCTGAAATGCTTTACGGTCATGTGTTAAGATTGCCAGGTGATTTTTATACTCAGTCAGAAAAAAATATTAATGACCCTTTTTCATACGTAGAGAGACTTAGATCCGTAGTAGATAACCTTCGTCCCGTGTCACGAGAGAATAGCGATTCGAGAAAAATATTTTTACACAAAGAATTAGAGTCATGTTCCCATGTTTTTGTAAGGAACGATTTAGTAAAGAAGCCGCTTACTCCCAATTATGATGGACCATATTTAGTTTTGAATAGGAGGTCAAAAACTTTTAAAATTCAGTTGCCCAATAGACAAGTAGAAATATCAGTTGACAGGTTGAAACCAGCATTTTTGTTAGATGAGTCACCTGAAAGCAGTAATAATTCTAGTAGGAATGCGGATTTGAACACAAATGAGCCTATACAGCCATTAGTGTCCCAAACGCCAACGCCTTTGACTCGTACCACGCGGAGCGGACGAGTTATAAATAGGCCAGTTAGATTTTTGCTTGATGAATAAAGTTATATCATGTGTAATATGTCACAGTTAAAATATAAGGAGTATGGCAACTTGTTTCATCATATTGAATGTAGTGCAGGGTTACATTGCGGATAAGGACACTCGTGCGGAGAGGTTGCCCACGAGTGACGCATTTTAAGGTTTTGAGATTTCTTGGAAAACGTGAAATTCGGGTCCACTACTTTGTTTTTAATTTAGCATCTCCTGGATGGAGCCTGGACCCCGGGGGTAGAAAGTTTATTTCGGGGAGGTAAACTTTCTACTTGCCGAAAGTAGTATATGGTTAGCCACTTCACAGGGTGGATGACTACATTCAAATGTCATTTATACCGGATTTTTTGCCAGTTTCAAGTCGGGCTCTGAAACACGAGTCCCGCAACGTAGTTAAGAGTTTATATACTGTGTCATAAAGCTGTTGCGACAGTGTTTTGATTTTTATACACGTATCGAGGCGGTACGTGACAATGTGATAGGATTTAAATATACTGATTTAAGTTTTTTGTAACATATTTAAGTAGATGTTTAGATAAACGTGTTCAATATACAATCAGTACAGCACGTTGTTAGACGTCAGAGTTAGATTTCCTGTCAGTAAAGTTATTGTGGAAAATTGTAAAAATGGGAATAACCCAAGGAAAGCAGGACGACAGTAACTCACATAAGGCTATTGCGATAGCGAAAGTGGAAAATTTATCTAATCAAGTGGAATCGAAACTAAATTATGTCGGAATTGGACTAATCGTGTTGGGAATAATTTTGTTGTTGGCGTTATGTTATTTTTTGAGAGTGAAATGTAAACAATGTGCTAGATCATGGGTGCAGAAAACTGTCGGAAATTTACCACCCACAGCTATAAAGGTGCATACCGTTCAGACTAATCCACCACAACAAGTGTATCAATAAGTGTTGTAGTTAAGTAAGTGTAATACCTAACATGTTGTTATCTTTGTTCGAGTTCTCAGAGGTTGACCACCATGTTCATTATAAATAGAACAACAATGTATTATTTCAGTGTGTAATCAGAATGTAATACAATAGGTACAGGTATTATTTCACAGATTTTGTTTACAATGTGAACGATAAATTCAGTGTAAGCATTCTTTGAACCTTAGCATGATAAGGTATGCGTCACACTCGAAGCGAGTAAGTTTGTTTTGTTAGCTTCGATATTTTTCTATGTATTTGGTATTGTTGTATTTTGACAATTCTTTTCCTTTTTTTCTTCAAAAAAGGGGGGGAATGATGTAGGGACATGGCGGTGACGCAATTTAGAGTCAGCATTTTCGGTATATAGTTCGAAGGAGCATTTAGCCCAGTTAGTCGCTCAGCGCAAGGCATACAGTGCGCACATACCTACTTAATTAACTAGTGCGATATCGCGGCGCCGCCTGGTCCTTGTCCCGACCTTGTGTAAAATCTATTTAGTAACCTTCTGAGATAATTAACCCATTAGCGGCTGAATAATTTTTATGTCGCCGATTTTGATGATTTTCAGATATATTAATATATTATGCCTCAGAAACAGAAATATGAAATTAAAATTTAAATCCGACCTGTAGTTTAGAAAAAAAAATACTGATGCCGCATGGCCCGCATGGCATCGCTAGCCCTCTACCGTGTCAATAAAAACATGTTGTTATTTGTCAGCATTTATTGAACATGAAAGTTATAATCACATTTGGCAAAAAATCCAGCAACATTGTAATCTAGATCGGCTTTTACACTGTTCCAAAGCACATTCTACGTACATCCTACACGCACATGGTACCAAATAATGACCAACACCATCATAGCGAAAATCATCAGCAACTCGGATACCAGTCTGAGATTGTCGCAACCCTTGAGGACAGACTGTTTATTAAGAAGTCTGCATACGTCTGTGTACTAATAACCAGCAAGTGATAAAAACTGTCATCACAACGTAGCTTGATGTTCCCAATTCTACTATATTGGCTAGAAAATCAGTGGCTCGGCGTATAGGAAGAGTCGGTTTATGGTTCTATCTGAAGTTCTCTATGGACTGGAAACCAGGATCACGATGTCTTAGATGTAAACAGCATCACCCTACCACACCAGATATCTTAATAACAACCAGTGATGTTACTAATGAAGTAACAACCAACTAAGTGGGTTGGACCTTGATAGACTGTATATGGGCAAGAGGTTCAACATAGCCACTAAAACTCAAAATCCTTACTTTTTTGACAGTAATTGTATTCGAGATTTTTAAAAAGCCCGATAAGATTCTAAAATCATGATGAAAACGCTAACAAATAGGGGAAAATAAAACATAGAACATGTAACACATATCAAGTGATAAGACCACATAAGCGGCTAATGGTGCCGTACGGCATCGGAGAATTTTCTCATGCCATATACTAAATCTGTAATCAAAATTTAATAGTCTATGTATATCATTGCATTAATTATACATCCCACGTCCTGATAAAATACATTACATAAATATTTTACCAGAAAACCAACGATTTCTGACCAGTTTACTTAGAATGAACACCAAAAATTTGTATTTTTTTCTATACCCAATTTTTGGGTACCTGAAACCAGCAGGAACAATTCAATTTGCCTAAAACATGTAATTAAATTGATAACTGGTATCCTTGAGTATGTAATTAATCACAAAACTCCTTAATTTTCTGCTTATTGTATCTTTAGAGAGCGAAATACTAAGCACAGGAAAAGCGATGCCGTATGGCACCGCTAGCCGTTAATGGGTTAATTGGAGTTAGAATAAATCGGTGTTGTAAAGTAACCTTAGTTTACCTCATCTCCCCATAGGGTACCCCAGTACCTAAAGTTTTTATTTTACCGTTCTGTCGCAATGCGTGATTCATGTATCCATGCCAATAAGTTGCCAACTTGCAGCTTTTTAGCACTTACGATCACGAAGCAAAGCCTCGGACAGACAGACAGACAGACGAACATGGCGAAACAATAAGGGTTTCTTTGGTGACTACGCAACCCAAAAAATCGGACCACTAATAAAACAGTTATTAAGATTTTAATTGATTGTAGGTTGTAGATGGATATTGAATTCAGTTAGGTACCTAAAGTCAAGAAGTTAAATCACAATAACGTCAGGGAATAAGTAAACGCTTAGTGGCGGTAGCGAGCTAACGAGTTACCGGGTTACCACCGAAGAATAAGTTTGTAATATAAGAAAAGAACTAGGTGTAGCAAAGCTATAACGGGCCGACCGCTTCGCGAGGCCCGTGAAGGCAAAGGACGTGTGCGTCTGTGTGCGCGCACCACACACACAGGGATAGTCCTTCGTTACGCGGCGCCGCCCCCGTCAGCGCGACGGCGATATTCACCTCAAAATCTCAAAACTGAGATCGGGCTGACGTCCCGTTTCGTCTTAATAGTAATTATATTTTGTGAGAAATGTATTGCCATTAAAATGGTAATTATAATTGTATTATAGAGCCGAAGGAGGCTTTCTTTATATTTGGTTTTAGATGGCCCGACATATAAAATATAATCGAATTTCTACTATTCAATTGCCTGAATAAATTTTACTCACGCCTAACCCATAGTACGGTAAGTACTTAAAAAAGTATAAGAAAAATAATCCTAATCCGCCCAGAAGTCGAATGTGAATCCACACGAGATTATATCTCTCAAGTTTTATAATTAACACAATAGTGCATTGTTTTTATACTACCCCACATAAATAATATTAATACAGTGGGTAGATATAACTTGTCTTTAAAAGTGGGAATTGCTAGGTGTACCTAGGTATGGGGTATGTACCTAGGTATATCACGTCAGATTACTATTTTAAGGTTAGTTTGCTGACGTATAATATTTGATGTATGCAATTAAACAAATGAAGTGAATGACGATTTTTTAATTTATACAGATACAGAGACAAATATTATTATAACTCAATATTGTTATGGGCGATGAAACTTTAACGTCTTTAACAACTTCGGTTTACTCTTATATTAAATTTCATAAAAATGAGTACCTACATAAAAATATGTTTATAATATCGAGATCGCTTATAGGCGAAGTCAGTAATAAATAGGTACTCTTTTGTCTGTTTGAAAATTGGTTTTTATAATTGAATTTTTAATCATCCAATTATAATAAAATAAGTCTCTATACCTAATTCAATTGAATTATAGGAAGATGAGTTTATTCATCATTATTTATCTAATTAACCCACTAAAACAATTTGCGAGTACTGAATACGAAACACTCTACGCCTTTTCTTCATGAATACAACAAATCATGTCGAAGCTGACAAAATGTCAAGCACCATTAAGGCCTGACCAAACAGCCGGCGCGACGCAGCGCCGCGGTCGCGCCGCGCGACTGCGGCGCGACCGCGGCGCATGCTAACAGGTTACCGACGTCAAACAGACTGCGTCCCGCCGGTATCACGCCCCGCTTCAGTCGCGCCCCGCGCCGCGCGGCCCCTTCCGTCCACGCGGCGCGTACGTTAGGCAGCGAGCGGTGCGCCGCGTTCCCGCGCGGCCGCGCCGCGTTCGCGCGCGCGTAGAGGGCGTGTTGAGAGCCTGAGGCCGGCGCGATTCGCGCGCGCCCTGTTTGAACAGGCATCGCGTCGCCATCACGCGGCGCGGACGCGGCGCTGCGTCGCGCCGGCTGTTTGGCCAGGCCTTTAGAGTTAATGAATTTAATGATAAAGCAGTTTTCTGTACATTTTGGCGTGTTACATATTATATGAAGATATCTCACAGATATTTATTGCTTATGGTTGTAAACAATGGGTAACTATTAGGTTAATACTAATCATATATGTACATATTTGATTTTATGTAAACAACAAAACGATTACCCTCTGATTATCCTATAAAGGATTACCTACCCTCAGATTATACACTTAAAATATTAATTTTAACTAAGTATGTGTAATAGAAACCGTAAAATATAAATGAATGTATGGTATGGTTCAACTGTCATGTGTCGGTCATGGTACTCTTTCAGGCATCTTCAATACGATGTTGACAATACGATGGTACCTACTATACAATACGTTTTTGCAAAGTTTAAAATATATGTACCTACATATCATAAATTTCGTATCCGTGGGTAGTTGGTGGGAACCCACCATTTGCACTTATTTTTCTATGTAACCTTACCACTGTGTCATTAATATAGCACATGTTATTAATTAGGTATCACATTCATAATATAAATCATGGCGTTAAGATGAAATCACTAAATATAATATTTATTTTCTAAACTCGCAATACAACCACAGCCAAAATCAAATCAAATCAAAAAAATATACTTTATTCATGTAGGCCTAGCAACAAGCTCTTATGAATCGTAATTAATCTTAATATAATTATCAGAGCAATTTATTGATGTTAATATTATTCCATAATAAAATTGGATTATTATACATATCAAATTTAATACTAAGAATTTCACAAAAGGATCGTCAAACATTAAAAAGATTGTATAAAAAATACTAGTCTAGAATTTCTAGAATTAAATCTAAATGTCAAAAAAAAAGCATAAGTAACAAAAGAAGTAGATAGTATTACATCGGAATATCCATTTCTTCATCAATAATCAAATATACCTAATAAATAAATAATCATTACGAATAACAATTAATCCCACGTTGTAATATCATTCATGTAGTCGTGTGTGGTATAATAAGCTTTAGAAATAAGTTTACGCTTTACATAATTCTTAAATTTATTAATAGATAATTCAGTAATATGGTTTGGAAGTTTATTATAAAATCTTACACCCATGAATGTTTTTTTAATTTTATGGAGCCGAGTGAAGGGCACTGCGAGCTTATGTTTATTTCTAGTATTAATATTATGAATTTCACAATTTTTCCTAAAATTTACAATGTTTTTATGTACATACAGAATATTCTCATAAATGTATTGACAGTGCACTGTCATTATGTCAATTTCCTTAAATTTATCTCTAAGTGAGTCTCTATGGTTCATTTTGTACAGTGAAACCTGGTTAATTGGCACCTGGATAAATGGAAAACCTCAATAATTGCAACCAAAAGTCCGGTCCCGGTCCCTTGAGACCAAAAGGCCTCTATAATTGAAATTTTGGAACCTCTATAATTGCAATTTAGATTTTAGTGCGTTTCGTAATTTTGCCTCTGTAATTGACCACATCGCAACTAAGACCTCTATAATTGACACTGTGCTAAAAAAATCCGTTATTTTTGCTCTTCTTTTTACCTCTATTATTGAAACGAGAGTCTTACTTATTACCTCTGTAATTGAAGTAATGTAGTTGTAGACAGCAGAAACAATATTTTAATAGCAATAATCATTTTATTTATATCTTCGTCCAGAATTCAATTTATTTATTGGGTATCTATCACAGCCTGTAGTAGGTGAAATAGTTTTGATTAAATCAAAAACAAAGTATGCTTTTTACATTCAATAAAACTTTCTTCTACAATTCAAGGGAATTTTTTAAACCCAAATGATTAATAAGAAAATAAAGTAGGAATTAATGTACTTAGTGTAAAAGTGCAAGTATAGACAGAAGCTATAGATGGTCAAGCAAATATTGTCAGTAGAAAAAGGCGCGAAATTCAAATTTTCTATGAGACAATATCCCTTCGCGCCTACATTTTTCAAATTTGCCGCCTTTTTCTACTGACAAGATCTGCTTGACCAACTTTATATATACCAGAAACCCAGAACGTAAGCGTGTAAATTTATATACTTTCAATGGTTATTTGCACCTCCATAAAAGAAATATGTCAGAACGCAACCTCTATTAATGAAAACCTCTATAATTGACACAACGATTTTTTGAACCTCGTTAATTGACACGACCTGCTTAAATGAAAAACCTGGTTAATTGACAAAAAATGGCCGGTCCCTTGAGATTGCAATTATCCAGGTTCCACTGTATATTGCTCGAATAGCCCTCTTCTGCAGAACAAAAATGGTATTTATCTCTGAAGCACCGCCCCACAGTAAAATACCATATGCCATAATGCTATGGAAGTAACTAAAATATACTAATCGAGCTGTTTTCACATCAGTTAACTGACGGATTTTGCTCACTGCAAAAGCTGCAGAGCTCAGTCTATTCGAAAGAGTAGCAATATGGGGACTCCACTGGAGTTTAGAATCTAAAGTTATACCAACAAAAACTGTACTATCAACTAATTTCAATTCCTCATCCTTCACAATGACACTTGTTTGCACAAGCCTTACGTTACTACTAGTGACAAACTTAATACATTTAGTCTTTTTCTCATTTAACAATAAATTATTAACATTGAACCAACTTACTACTTTTGAAATGGCATTGTTTACATCATTGTAAGCTTGTTGCTGTCGTTTGACTTTGAAAATAAGTGAGGTGTCGTCTGCAAACAATACTATATCATGGTGGGTCTTAACAAGGAATGGCAAGTCATTTATGTAGATAAGGAACAGGAAAGGCCCCAATATTGACCTCTGTGGTACACCCATAGAGACCAATGACCCAGGTGGTCGCTGTCCATTCACATCGACCTTTTGTATTCTACCATTTAAGTAGGACTTAAGTAAAATCAGTGCCGATCCTCTAACTCCGTAATAATGAAGTTTCCTCATTAATGTTTCATGACAAACACAGTCGAAGGCCTTAGATAAATCACAGAAGACACCTAAAGCATCTCGTGACTCCTCCCAGGCATCGAAAATATGCTTAATTAGCTCAACACCGGCATCGGTTGTTGAGCGACCCCGTGCAAAACCAAACTGCTTATTATGCATCAAATTATTAACGTTAAAATGTCGTACTAATTGAGAAAGAACTAATTTTTCAAAAATCTTGCTAAATATTGGTAGCACAGATATCGGTCTAAAGTTAGTGGGGTCAGAGCTGCTACCAGATTTAAATAAAGGAATTACTTTACTATGTTTCATTAGATCAGGAAACTCGCCGCAATCAACACTGTTGTTAAATATAACTACCAAGTCAGGCGCTACAATTTCTACTAAGGATTTGACAGCATGGACAGAGACTCCCCAGAGGTCATTAGTTTTTTTGACATTAATTGATTTAAACGCCTTTATTACATCTGAGGTACAAACATGTTCAAAATGAAGGTCTCCACAACACTCTGGAGCGTTATGTTTTAATAATGTAACAGCAGATCAGGGTGATGAATTTAAATCCTTAGTTGTGGATACTGGTACATCGGTGAAATTTTTTTCAAATTCTGTAGCTACTTCTAAATTGGAATCTATAATTTTGTTATCAATGTTTAGTTTAAGCTCTTTAATTGTGTGTTTCGAGCGACCAGTCTCCACATTTATAACTTTCCAGGTTGCTTTAACAATGTCGGAACTACTTTTTATTTTCTGACTTAGATAATTTCGCTTAGCTATATGATATTAGCTTAGCCAGTAACGATACAGCAAAAAACAATATAATTATTATGCCATTAAGTGTGCGTGTTTTTAATACATTTTAAAAATATACAAGTAAATTGCGTCTCACAATATTTCGTTCCCGATGTAGCGAATATTTGGATATAAATCATAAGTTTTGAGACTTGATGCTTGATACCTGAAATTCTGTGAATTGTTATTGTGGTTGATTACTGTACTTACACCGCAGCAATTTGGGCAGATTATAACATCTGTTTGGGCTGTCGTAAACACGCAGCCATTGCCAAATTACAGCCAATGCAGTTTTTATGACGAGAATGGGACGCATCAGATGATTATGGGTGTTTGAGTTGGGAGTTAAGTGTTCGAGTTGAGATGATCTGGTCGACATAAATTGCCTTTTTTACATGAAACTTTCTTGCAATACCAAATAGTAATTATAAGCCATCTGTAAAAACCAATAATTCTCCAAGTGCAAAAATTTAAGTAATTTTAAACACTAAATATGAACTTTAACTAGAATGATTTACTTCTAAGCTAATACTGGACTTTGACAAGAATTATCTCAAGATACAGAACCCACAACCTACACTGACTCAGTCAAACAGGTAGCAGATCCAACATATTATGTATTTACATTTTCGCGATAGTTTATTTTATCTGCGGCCAGCCAGGCGCCATGTTAACCTTGACCGTCAGCACAGACCACCAGACAACGATGACCTTCCGCGCCCCTCGTCATCATCCCAAATATAAATTAGAGGAACTGCTATAAAAGCTGAAGGTCTCACTTAAATGGTTTTTTAAAACAAATAGTTTACTGATGCCACGATATTCGCCATATTTTTGCGACAAAAATTTACGGATGTGTTGTTTTTCCGATAAAATTTCAATTTAAGATTTTATACTTTTGTTATTTTTAAATTTGAAATGATTGTTAAGTTTTGCAAGTTTTTCAAGCTCATATCGTCATATGAGCTTGAAAAACTTGCAAAACTTGCTCGTCAGCAAGACGTCGGAAGCCCATTTATCAGTTACTAAATCTACGGGCCGTAGATGGATGGATTGTTTTTTTATGAAAATGAAAAGGAAAAGTAGGCATTTACTTAACTACGAGAAAATCGTTGTTTTCGATAATGCCGCAGAAAAAGAAAACAAATGGCCTTGTTAATAACTCGGACAATTTAAGAGGTTTTTGACGACCGGTCTGGCCTAGTGGGTAGTGACCCTGCCTATGAAGCCGATGGTCCCGGGTTCGAATCCTGGTAAGGGCATTTATTTGTATGATGATACAGATATTTGTTCCTGAGTCATGGTTGTTTCTATGTATTTAAGTATTTATATATTATATATATCGTTGTCTGAGTACCCACAACACAAGCTTTCTTAAGCTTACCGTGGGACTTAGTCAATTTGTGTAAGAATGTCCCTATAATATTTATTAATATTTATTTATTTATTAAAAAAAAAAAAAAAAAAAAAGAGGTCCTTTGTAAATGAAAGCTCAAAGGGTAATGTTCTGAATAAAATATGTAAAGGTTAACGTACTAGAAAGGTCGGAGTGGCATTGAGACAGGAACAAGTGCAGGTCTGGAGTACCTCGACTGTGTACACATGCCACCCTGATAACCTCCGTCGCATCAATGTTTTACGATATGTAAACAACAACCACAAGTATGGGTAAACAAGATGTTGCTGTGTTGTGTTGGTTGTAGATTGACACGACTTATTGCCATTTATGTTTTTACCTCAGCTTGGCTATAATACTCCCCATCATACCGCTGCACACAATCCCAAGGTCTACTCGGTAACCAAATTTCCAAAAATGTCGCAATTATCTCTTGCGACATTCTATCTAGGTGAAAACTAAGCTTTGTTGGGCATTTTTTTCTCAGCAAGCAAATGCTGGGGCCCATATCTCGAACCATATTAGGCTAACATTATTAGTGTCTTGTCATGGAAACCCATACGATTTGACAGTTTGTGGACTAATAATATTAGTCTAATACTTACCGTTCGAGAAATGGGCCCCTGGTAGAAGATATTAAGTTATATTTGTTTCGAACCCAACATAACTTTTGTTTCTTCATGTTGGGCCAGAGCCTCTACCATCAGTTTTAACATTGACATAACGCTCACGTCTACGTTATTTACTTTCTGTACATCTCGCTTGCACTATTGCTCGCATATGCGAGTACGAGCGAGATGCATAGAAAGTAAGTTACGTAAACGTGAGCGTTATGTCAATGTCAAAACTGGTGGTAGCCGTACAGGTTCCATAATACTGGTTGCATGATATTTAATTTAGTATGCTGCGTAAAAGTGTCATGTATTGGAAGAAATAACATTACGCATGGCGAGTTGGATGACACTGTTACACGGTGAATTTATTTGCAAAACGGGCCACAGCCTTGGGATAGTCACGAGGTATAAATATTATGCTGACGCGCGAATCGGGAATTCAGAAATATATGCGACACTTATTTATAAGCGAGATGTCTTCAACGCGACTTAACCTGTTTCGCTCTGCGGGAATAGACGCTGCAACACCAATATGTTGTGCAAATATGGCCAATCGTGTCTTGCTGTCAATATTATTAAAATATAATAAAAAGATTCATCTCATGTATAAAATTAATAAATCATGAATATACCTATACGCTCATCTTTATAGGCATGTAATATGAGCGCAATACTAAACATTTGAGTTTGGGTAAATTATGATCTTTTTGAAAAGATTACTACGAAAGTTGAGTAACAGTAATCTTATAAATTATTTTACTTAATATACATTTGGTGATGCCACTCATATTATGGTTCGTGACTGAACCGAAAGCATAATTATGCAAGTTCATATATTTTTATATTTCACGAAAATGATGGATTTTTAATTTTGATAAATAAAATAAAATTTGATTTGATAAATATCAAAACATCGTTATTAGTTTAAGTATCAATAGTTATTTGTAAAACAAGAGATCAAAGTTTGATATTTCTTCGAGTGCTTATTTTGAGTGCAAGCGAAAGATTCTATAATAGAATCTAATTTAGAATCTTGAGCGTAGTAAGGGATTCAAAAGCGCACGAGATGTAAATAACTTTGATCTCGTGTAGTACACAAAATTTTTCACCCTAAGCAGTGAGAACCTAGAGGGACAGAGATAATAGAACCCAAGTATATCGAACTTGTATTAGACCCCGCATGTTGAAATGACATTTGACTATAAAGGTCACTTGAATGTCATTTTGTGTCACTCAGTGAGCAAAATCGCATTTTGCTCACTGAGTGAGACACACTAGTGAGCAAAATGCGATTTTGCTCACTGAGTGAGACAAAATGACTCAGTGAGCAAAATCGCATTTTGCTCACTGTTTTTAAGAAGCAAAGTACCCTTGTTCGAGCTGCTGAGGTGAAAAATATATTTCTTCTCGGATAGATCAGAGGACTTAACGACGATAGAGAGGTTATGAGCATATACATACATATATATAGATATACATTAAAAAAAAAGAAAATAACTTTTATTTTGAAGTTGAAAATCTTGAAACGCGCTAGACCGCGTGAGTCTTTTCCCGTTGTACTATTCGTTCAGCAGGAGCTGCTGTAAGTCGACATGCGTGGGCATACGCCTAATAACTGAATTTTCTCATTGTCGCCGTCTGCTCAGAGAACATCGTTAACAGGATGAGTCGTAAAGACAGACATCACACGGCCGACGCGTCACAAGCGTCAAGACGCGGGGAACGATATCACAGCCACAGCGTATCTTGTTCTGTCTGGAGGAGGTAACGCTGGGTTGTATCGTTGGCCTAAATTACGTCCTTTTTCGTTATTAGGTACTCGTAGACTAGCCTGCATTTTCATATTTCATATCAATAGTAATATAAGTCCGTATCGCGGACAAGGACCGCTATTGAACTTTAATACAAAAGAGACCTTTTGTGTACTTTCACAAAAGGACACTTTATGAGTTTATAAAACTTTTTCAAATCGAATTAAAGTTAATAAAGTTGACCACGAGTTGTATACAATTTTAGTCGATTATGTTTATAAACAACAAATTGGAACGGGATTATTAGATTTTGTTTTAACATTCTGATACGTAAAAAAAATTGAATTTAGCTGTACCTAATATGTACATTTGGTGAACTTGCATCAATAAATTATCTTCGTGCTTTTCAATGCTTTATAATTCAATTCACACGATACACTTGTGTAGAATATTATATACACAATATTAAACTTGGTGTGCAAACTACGCAGGTGGGCTACACTGCGTTCGATATATAGTGATAATAACTACTTTACTAGTTGATTGCCTAAAGAGTTAAAAACGCAACCCGTTAACACAGTTGTTTGCTAAAGCATTGATTTATTTTGGGTCAGTTTAGTTTACCATACTTCTGGGTTCCTTTAGGACAGCAGTCAATAAATCAGAAAAAATAATATCATGGTTTTTTCATGAAAAATGATCAAATGATCGTATTATTTTAAAACAGAATTGGTTAAGTTAAATGACTGTAAATTCCGGTTTTGAATCGTATCACTTATTACACCAAAATATGGTATATTTGGGACACTAAGTTAAAACCCAAATACAACTGAACAAAATAAATCCCCCAAAAAAAAAGTCCATATACTTATATCTATATATAATACATTATTCATAAATATACATATATACAAGTATATATATATGTACGGCGATGGCGATTAATCTATAGTCTAAGGTTTTGCAATATTTAACGTTTTTATAATTATCTCATACTATACTTTTATGAGTAGCGGCCTAAATATTTTGCATATACAGAAATTTGTGAGTATAAATAAGATTAATTTAAGTATTTTTTTATAATGTTACATAAAATGTATGTTCAAACTAATTACGAAAAGGTTGCTATGAGGTGAAGTTCGATTTTAACATATCAGTCCAATTATGAAAATCGTGTAAAATTATTCCCTGGCTTCCGGAAATGTTTTAAAATGCTTTTAATATACATTAGAAAGATGAAAATAAAGAATACTTATGAATGATAATAAAAAAAATTGTGCAATTGCAATATCCCAACTTGTGAAGCTTATAAGTCAAACACAGTTAGTTTTAGGACAAAAACGTATATAACCTTTTTTGTAGAAAATTATGTCTACTTTAGTTTGTACATACAACACTTTTCGATATTAATGACAGATTCCAAGAAATATGAAAAAGTTCACTTTTGCCCCCCTCCCCCCAACCACACCCCCCGCTGACCGAAGTTGAAATGTGTATTATCAACGTATAAGTACGATAATTTACTCAAGTTTAAAAAATACTCTTATGACGGCCTTTTTTTTATATTTATCAAAATTGTACTAAAAATTAATTAGTTACAACTGCAACTAAACCATTTCATTTTAAATTACACACAATAATTACAGTCATTAACTCGGTTTATATCTCCACTTTAACACAAATCGACATGTGCAACAAGAAATGAATCTACCCGTCCATTTGGGTAAATACGGGTAAATACCGGGTAGATGGGTATTTACCGGGTAGATGGGTATTTACCGGGTAGATGGGTATTTACCTGGGTGGGTAAATACCCGCGACCCATCTCTATGCCCATGTGACGACCGAGTGGCGAGTCAGTGCGCGTTCAGACCTGCCGAGCGAGCGAGCGAGACAGTGCGGGGAAGCGGGAGGGTGGGCACTCGGCCTAGCAGAACGTCCACCGAGCTACTGACTCGCCGCTTCGCTCGCCCGAGTGCTCGGCCGAGCACTCGGCGCTATGTTTATACGCACCGAGTACTCGTCCGAGAGCACTGTCTCGCCCGTTTACTCGGTACGTGTGATCAAGGCATAACGGCGAGCGTGCGGGCGCGACGTCGTTGTTTAGTTTGCGCATAGTCTAATAAAACATGGTCTTCCATTCCCAGAGTGACACGGGCCTACGTCACAACAACATGGCCGCAATATATAGCGCTATCGCATATTATCATATAGCGCTGTCGCATGATGACGTAGGCCCGTGTCAGTTAGGTGACCTAGAAAAGACGGGAATGGAGTACCAGGCGGAGTATATTATTAAACCATGAGTTTGCGCTGAGCGCTTGATAAAGCGGCCGCTTTAAGACGGGCTTGGCGCACATGACAGGGCGCTGCAGCGCTTTAGGCTCCGGCGCTTGCGCACTAATCGTAGTAACTTCACTGTATGTGGGTCATACAGAAATTCGGTACAAAAAGCGTTCACATCGCATAAAATAGTAGATCGTACAACAAGGGCATAAAGTGACCCATTTTTACCCGCGGCAATTTAGTAGACGAGGGTAAAAATGGACATTTATGCCCTTGTTGTACACTCTGCTTTTCACTTCGATTGCGAGGAAAATAATTCTATTTTTCACGGCAATTTACACCACGAAATTGTCGTAAAGCGAAAGAACATAATACATAACCAATTCCCGCCAACTAACTTTTTATTTTTTTTTTAATTTTCAACATGTGATCAGAGTTTCAGACGCTTGGTTTTCTGCCAAGTCAAACATTTCGGAGCATTTTTGAACGATAATCGACTCTTATTTTATGTGATTTACTAAATTTAATGACAGAAAATACGGATTTCTAATGAATTGTAGCAAAAATAAAATAATATAGCAAGTTTTGTCATCTACACAATTTTATTGCTCAGTAAAATTGTGCAATATGTTTTAACTGTTTGGCTGTTGAGACCGATTACCTTAGTCTTAGAAGAAAATTTTACTTTTATGCTCTAGAGCATAAAATGCGATTTTATGTCGTCTACGCGCGACATAAAGGTGCACTTTTTGAGCATGAGAAGTGAAAAAATACTTTGTGTGCCTACGGCAGAATTCATTTTTTGTCAATTATGTATTTATGCAAACCTACACTGAGACAAAAAACTAACAAAAACACACTTAGAATTACAAAAATAAAACTTAATCCGGGGACAAGGAGAGTCAACTAATAGGAACAAATTGACTTTTGCAATTTCCATTTAGTAGGAAATACAACTTCTATATTTGTAATTTGAAGTATGCTAGAGTAATTTCAGAAATTTGGTTTTGTTATTCCGAGAGGTGCTTTAGTAATATCGGAGGTGATGACGTCATGGGTGAAAACTAACCGTTTTGTAATTCTAAGCGCGCTTTAGCAATATCGGAGACGATGACGTCATAGGTTTTACTAAACTGTACTGCGATTCCAAGCTAGCTGTTGTTATTCTAGAGATAATGACGTCACAGGCAAAAACTAAACTATTTGCAATTCCTCCGCTCCTAGCAAATGGGCGCCGCGAGAGCATGTCGCGCGCGTGGTAGCTACCCGTCTCTATTTCTGTCTGTATGAATAAAAAAGCATTTGGTAGTATGTATATCTCTGTACTAAAGAGGCACTATAAAAGCCTGTCGAGATATTCTACCCATTCCTTTCTTATTCATACAGTCAGAAAGAGACTAGTAGTTATTACGCGCGCAACATGCTCTCGCGGCGCACCTGTGCTAGGGAGGTTGGAATTGCAAACAGTTTAGATTTACCTATGATGTCATTATCACTAGAATAGATATGAGCGCCGCGCTGGCGCGCCGCCGCCGCCGACAAAATTGTCGCGCCGCCGCCGCCGACGCTGCGCTATCGGCGTGGCATCGGCGTGACCTTGATAGATACTACTACTTTCAGAATCAGATAATATATATTTTATCTAGTTTAGATCTTTAACGGCGCCAGTCTGAATAGCTTATAGACATTCAAAAGGTATTTTAGGTCCATATAATTCAAAAATATTGATGGTAAAACAAACTTTTCTGTTTCGTAACCACGCTACTAGTGTTAGAGCAATGGAATGACTAATTTTGCCAGCTGGCTAGCTCATCCGTAATTCACCGCGAATTCAATCATTGCAAGCATGGTTTGAATGTCTTTAAAAGGTGTAAAAAGGGGTTAATTTCAGATATTAAGCGTTTTCACGCCCAAAGGTCCGGGCGTTGGCTACGTACGCAAGGGCGTCAGAAACAGAATCGGGTCTCATTTAAGCTTGGCCCTTGTTCTAATTTCAAACTTTGCTCTCTCGTAACCCAATCTATTGCCTCGCATCGCTCGCACAGAAGTAAGACTGAACATCCAAGTTTTCGGCCCTGTTTGGAGCCTAACTTTCGGGCTCGCTTTTAAAATGCTTGATCATTGGTTCTTCTCCGATCTTAGCTCCACTGCAGCACGGCCTTTGGCCTCGCACGAATGCACCTGCAGGAAAGCTCCAGGTCTTTAACACTATGGCCTCGGTCTTTATCGGCCTTCGGACTTGCTTACACTGGACCAATAGTTAAATTCCAAGCTCTGCTCTCTTGCAGCTTGGCCTTCGGCCTCGCACAGAAGCTCGCTGTAATTGGCGCTCCGGGCATTCGGCCGTCAGCCAAGTTCACACTTGGCGTTCGATTCTAAGCTGTATGCTTGCTTACCTGCAGCTCAGCCTCTGGCCTCGCATGGGAAGGCGTCGGAATCAGGTCTTCGGTGTTAGGTGGAGCTCGGCCTTGGGCCTCACTTTTTGACATAAATCGGTTTGTTGGGTCGATATTGATTAATGACGGGGCTTGATTTTCCTCACTTCGGCTCTTTGAAATGTCGACCAGACGTTTCCCTGATACAGTCAATCCGCTACTTTTTACTTAGCACTAAAGATAAGGGCCTCGCAAAGATCTTCCGGCTAGGGCCTCGCCAAGATTCAGACCGCCTCTGATGCCGCGCGATACCGTTTATACTATATAAAACTTTTTTCGTACCTTTATTCAATAAATTTTGCTTGAAATCGAAAAATGCACTTATTTTATAACTTTCTTACAGCAAAAATATGTTTTTTCGGTAAAATTGTTTTTTCATTAATCAAAGGTGTTTCAAGGCCACGCCGCCGATTCGCCGCCGCCGCCGACCGATTTTGACCGGCGCGCCGCCGCCGGCTAAATGCCTATCGGCGCTCATATCTACACTAGAATAACAACAGCTAGCTCGAAGTTGCAGAACAATATATTCCTGTAGACCCCAACTACACAGTAGGTCGCGGGTTAATATGTCCATGGCCCACAATATATCCTAAATTTATTATTTAACTTAAGTATGTTTTAAACAAAGAAGACACGAGACACGCCCGCCCGACATCCGACACAATACTAACTCTAACCAAATGAACGTAGCAAGTAGTAAATTTTACTAAAATCACTAACATTCGTTTCGCTGTGTTGGTATTACAAAACTCGTTTAGTGATTGGTACAACAATGAACATAAACACAACAAGTCTATCTACTAAATACCAGTAAACTTTGTAATGTCGCTATAGTAACAACTGAATTGTTATTTTTAATGGGGTAATGTTATTCCCGCGAACTCGTTTTTTAGATATTACAAAACTATGTAAGTGAGACATTTACTAAAATCATAACTTGAAATCACAGATGCTTTTTTCCAAAAATCACAAACTTTACTAGTAAAAATCGGAGAATTTTAGTAGTAATAAAAATGGATTGTAACAAATACTGAACTTTGTTTAATGCTCCATTTACTAAAGTCTGTTTGCTGAAATTAGATTTAGTATTACTGAGCTGTTTGTAGAAATAAATAAATTTAACAGAAATAGTGAAACTTCCATGATTACTACTAAAACTTCATTTTTTCCCCCAGTACAGAACTGTTTATTAATTCCTGGTGATGATTTTTCTCTCAGTGTATGTTTTTGTTATTGCTGTAGTATTATGCAGTTGATAATAAGATAGAAAAAATTTTTTTTTCTATCCAAAATCTCCTCCTGTGGTCAGTTATGAGGACCTTTATTTTTCATCGATCAAGCATTAAAAATATTAAACAAATAGAAATGAGCTTTTTTTTCATATTATGAGCTTTAGAAAATAACTAATAATCTAGTATACGTATAATTAAAAAATAAACTGAACTTCTACTATGAAAAAAAGTTAATATATTATGTGTTATAACTTTACGAGTCTTTTCTGTGGACGTAAGCTCAATTGACCTAGAAGCCAAACGAGTGATCGCATCCTTAACTTTTTTTCACCTGGCAACTCCTGATTCCCTGTCAATAATACCAAACGATTGATGGACGCGTACGCGCAATTTATAATCAAAAATATATATTATTGTTTCATAAACTATGCATGTAAAAGTTCAGTGCGTCTTTCCTGTTCTGCAATTGAACTGGTAAGTAATGTATTTATTAATTATTGGCTTATTGGCTGCTACATCTAATTGGGAGCAAAAGTCACAGACAGCGTTGGTTTAATAGTGGCGTGATATTTTAGCGGGTAAATTCAAAATTCATACGTGTGCATCTCTTCGGTGGACATATTTTCTGTGGTCAAGGTGTCCACAGGAAAGAAAAATGTCCTCAGAAAAGACTTTCTTTGGTAAATTTTACTTCGTTTTCTGCTGTTTGATTCTTGTTTTATGGCATGTAACGCATGTTAATGTATTGTTGTAGCAACAATGCCACGAGGGAGGGAGAGGGAAGTCCTTTCTGAGGAATAAAAAAAGAAACGGCGCAGAGAACAAAAGAAAATTAGTATGCAAAGAGCCCGTGCAAAAATGAGTATAACTGATCTTGAAAAACGACGTAAAGACGACAGAGAGCGATATAAACTGAAGAAGAGTAAAGGTTTGATAAAAACAATCAAAGATTTCACGCCTAGGCAACAACGACAGATGCGTAAAGTATGGAGGGAGAAAGCAGTTAAAGCAAGACAAAAGAAAAAGAATATGAAAATCGCTCTTAACTTCATGCAAAACGAAACACCACCAGCGAGTTCTTCGTTCTCGCGTGTTAATACTGGCAAAATGGTACGCTTACGGAACAAAAGAAAATTAAAACGCGAACGTGACAACCTGAAAGCTGAAGTAAAATCCTTAAGAACTACAATCGCTAAATATCGGATGCGTCTTTGTAGAACATCAAAAAGACTGACTTCAGCATTGTCCAAAGTACCTAAGGATAGACGACCCCGAGAAAAAAGGTTAGTAAATAAGAAAACTGAAAAAGCTATTCATGATTTTCTTTTACAAGACGAACAGAGTAGATTAACCTCTGGAAAAAAATAAACAATAACTCGAAAAAAAGTAAAAAAGCAGATTCGTTTGCTAAACGATTCCCTTTTGAACCTGCATAAAGCTTTTGTCAACAAAACAGGTATTGATATCGCCTATGAAACCTTCCGCAAGCATAGACCATTTTGGGTTTTGTTTCCCAAATATACTTCTCGAAATACTTGCTTATGCGCCTTACATACCAATAGCGACTTTATGGTAAGAGCGCTTTATAATGCTAAAATAATACCGTTTAAATCTGCCACCTAGCTCGTAAGATCGGTGTGCTGTAATGCGTCATTGAATATTAATTGTTTTCACTTCTCATGCTCAAAAAGTGCACCTTTATGTCGTGCGTAGACGACATAAAATCGCATTTTATGCTCTAGAGCATAAAGTAAAATCATCTATTACGACCCTTATTGACTTAGCAATAAAGTCCAAATTCTGCCATACAAACTGCCAGCCCTGCCGGCGCGCCCCCGACCGGCGCTCTCCCGATCGGCGTGCCCCGCGCCTCCGACCGGCCCAAGAACAATTTTCTTTAGTCTTGAATAAATACGTAAAAATAACCTAAAATATTTGATTTTTTGTATATTTTCCTCGCAATCGAAGTGAAAAGCAGAGTGTACAACAAGGGCATAAATGTCCATTTTTACCCTCGTCTACTATTTTGGTCTTCGCTTCGCTCAGACCAAAAAATTGCCTCGGGTAAAAATGGGTCACTTTATGCCCTTGTTGTACAATCTACTATTGGAGGAGAAATGCCCAAATTGTAAGGACAAATCCCCTGTAACGATTTTAACGATAACGATACCATTTTATACGGAAGGTGGGTAACCAAAAACGTCGTAGTAGTTATAAAGGGTCAATCTAAAACATGTAGGAAAACTATGAAAGAAACAGTATCTACTACAAAAAAGGCACTTACTGAGTCTTTGAGTTCAAATGTGCCTACTTTTATGAAGCATGTAGGTAACATGCTCCATCAAATGAAAAGTATTCAAAATTTGAAACAAAAACTATGCCCTGATCATGGACTCCTTCATATATATTTCTCCGAAAACTATAATTGTAAATATAGTAGTGAGGTACAAGCGGCACATTTCGGAGGATCTAACGGCCAAATATCGTTACATACGTCTGTATACTATAGTACTAACGAAGATCCACCTATAAATTTCCTAAAAACCACATCATTTTGTACTGCTACAGATAATCTAAACCATGATCCTGTCATGGTATGTGCTCATTTGGAACCGTTACTAAAACGAATCAGAGAGTTTTCTCCTAATTTAAAACACCTTCACATTCTTAGCGACGGTCCTCTGACGCAGTACAGAAACAAAACTATGTTTCACCTTATCGCAGTATTTTTAAGTAAAATCTTTGACATCGAGACACTTACGTGGCACTACAGCGAAAAAGGTCACGGGAAAGGCGCTCCGGACGGTGTCGGCGGCTGGAAGTGTACTATCATAAGCATAATCATGACTATAATAAGCAGTACACAAGACAAGAAGACAAGACAAGACAAGAATGCGCCACACCCAGCCGGGGACATGCCCGCTCCGGTCTAACCGGCATACCAGGGGACGAAATTTGTGAGGAGTGACACGCTCTGGGATGGGAGAGGGATAGAATCAGCCGGCTATGCAGCCTCAAGCCAATATTGGAATGTAGGAGGGGTAGGTTGTGTCGTCGAAGGAGAGCGTTGGTGACATGCTGCTCGTCGTTTCCGCTTCGGTCTTATTCATATTCATATTCGTATTCGTTTATTAATAATAATTCATATTATTGGCTCGTGAAGGCCGAGAAGGACAAGTCCAGCAAGTACCTAGACTTAGCTCACGAGATTACCGCCATGTGGGATGTTGACTCGACGATCATTGTTCCGATAGTTGTGTCAGCGAACGGTCTCATAGCGAAGAGTCTCGACCAACACCTAGAGAGACTCTCGCTGGGTGGTTGGATCAAGGGTCAGATGCAGAAGGCGGTAATATTGGACACGGCGCGTATAGTACGTCGGTTCCTCACTCTGCGGCCCTGACCACCGGCAGCTTGGGCCAAGCCCCGCTGCCGGCGGCACCCTAGGTTAGGTTTTTTATAATGTGTTTATATGTATTTGTTATTGTTTTGTAAGTGTTTTTATATTTTACTTTTATATTCATATTATAACAAACCTAACTTAAGACGAAAAATAAATAAAGAGAATAAAAATTCATATTACATGTCATTTTACAATGTTACATCAAAGTAGGTATAGTACAAAATAAATTTAAATTAAAATAAAATTAAAATTAGTATTACAATAAATAAAATGTCAAATAAAGATATAGGTACCTACGGTAACATAGGTAATAACTTAATTCATAAAGTCTGCAAAACTGTAGAAAGTGTGCTCTACAAGCCATCGTTTAAGCCTAAATTTAAAGCTGGTCAGTGACGGCGCATCTGTGACGTGTGGTGGCAGACGGTTGTAAACGGCTGGTCCCATTACATGGGTGAGTTTTGCGGATATTGCCAATCTACGCTTCACGCCCACGAGTTTTCGGGCGTTTCGCAGTTTCGTCCATGTATATCAGATCCACTAGAGTACTCGTCAAGGTGACATCGCACGTATGTAGCTACTTGGAAAATCACAATGGAGGGCAGAGTGAGTATCCCAAGGTCCTTAAAGTGAGGTCTCGCAGAGTTACTCTGACTCACTTGCACAATCGCTCGGACGCCTCTCTTTTGCATGCGAAAGACACGCTCCCATTCGGCAGCGCGGCCCCACAGCTCTGCGCCGTATTGTAGGAGTGAGTGTACAGTGGCAAAGTAACAAGACCGCACCACCCTCCTGGGCACCACTCTCGCCAGACGTCGCAGGGCAAAGCAGGCACTTGCTAGCTTGTTACACACTTTGCCTATGTGCGATTCCCACTGCAGTCCTCTGTCGAGCCCAAAACCCAGGAAGGTGGTATTCTGCACTTGACCCACTTGGACACCATCCACAAACACTCCAAGGTTTCTTGGGCCTCTACCCCCGAGATAGAAGTGGAGGAAGTGGGTTTTATTAAGGTTTAGTACCAAGCCATTGCTTCTAAAGTACTGTGACACCTGATTTGCGACTTTATTCAGACATTGCTCGAGTTTATCAATGTCACGTGCACACACTACCACGGCTACGTCGTCGGCATACATATATACTTCTCCATCTACTATGGCTTCTGGAAGATCATTGAGAAGCAATGAGAAAAGTATATTGGATACCGACGACCCCTGGGCAACGCCCATTGTTGTAGATATAGGCTCTGACCTCACTCTGCCTCCATCAGACACAACCACCTGTGACCGTCCGCGCAGCATATCACATACGAGTGCGTGGGCCTTGCCTCCAATGCCGTAATGACGTAGCTTAATAGCGAGTACGCCGTGGTCTGCTACATCGAAAGCCTTCGATAAGTCGCAGCACAACGCTGCGACTTGCTGGCCACACTCTCGAGCATCCAACACACGGCGCACCAACTCGCGCGTCATCGCACACGTCGAGCGGCCCGCGCGGTAGGCGTATTGACGTTCGGACAGGGCATCAGTGGCTGTTAAAAACTCCATTAAGCGAGAACTAAGACCGTTCTCGAATAATTTTGCCACCGCCGGTATAATGGAGACGGGCCTGTAGGCATCAATGTCTTCTCTTTTTCCCTTCCCCTTAAACAGAGGAGATATTTTACTCATTTTCAAGGGGGAGGGAAACACACCTTCAAAGATACATTGGTTAAACAGACCCGCTAGTACTGGTGACAGGGGAGCCGCGGCGATGAATAAAAGCTCCATAGAAATTCCGTACAGGTCTTTCGTGGTTTTATGAGGAATAACTTTAGTTATTATACGATATACCTCTTCTGCAGAGAACAGCCGCAGGCGGAAGCAGCGGAGCAGTCTTCGAGATATCTTGTATCAAGTAGGGTCGATGTCGTCTTGAGGTGCCGTTTGCTCGTCGATTCGAGGTGTTGGTTCTTCTTCGTCTGATTCGCTGCCGGTTTCGTCCAGTTGATATATTTCTCTTGCTGCTTTGATGAATTCGCCTTTGTCGTCTGCCATGTTGATCCACTCACATGTGCGTCCACCGTCCTATAAGTTTGTTACTAGGCCACTGGCAGTGAATGCATTAATAGCACTCGACACAATAAACTTAATATAAAAATAATAATAAAGAGTATACACACGCACTCAACACTTTCAACTTTTTAGCAATTAACACATTAAATTGTTTACATTATTTTAGACAATTACAGCATCAGATGTCGACAGTAGTTTAATCACGCTAGGACATACAAAATTGGATTTTAGCACTGCACAACACAGACACTTCTAGCACAACACAAGAAAACCGCAAAAACACATAGAGTTTGCACACCGACATACAAATTTACTTCGAGCATAAGATACTTGCACTATCACTTTAATTTAAAAAACACGAATTCAATAAAAAATAGAGAAAAATATTTTAATAGAGTTTCAATTGGATTGACTGTTAAATAATGTGAATTGGTAGTTAGGGCTAAAGACCCATGACATCCTCTTCCCGTTCCGGTACCTATCTTATCCATTTACGGTCATACATACTTCGTATCTCTTTGTTTGCAACTCGTATCGATGTTATAAAACAATTGTTTGGTATTATTTGAAGTCTCTACCAGCATCTCTATTATATTCCTTGCGTCCCGGCGTGGTGAAAGTAGCCGCGCCGCGTACCCTTTTTTTTTGCATTTATTGTAACTGCACATGTTGTGATGGGCTAAGAGCCTAAGACCCTTTAAGCGGTGACCGCTTTGACTTTTGCGGGGCTTTGTATTTTGATTCGTTTGTATGAGCCGACTCTCTTCCGTATTTTGCTCGCCTTTTACAACCCTTTACAATCGCCCAATATGCCTCACACTCGTTGTACATTGAGATCAGTGGGTTCCGTAAGAGGTCCCTTCTTTCCCTTGTTGCAGCCACCTTCAGGCATAAGCTTATTTCTTACTCAATGACCTCGATCCTAACCCAGTCAAGTACTAAGTACTAAAGGTAGGAATAAAATAAGGTTGCCGCTATACACGCACATGAGACCGCCACTACAGTATCTAAAGTAACAACTTCCACCAACCAAACTCGTGCGAAGGAAAATAATTTGTGTACTGAACCCACCGAGCTTGTCCCAGATATGCAGCGTCCCTCGTGCCTCGTGAGAGCCCTATAAATCGTTAATTTAGAATAAAATTGGGATGGTATAGTAACGACGAAATTAACATAGAGTTCGTTTATTAACCTGCGTCTTTCGGTAGACTAATAGTTGCCTGTTTTTGGGCAAGGGTAAAGATAGTTATCTACATTTGCTCGTTGAAAGACAGCATACTATAGGTGCTCAACATAGTTCAACCACTGCTTCTACTACCTGCTTAAAACAAACATCTGCAATTATGCAGACTCGAACCACATGAGCACGTTATTTAGAGGTAAAATGGAAAGCTCTCACCAGGTAACTTGTACTCTTGTCTTGACTTCGCTGAGGTTTAACTTCGGCGTATGCGCAGGGATTTTACACATTTTAAAATCCATATACGTCAAACCGGCATTTCTCGGGATAAGATATTTTAATAGAATCGAAACCGAAACAAACGAAACCCGCGCGGTCAGTCAAATAAAAAAAGAAACACGGTCCGGCCCGCACATCTGGCGACAAAATGGTATTGCACCGTACACCATTGAAAAACCTTCCCGGGACGCGTCCGACCTCGGTGACGGTCAAAACAAAACCTCATGACTATAATAAGCAGTAAGTACACTATCATTTATTTCACGAGATGCAACTTACCCAACTATAATTAGTTTACTTTGTGCTATCTTCTGTGGATAAGTAAAACTTTTCTGTGGTATATCCACAGAAGGAGATGTATCTTCTGAGGACAATGTGAAAAATGTTGATTTTTTTATCAAACAAGAATTGTACGATTAAGAAACTTAATTCAATAATCCTGATTACGCTAAAGAGTGTTAACAACTCAAACCTCGCGAGTTAGAACTTAACCTACCATACATAATGATTGTTTTTGTTATCTTCTGTGTACAATTTGGATATCTTCTGTAGCATCGTCTTCAGAAGAGATGCCATTTCTGTGGACATTTAAAAAAAAATATTTCGCTTTAATTACTACTATTATCTGGAACATATTGACATTATATTGTTTGACCCAATACTTAGTAGTATAAGTTGTATAGCTACCGGTGATACGTCGTTCCCTACTAAGTATATGCTTAAAACTGTTATCTCCTGAAGACAAGTTAGTCTCCACTGTGGACGTAGAAAAACATAAAACCACTAGTTTTAACCCTAAATTTAAAGACTGATCTGTGTCTTTATTTTTAAAACGCTGCTTTTGACGTCAGAAAAATATAAAATTGATTTGATTTTGATGCACCGATTGAGTACAGAACTTGACCACACACATTGCTAATTTTTGACAGGAAGTACCGTTTGGAAAATTTTGATATTTAGGCAAGTAGTAGGCCAATGTCTGGCCTAGAACTAGAAAAAAAAATTAGAGGTGTCACTACTTCACAACGACATTAAAAAAATGTTTTATTTATTTTTTACTTCATTTTTCTTTTTTTTATATGTTAACTGGTATTCGTTTTTTGAGTATCGATGCATACCTAAATAAAGAACACTATTTAAAAAAATTAAGCAAATCGCTTGAATACATCCCGAAAAACAATACATTAAAGAAAAAAATTCATAAAATCATAAGTCAAAAACTGTCACTAGTAGGATGTTGGTACTCAGCAAAAATACCCTTCACCATATGAGGTACTCACAAAAAAAAACCCGAAAAAAATTGATTTAAGGGCCGACTTACTATGGAAAACCGACTATGGCCTTTTAAAACAAGTTAACAACACGGAGTGATTTATGTCCGTCTACCTCAACCCGCGGGGGGAGGTTCGATTTACATTGCTATTATCTTTATATGTGCAAGTCTATAATTAGAATAACCTGATTTGTGATTCATAATTCTTCTCGTTGTCTACAATCCTGCACTAAGTACAAGTTTTCTGTTTGACCCAATGGTTGACTGGTAGAGAATGTCTCAAGGCATTAAGTCCGCCATTTGTACATTTTGTTATCGTGCAATAAAGTTTAAATAAATAAATAAAATAAAATAAATTCAACCGCTGCGGTTGAAAGAAGAGCTGCGGCCCGCTTCGCGGCGGGCCGCCAACTTGTCTGTACGCAGACGCACTGGCGGTTCAGGGTGCGGCTAGCCGCCGATGAGTTTGTAGCCGACTAAGCCGACGTATCCGTCCACTACAATATTATTTAGCATGTAGATATAGAATAATTTATTAATAATTAAAAATAAAATACGTAAGTATATTATTTTTCAAATTTATCTTCGTGCGTCTTCAGTTCTTGAAAACAACTTGCGAACTGACCAAATTCGTTGCGTGTTTCTAGTAAAAGATGAATCCAGTATATATGTTTTTTGAAGTGAAAACTTCTTTAGTGGCGCTGTGCACTTTTTGTGATGGGGAAAAAATGTGCGACAGGTCACGAGACCGACAGATTCGACAGATTGAAAATTCGTAAGACGGTCACGTGACCTGTTTATTTTTCTTTTGTTGTTTTAGGTAGTACAAATATATTACACAAGGTACCTCGACGGTGTCCATTTTGTTGATGGACCCAAGACGCCGAGCGGTCCAGCCGCTCAAACGAACCGCCTAAGCGGCCAACCGCTAGTGCGTAAGGGCCCTTAAGAATAAACATTAAAGTGTAGGTACTAAAATCAAAACACAAGTTATATTTAAAAGTTGCTGAACAAGAGTCAGTTTGAGGAGTACAGCCTACAGTTTAATTTATTGCTCCTGTTACGGGCCATACCCGGTATATATCCTTAAAGTAATCAATGGATCTCGTTTTTAATTAAGTATCTAGCTGTTTGCGTTGTTTGTTTGTTCTATAAGTAAATACACATTTAGGGTAGACCGAGGCGATTCGGATCACTGGGGAAATCGGATCAAAATAAGCATTTCTGTAAAATTTTAAAGATCGCGGTTAGTTACAGCCAGTCAATCAGCGTCCCGCGTTCGCTCTGTTCCTAACGCATGTCGCCACAGTTACTGCCATTTGGAAAAGACTCACGCGTCGGTCACGGTGACACTTCCCGATGAGTCGCTCGTACAGGTGTATTGTGATTTTACCGCCGATGTAAAAAATGTGCAAATACAGTCCGTGATAAAAGTAAACGCAAGAGGCTAAAGGTTTGTAATTGTTGTTACTTATTGTTAATGGCGCATAGTGTTTCCTGATTTGATTTTGTTTTTATTGTATTTAAAGGTATATTTCCGTTACGCGAAAATAATTCAAACATATGATATGGGGTTATTCGGATCATCTGATTGGGGGCGATTAGGATCACATTATAAAACAAGGTTTTCGGACGTTTTTTTTTGCTTATTTTATGTTCGCATGTTTTAGATGGTGCGTATGTATAAAAATAAGAGGTATCAGGGGGAATGGTCGGGAGAAAATATGACTACAGCTGCTAATAAGGTGTTAACGAAACCGCTGTCCCTACGTAGAGTCTTTTAACTAATTTTCTCATATGGAGTGAATCGGATATGTGTGATTTTTCATGTTTTGGTTTGTAAAAGTTTACAGTTTTTGTTGCTAAATGGCCATTAGCATGTTTTGGATTTATTGTTAAAATATATAGTAGCATATAGGAGTGATATTATGTTGCGCTTTCTGTAGGTGGCGTGATAAAAAATTGAACTAGAAAGGAGGAATAAAAATAATGCTCAAATGCAACATTAAAAATATAGTTGAATTATCGAGAAGATGGAATTGCATTTGTAGTGGTTGTATGCTGATAGTACAAGAAAATAGAAAATTCAAATATAGAATGCCTGTAAACAAACAATACTACTACATATGCAATTCCACGCTCTCGATGATTCAACTATACCAATGATAGTTGATGTCAATTATTTGACCTTTGTGATTCTTAATCATATGATTAACATTGTTAACCATTATTAATTAAGATTTTATGACAGAGTTTTTTTGATCCGTTTTACCCCTTAAAATGGGGCGATTCGGATTTTTTAAAAGGTTTTGTATTTTATTTTTCATAAATCATATTTAAGTTTGATTTTATGTCTGAACCTTGGATTCTGTTCATTAATAAATAATTTATCCAACTGAATATTAATAAAAACAGTATCACTTTAAGAATTGTATTTATTGACCGTCAAACAAAAAATGACCCGATTCGCCTCGGTCGACCCTAAAGTATTTAAACTAGGTAACTGTATTTTATTCCCATTTCTTTTATAAATGCTAATCTTTATTTCAATATAATATAATAGGTATGTACTTACTTCTTTTGTTGTTGTTTTTAGGGTTCCGTAACTCAAAAGGAAAAAACGGAACCCTTATAGGATCACTCGTGCGTCTGTCTGTCCGTCTGTCCGTCTGTCACAGCCTATTTGCTCAAAAACTACTGGACCAATGAAGTTAAAATTTGGTACACATATGGAAGTTTGTGACCCAAAGACGGACATGTAATAAAAACAAATGAATTTTAAGCATAGGGGACACTTTTAGAGGGAGTATGAGAAAATTAAAAAACAAAGTTTTGCAAACCATATCGTGTTACATATTAAATGAAAGGGCTTATTTTGGGGATCTTAAATATATTTTTTCTATAATTTTATATGAAATAGTTTAGAAGTTATTTAAGAAAATAGGCAAAAAATTACCATTCCCCCCCTTAACTCCGATACTACCGGGTCTAAAATTTTGAAAAAAATACACATAATAGTTCTTTAACTCTAGATGACAGGAAAACCTATTAGAAATCAACAGTCAAGCGTGAGTCGGACTTAAGAAAAAAAAAACGCGGTTGGGCTGTTTTAGGCACACAGACGTAATGGTTTACGTGAAACGTGGTGTGGATCGTTTTTGGGAAGGCCGAGCTATGCGTAGGGCCGAAGGCCCGGAGCGTCCCACGGTGGCTCGGCTTGTATGGAGAAGGGGTCATAAATCGATTTCTCCGAAAGTATCAAAGATATCCTCAAAATAAAAATATGTTCGTGTTTATTGTTTAAATATCTACTAAAAAAACAGTAATAAATAGTTTTACTTTGTATATTTTAGCATAAAAAAAATCTAACTGATAACAAAAAAATATGCAAAATACATACTATTTTAAAGCCTTATAAAAATACAATTAAAAAATAAATGATAACGTATTCTTGAATAATATAATAAAACAAATAGTTTTTATCAATTATATTGTAAAAATCTATATTTAAAATTAAAACTTATATATTTACAGAGATGCTAATATCGTACAAATTATACAACGCAAAATATTTTACGTCACGTGTCAGTCACCTTAAAAAACTAACCTAGGTCAACTAATACTTTAGATTCATCTAAAATGTATTTTTCACCTCAGCAGCTCGAACAAGGGTACTTTGCTTCTTAAAAACAGTGAGCAAAATGCGATTTTGCTCACTAAGTCATTTTGGCTCACTCAGTGAGCAAAATGCGATTTTGCTCACTGAGTGAGACAAAATGTCACTTATCTTTATAGTCAAATGTCATTTCAACATGCGGGGTCTAATACAAGTTCGATATACTTGGGTACTATTATCTCTGTCCCTCTAGGTATGTTCTTACTGCTTAGGGTGAAAAATTTTGTGTACTACGCGAGATCAAAGTTATTTACATCTCGTGCGCTTTTGAATCCCTTACTACGCTCAAGATTCTAAATTAGATTCACTCGCTACGCTCGTGAATCTATTATAGAATCTTTCGCTTGCACGGGACTCAAAATAAGCACTCGAAGAAATATCAAACTTTGATCTCTTGTTGTACAAATAACTATTAAACATCTAGTTAAATAAGTACACATTGTGACAACTATTGATTTTTCGTTTTTGGTAGTTTCCTACAGCCCGTCCCGTAATCATAGGGTTCGAATTTACTAGAAAATGATTTAAGAGATTCGTATTTGTCTTGGTGCGCGCACACAATTACTTTACCATACGAAGGTAAAACAGGATAAACCCGAAAATTTTATAAAAGTACGTAGTAACAAATTGGTGTATTGTTAGTATAGCTTCTGTGAGAAGAGATAGCACGTGCATCGTAAGGATTTGATTGGTCTCTAAATTAGCTAATATTCGTCAGGTTGTTGACTGCTGATGCATCCAAGGATGCTAGTGCTGCTAACCTTCTGCGTTTTGACCGTTTACTACAAGCCGATAATTCCTTTTTTGGCCATCCGGCTGAAGTAGAGGGTTCCGAATTGCCCGATGATGACGGTTGTCCCAATTCAATATTTAACGTCTTTTCAGTCACCTTATTTTTAATGGCAAATTAACACTTTGCTTCTCACTTAAGCAGTCCAAATGTTTCTTAAGAACTAAACACTTAGTTCCCGAAGAAGATTTCCAATAAAATACATGTCGACTACAAAAATGTACTTTATGATGCTATCCAAATTACTTATATCCACATTTTCTACATCTGGCACCATTCCTATTAGTTGTTGTAGCACTTGACGACGTCTTTCTGTATCTGAACCACTAGTAGAGAGCCATAGTTCAAATACGAATCCCCTTGTAAAAGATCCGACGTACATTTCACCTGAAAAAAGAAAGAAAAAGGTAAATTTCCATTCGTAATATTTTCGTAGTAGGTGCTACGCCTTAGCCTACGCAGGCGTAGCAGTCTTATAAATACTAAATAGGCAAATTGCGGCAGAAACAAGTTTATGGCCGTTAATCTAGAAATATCGAGCTTCAAAATAATGCTAATTTCGTATTTACAATCGTGTCTTAAATTAACTAAAAGTTTAAGTCAACAAATTATTCTAATCATGATTCATACGACTTTTTGCCGCGGCGTAGACCCAGTATTATGAATATATATTTTATTGTAATGCTAAGCAATCTATGTAAATCAAAACAACATACCTGATTCTTTAAGCTCCATATTAATAATAGTCACTAACATCACTATCTAGTCAGGAATGCACCACTAATCACCGATCACTTAATGAGTCTCTGATAAGAGAGCGCGTACAAACGGGAGTTATGTTCACTTTCTAGGTTCGTTATAGAATGAAGGTAATTACTTATACAGGATCTATTTATACCTAATTAAAGTACGTTTATCGGCAAATAAGAAACAGCCATTAGAAATTTAAAACTACCACATGCATTTTTTGAATCATGGCCTAAGGCCAGCCCACCGTGCGTCCCCCAGAGACTTTTTGAAACGCACAGCCGAAGGCCGAGTTGCGGGAGGTTAGTGCTCAAACACAGAACAATTATAGTACAAGTGTCTGAATGCGAAGGTCGAAGGCCCTGAAGGCCCGGAGCCATGTGCATGCTTCCTGCAAAGGAGATCGTCGATTTTGTTCTATCTTTTGTTAAGCGATTGGGCCCGATACCTATAGATTACTGGAAAAACGTATAAGAAGTCTGCAATTAAGCGTGAGCCGTAAGAATAAGAATTACGGATAAGCTCTATCAGGGCCACAACCGCAATTGTTTACGTGAAACGTGGTGTGGACAGCTAGTGCGAAGGTCGAAGGCCAAGCTCTGCGTTGGGCCGAAGGTCTGAAGCATCCGAGAGAGTTGCGCCTCCACGTAAGGTCGAAGGATGAGCTGTAGGAGGTTAGTGCTCAAACAGAACAAATAATAATAACAAATAATTGGTTAAAGTCACTCTTACCTGTGGTCTAGTCTAAAGGAGCAAGGAGTCCATCCAAAGTACATCAATATAATTAATAAAATTTATCACACAGGATCAGCCAAAATCAGACTAGAAAGATTAGGAGACACTTTTCCAATAAGACGAGGAGTAAAACAAGGCGATCCGCTGTCGCCCAAACTATTTACTGCCTTGCTAGAGTCGATATTTAGACGATTAGACTGGAGAGATCATGGTATAAATATAAACGGAGAGAAGCTCACACACCTACGATTCGCGGACGACATCGTTCTCATGTCGGAAAGCCACGAAGGACTAACAGCCATGCTACAAACATTAGATTTGGAGAGCCGTAGAGCCGGGCTTACCATGAATGTCGAAAAAACAAAGTTAATGACAAATGGAGAACAAAAGATCACGACAATACAAGGAAAAGAAATATCTTATGCAAAAGAATATATATATCTTGGCCGGCTTATTACATTCCAAGACTCTACAGAAAAAGAAATCGAAAGAAGAATATCCATGGGATGGAAAAGATATTGGTCAAAAAAAGATGTAGGTATTTAAAAGTAAAATACCAATACATCTTAAGAAAAAAATAATGGATAATACGATTCTGCCGACAGTAACGTACGGATGTCAATGTTGGCCTCTCACAGCAAAAACTATACATAAACTGAGAACTTTCCAGCGAGCAGCAGAAAGATCAATGATGGGCGTAAAACTAATAGATCGCATAAGAAGCTCAGAAATAAGAAAAATAACGAAAATTACGGATATAGTTCATACAGTATGTAAGCTTAAATGGAGATGGGCAGGCCACATTGCTAGAGCAAACGACAAACGCTGGAGCGAACGCATCATACAATGGTATCCAAAAGATGACAGGAAGAAAAGTACAAGACATAGCGGCAAACAGAAGACACGTTGGAAAGACGACATAGTAAAACTGGCAGGCAAAACATGGCAAAGAATAGCTAGAGACCGACACAAATGGCGTGATATGGAGGAGGCCTTTGCTCAAAACTGGGCGTCCAAACAAACGTAACATAGATTTACCTAACCTTACTCTAATACTTAATATAATTAAATTCTACACTAACTAAAACTAAATACTAAAAATTAAATATACTGTATGTAAATAGTACTAACTACCTAGGAAATAAACTGTACCTACTTAAAATGTTTGGAAATAAAGAGCTTTATTATTATTATTTTTATATATTTATTTTCCTTCATAAGTTAGGCTCTTTATAACATGAATATAAAAGTAAAATACAAAAACACATAAAAAATACATATAAACACATTATAAAAAACCTAACCTAGGGTGCCGCCAGCAGCGGGGCAGGGCCCAAGCTACCGGTGGTCAGGGCCGCAGAGAGAGGAACCGGCGGACTATCCGCGCCGTGTCCAAGATCACCGCCTTCTGCATCTGACCCTTGATCCAACCACCTAGCGAGTTATTATTATTATGTCTTTCCCATCACGGAACAATGGTGTTCCGGACCTTTGGGAGGCGTGCGCGGAGCCGAAGCCAACACGTAGAGGCCCTTTTGACACTTTAATGAAATGTAAGGGGTACACCGAGCGGAGGCTGCCCTTGCCCGTGTCATGGGACGCACGCAGAGGCAGCACCCGCCAGGGTGTAAGGACTATTGAGAGTTGATGGAATCTAAAATGAACTAGGTTATTGGGTGAAAGCGATGGACTAAGAACTGAGCTATGGGGTAAAAAACCGGACGCCTGCCTAATAAAACGGTATGCAATTTTATTTCCGGCAGACGGTGACTCGCCCACACAAGATGGGCCCCCACAAAAAGCGACATCTAGGATGGCTCAAGGGCAACACCGGTGTGAGCGGCTCAGGGGTGTCGAGAGGTGTGCGCCGCTTTCTACCCAGTGGCTGTTAACAGCCACTGTGCCAACTCGCGTCTTATGCATATTTCACTTCCACCCCTGGAGCTTATAGCTCTAACGACTCCACCCTGGCCGGCCGGCTAAGGCAAGCCAGAGGCAGAGAATCCTGTCCCACCCACCCTCCTTGCGGGTAACAGAACTCTCCAGGAGCACTCGGGTACGTGAGGTCGCTAATCCCCAACAGCTCGCCACAAGCTGCCCTGCGTTGACTGATTGCACTGGTAAAACCAGCGGGCGATGGGATCGTCACATCCCTACGCCTTATTATTATTATAATTGGTTAAAGTACGAGTAGCTAAATGAGAAGGCCAAACTGCCGTATATCAGAGGGTCTACCGCGAACACCGAAGTTCGCAAATTGCGGAGATTTCTCTTTTACTCCAATGAAACCGTAATTAGAGTGACAGAGAGAAAAAATGCCAGCAATTTGCGAACTTCGATTTTCGCGGTTATAGCCCTGTTATCTTGAAATAACAGAGATACGCCTAACCAATGCAAAAAAAATGTAGGCGCTATGATTAACACAATACTTGAACAAAATTAAAAAAAAATATTGCGTAAAAAACACGGAAAAGCCGGGGCGTGCCCTTAGCCAGCTAGCCAGCCGTATGTGGAACAATTGAATGTACTTAAGAACTTCGCTTTGCTCGCTCGTTCGAAAATGTGTGCAGTACGGAACCCTTGGGACGCGAGCTCGACTCGCACTTGACCGGTTTTTTTATTCTAGATTTCATTTAGATTTTATTCTAGAAAAATTCTAGACTAGTATTTATTATAGTTCAAAGTTCAGTTCAGTTCAAATATACTTTATTTATGTAGGCCTAGCAACAATAGGTTCTTTATAAGATAGGTAGGTAACAAAAAAAAAACGATCTGTTTTGAAATATGCAAAAAATGCCTTAAGTCCATATATACTACTACCACATACAAAAATAAATATGTACCTAATAGAAAAAGTTTTTTCAATTCGTAGAAATTTAAAAAACAATGTTTTTTGCAATCGCTAGTTTCGAGACTTCGAGCAACACCGGCTTCCGACACGTCGGAAGGGAGGGGCCCAAGCGATATCTCACCGTACAAATCTTTCTACCATTTTCGCGGGGGGAAAGGTGCACACAGTCGCACTTCTCACACAATTACATACAAAATCCAATCTGTAATGACGACACAAATACATAGAAAATTACACACGTCAAAGACAAATCTTGCAAACCTCGATCTCTTTTTGTGTAGGGACGAGTGACAACTGTCACAACACGCACACTAACACATTTTCGTTGAAGTATGTTATTGTATTCTGAGAGATGAGAAGTCGGGGATTACTAATATGTTGCATAAAATTTATTGTCATATTTTACTTTCGCATAGCAACCCTTGGCAGAATCATCATTTCGCAGAATTATATTTTGCATAAGTTTCATGGCATACTGTTGTTTTGCACAATTTTGTAAAGCTGAATAATACAATGGCATAATGTCAATTTGAAGAATAATCGCCGCCGCGCCGCCGGGGCGTTTCTGGAAAATGGAAGGTATGACAACTTTATGGCCGCGCAAAATACAGCCTTCTTCGAAAGTCAACTCTGTACGACGGTTAAAAAACATTTTTTTAAGTCATTATCCTTCAATTTTCGTGGCCACCCATTTTCTATATAAGACTTAACGCGCAACAATACCGCATCTTTTTTTGTTGCTAAACAAATATCTTTCGCCGTAACTGGTTTCAATTAATCAGATATAAAATTTATGTATGTTGCCCGATCAACTATATCTCCTTCGGGACACCCTTGCGTTTCATCCAGTGTGGCCCTAGATAAGTGATCTGCAACGTTATGTTCGCTTTTTACATATTCGATCTCATATAGTGTAAATAACATTATTTGCGGTATTTGACACATTATGACTGACGTATATAGATATAATAGTAACACACTATGGTGCATGAAATAAAGGCGAAATTGCGTTTCTCTGTAAAGAATAAAGTTTTATTTTAAAACCGAACTAAATACATCTTATCTTCTACAATATTTGGTTGAAATATAAAGTAATTTACCTGTAAAGAATAAAGAAACAACATTTAAAGCCTCTATTCTAGGGTTTTGTTATTTCTTTTATATAAAATCAATCTTTATCTATTTTATAGTATTCAATATTTTTTCCTATGATGGATGTCAATGTCTTAAGTGTTATTCGTGACACTTGATAAAGTCTATGGCTAAAGCGGCTAGCCGCATAAAGGTTAACATTAAGAAAATAGGTATTACTATTTTCTTTACATCTCCCTCCTAGAGAAAAAAAATTGCATAGGAGAAAACAATCACGCAATTTTTAATTCAGGTACTAAGTACCACTGGAGACAATTTTGTAATGTGGTAAAGGTTAGATTCCAGTTTCTTGTGTCCTGCATCAATTTCATAGATGGAGCTTGATATTTTTCTTAGAATCTTAAATGGTCCAATTCTTAATTCATCCATCTTCTTCCTATTCAGTCTATTCCCATTTTCTACATAGACCATGTCTCCCATTTCAAAAGTGTGTTCTTTTCTATGCCGATCAAATTTTTCTTTATTATATTTGTGAGATCTTATTGTGTTTTCGTAGGCTAATTTTCTGTCTCTTTTCAGGTCTTCTTTTGAACATTTTGATTTTAATTCTAATGGTAAAATATTTACGTTTTCACCTTCCAAAAGGTATTTTGGAGTAAATTTCGTGACAGTGTGTTCTGTTTCATTATATTTTTCTACACATTTCTGTGCAGTAGTTGTCCAGGCTGTTTTCTTATCATCTTCATTAATTGTACATCTTATTTTATTGACTAAAGTTTGATTTAGCCTTTCATTAAGACCATTAGAGAATGGCGCATCTACAGCCGTAAAAACCATTTTTATATATTTACTCTTTAGGTAATCTTTAAATTCTTTAGAATTTATGCCGGGGTATTGATCTGTTAATACCATATCAATATTATAACTCTGTGTCACATAAGTTATCAGTTTAATAAAATCACTAGAATTTTGATTTTTTGATGTCAAAATATATGCATATCTCGTGAAATGATCAACTAGAAGATGTAAATATTTTTTTGTTGACCGTGATCCTCCAAAGCCTCCAATGGTATCAATAGATACTATTTCAAACGGGCGTGTTGCTGGACCCAAATGTGACAATAAGCCATATTTTGACTTTCTCCTTGATTTGTTCTTTATACATATTTCACATTCATCACACATTTTTTTAATATTTGTGAATATATTTCTCGCTGTATAAAATGGTGTTATTTTATTTATCATCTGGCTTCTTCCAATGTGGCAGTAAGTATTGTGAACATCTTTGATGAGAGCTTTGCCAAGTGCTTCAGATAGTATGATTTTATTTCTATTTTTGTTCTTTTTGTAATAAATTGTATTTTCCAATATCGCGTTTGTTTTTCCATTTTGTAGGTCTTGATTTTTATATTGATCATTTTTTATATCTTCTAGTGTTATTAAATTTACTACTTTCAAAAAGTCATCATTATTTTCATATGTTTCTAGTACTGGATTTCTGCTTAAGCAGTCTGCCTCTTGATTAGATTGTCCAGGGTTGTATTTTATTTGAAAATTATATTGGGAAAGATAATAAGTCAAATCACCAAGTTCCTCATCAGTTCTAGCCTTGATGTTCATATTTTCCAATGGTTTATGATCGGAGTATACCACAAATTCTTTTCCCATAAGCCAGTGCTGCCAATACTTAACAGCTTCTTTTATTGCAAGACATTCTAGATATATGGCCTTTTTCCTTTTTTGAGTCTCAGTTAGTTTCTTCGAGAAGTATGCCACGGGCTTACTGTCTCCGTTTTTATCTACTTGTTTCAAAACCGCTCCAACTCCGTCGATACTAGCATCTGTGTATATATTCATTGGCAGTTCAGGATCAAATATCTTCAGAATCGGTTTTGAACATAGCATACTTTTTATTTTTTCAAAAGATTCTTGGCATGCTGGCGACCATATAAATTTCACATCTTTTCGTAGTAAATTGTGTAACGGATCCAGAATAATTGCGCTATGTGGTATAAATTTATGATGAAAATTAACTTTTCCTAGAAATTGGCGTATATTTTTTCTTGTTTTCGGAACTGGAAAATCCCTCACTGCGGTTAAGTAGTCTTTAAGTGGTCTGACTGAATTGTTCTCGATTATATGACCGAGATATTTAGCATGGTTGTTTGCAAAACTACATTTAGAGAACTTAAGTCTAAACCCTTCTCTTAGTATTGCCTCGAGTAGTCTAGATATATGTTGTATGTGTTCATTGAAAGTTTTCGAAAAAATTAAGATGTCATCTATAAAATTTACCGCAAAATCAGAAAGCTTGTGTTTTCTAATGATATTGCTCAATATTCTTTGGAAAATTGCTGAAGCAGTCTTTAAACCAAACGGAAGGCAGGTCCATTGAAAATGGCCTTCTTGGGTAACAAATGCAGTTTTGTATCTATCTTGAATTTTCAAAGGTATTGACCAAAAAGCGGAATTTACGTCGAAAGTAGAAAAGTACTTACAGTTTACAGTTTTTACCATTAAATCCTCAATCAGCGGGAATGGTTGTGACTGTGGAACGACGATTTTGTTTAACTCTCTAAAATCTATGCATAACCTTGTTCGTTTTCCATCTTCTTTTTTATATGCCAAAGTCACCGGAGCAGCAAACGGGCTATAAGATTCTTCAATTAATTTGTTCTTTAGTAGTTTCGATATTTGTCCTTCTATTTCTTTTCTATCTTCTGTGTTGCATCTATATGGACGTTTGCTACAGTACTTGTCCACCATCAAGTCTATATGAGCTTCATAATCACGTACAGTGCCAATGTCATATTTATCCTTAGCAAAGACTGATTTATATTTTTCAATTAACTTGTCAATCTCTCTTTGTTGATATGAATCTAGATGGTTTACTGACATTTCAAATTCATCTAAATTAATATGTTCGTTAAAATTTATTTCATATCTGCTTTTAATCTCTTTATTTAGTAATATCTCCGTACAAGTAATATCGTCATCTTCGTCACCCAGTACATCAGGAATATTGACGTTAGATACATTTGAAGAATTACTTATCAACTCTTCTTTTTCTATATTATCTCCATTCAGGAACTTCTTTTTATCTTCTGGACTATTATATTGTAAAATGTTTAATTCATCATCTTGCATTAATTTGAATTTTTTTATACAATCCAAACCTATTAGAAAATCATAAGGAAGATTTTCTATGACGAAAATATCCATATTTGACTCAATTTTATATATTTTTATTTTGAGTGTTATTATACCTTTTGTTTTCTTCGCACCATTAATAGTATTCAAGTTTGCTGTTTCTATATCAGTTGTCTTTTCTTCATCTTTTATCTTTAATAATTTAGAATTTATCAATGACACATTTGAACCTGGGTCATAAATCCCAGATACTTTTAATGTATCATTTAACAGCAACTTTACTTTTATTAATGGTGGTACTTCTAGTTTTTTGGATTCTGCTCATTCAGCTCAACTTCCAATTCTGAGTTATTCACACTTTTCACAATTGCTTTTTGATTTTTCCCTTTAAACCAGCATTTATCTTCGGGATGGTAGCGTGTCCCTTTGTTTTCAGTTATACAAACTTGGCATGGTTTTTTTTCTTCAACTTTCTTGGATTTCATATCTGGAGATGTAGGATTTTTTTTTATCATATTTATTCTTTCCAACCATGTGTTCCAATTTTCCTAGTTCATTATATAAGTCCTCCGTCTGTTGCAAAGTTTCACGATCAATTTTATCCGCTACATAATTAGGCAGACCAAGTGCTATAAGGTCGATCAGTGTTCCAGTATCGGTTGATTTTCTTATTTCCAGTAACAGTTTTTCTTTCTTTAAGGCATACTCAAGTAACGAACCTGCCTGATATTTAAAGGTAAGAGCATATCTAATGGGTGACCATCCTTTGTTTGCAAACGTCTCACAGAAGTTTTTCTCCCATTTACTCCACTCAGATTCTACAGTAAATTTCAATAGCATGCAACTGTACCAATCAACACTGGAGTACTCCAAGAAGATTTTTAGAATTTCATTTTTTTTCCTATCTTCAACAATTTCACTTCCACCCTGCGAGCATATAGCTCTGACACCCTACAATTTTGAGGTACCAAGTTTCCTTTTCACAGCAGTTAAATAGGCTTATTATCATGTTAAAAAACCATGATTACCATCTCAAAATGGTAGCTAACAAAAATGGCCGCCAATCCAAGATGGCGGCTATTGAGTTTTAAGAAATCAACCATAATTCGAGAAATATACGTCCGATTTCGTTGCTGTTTATTTTTAACCAAAGCTCTATAAGTGAGCTTAAAATGATGTTTATATATTATATCGATAAAGTCAACCATTAATTAGTAATTAAAGAAATATTGAAAATTTTCTCATTTTTTTGTGATACTTTTTTTTTTAATTAAATTTTTAGAAAATATCTCGTACATTACAAAAAAGTTTTAAGTGAGGCAAAATAGTGTATTAAATTAACTTTAATTTGACGTACAATTTGTATGGGACTGATGACTGAAAACACATGGACATATGAATTTGGTTTTACTTCCGTTGAAATTCACCGTTGACTAAATCACTGCGTACAGAACAAAAAGCCTCGGATAGATGTACAAAAATCAAGTTTTTAGTATATTTCAATCAGGGATGTAACGGATGTGGTTTTATCGGAACCGAAAACGGAAACAGATGTTTTCAATTTAGTTTAACGGAACCGTAAACGGAAACAGAACCGAAAACGGAAACGGAACCGAAAACGGAAACGGAACCGGAACCAGAATCGGAGCCTGACTTTTTAACGATGTAGTCGTTTTCCCCTTTCTAGAATAAACCTTCAGACAAAGTTTACACTTAGCCGTGTCCCCACTAACTTCATCAAAATAGTTCCAAATCGAACTTGATTTCGGCTTCATTCGGCTTTTTTTTACACACTAACATTCACCACACACACTACACACAGTCAGTAGTCAGTACACAACAGAACACATCCGATTTTAATTTTAATAACACGAATAAAACAAAGTATACAAAACAAAGTTTCAAACATAACGGAACCGGAACAGAAACGGATGTGCAATACCAAACGGAAGTTCCGCCTTAACGGAAACGGAATCGGAGCTCCGTAACATCCCTGATTTCAATAACTTTAGCAAATGATTATAATAATATTAGAATGATAGTATTATTAGTTTTATTTGTTACAAGTAAAAACTACTTTAAACTCTTGCGTTTTGTACACATAATTAATGTTACTAACAGATCTAACGCGATTAAATTTCAATATTCGTTGAAACGTCGGAAAAAAGGTAAAAAAATGAAACTTAATCGCGTTTGACCCGTTAGTAACATTAATTAGCTAAAAACTAGTTATTCAGTGAAAATCTTTTCGGCTACAAATCAAGATGATGCAAAGTGAACTAGATATTTGTATAATATGTAGCGAAATAGGACCATTTTGTAAAGTACACCCCCAAAAAGATGGACAGTAAGCAGTATTATTCAATTATAATGCAGCATTAATAAGGAATGTTGAGTCTATTCTTATCTTATTATTATTGTTTTCGGGGGCCCTTGCTTGGGGGACACTTCGACTCATAGGGATCTTTTGCGCAATTACCCCCTAGAAAAGATCCGTCAACTACTCAAGAGCTTTTCCCACCATATCCATGTGCCAGATGATGGAGCTCATGGTTAGCGTTTTAAAGTCCTTTGGTTCCAGATATCCTGCTCCAAAATCCTTCATTCTTTGTCTGGCGAGGGCGTGAAATTCACAAATTAGGTGTTTTACTGTCTCTCTTCGCCACACATACGACAATCGGTGTTGTCAGAGTGTCCCAACTTGGCCAGAATTCCTTTGACCCCGTAATGGCCAGTAAACACCCTTGTTATGATTTGGAGTTGTCTTTTGCTAAGTTTCCAAAGCTTTTTGCTCCAACCGGAGTCTACTCCTTGCATAAAGAGCTTTGCGTGCTTTAGACCCGTCAGACTGTCCCATTCTTCCTGATGTTTGATCTTAGTATATATGGTCTTTAATAGCCGTTATGATGGTTCCCTGTGAGAGCCCCACGAATCGTTCCGGACCTATAAGGCTACTTACAGATTCAGCTCTGGCAAGTTCATCTGCATTTTCATTGCCTATGAATCCCTCTTGCCCTGGGATCTATACCAGTTGCACTCTGTTTTGCCTTCCAAGCTGGTTCAGAGCTTGGACGCCATTGTATACCAGTCTAGAGTCCACTAGAGTCTATTACTAAACGACGTGATATAGGTACCGGATGAAAACTCTTTACTTAAAAGTTATATTTAAAAAAAAATCTTTGAAGAATCTGTTACGCTGACGACATCCTCTATTAAGTAAGAAATAAGTTTCGCAAGTAAATAGAGAATTTTGAGATTTCACTCTTGTGTTTATGATAACATGCTTCTGCAGTTACAATATCATTTCACCACACCAGCTGATAAAGGCTCTCTTGGTTGTTCCAAAGCTGATAAGATAGTTGCATTTTATTCACATGTGAGGCAAAGTAATCAAATGCAAATTTTGAGTTGTTTTCTTATGTTTGCTAGTAGAATTGACTTTTAAATGATGATTTTGAATGATAAACATTTAATAACATTCAGTTAAAATCAATTCGCTTTGATTTTGTTTGATATTTATTTTACAGTTAGTATTTTCCTCGTGTTGGTGTGGTGAAAACCTCGCTACGCTCAAGATTCCATTTTTCAAACCACGAGCGTAGGGAGTCTTTTTGTCTGTAATTTTATTAAAGACGTGATATTGGTGAAATGGACTCTATATTGGCAGTGATATTTCACAGTATATACCTAACAATTCATCCGGTATATCACGTCGTTTAGTAATAGCCTCAAAACTCCTTATTAATGCTGCATTAAATAACAATGCCCAAGATTGTCCGTCTTGTAGGGCCTATCTCGTCACATATTATACACATATCTAGTTCACTTTATTTGTAGCCGAACACATTTTCACTGAAGACATTTCTATTTATACCGAATACCAGTTTTTACTTGGAACAAATCAAAACCAATATTACTATCATACTACTATTCAGGGCTCGGAAGCGGTATTAAAATACCTGTTAATGGGTCATTCTCGCATTTCGTGCAAATCGGTATTATTTGCAATTTACCAAAAATGTGTTGGTGTTTTCGAATACCTGTCAATGCAAGGTTGTAACATAGGACCTAAAGTATATGGGCCCGCCATGAACAATTCTAAAAAGGTGGTTATTTTCTTTATATTTACAATTAACCCCCACTATTTTCATTCCTCTCTGCACGTATCGCGTGAAGCTATACTTTGACCTCCATTTGAACCTTAAGATACTAAAAATAGAAAACTTCTTTATGGTTCAGTAAACAAGTAATTTAGTTATGTTTTATATCGTATAATATTATACTCTAAGAAATTAACAATAAAACTATACAGCCTTATAAGTGTATGGTCCAAGCATTTTCTTCATTACCGACGCGAGAAATGGATTAGCTATATTTTGCTATATAGCAAGGGTATATAGCACTTCCCGCGGATACAACACATTGTTCGTCAGTCAGTTGGCCGCGTGCTACCACAGCGGTCGTCCGTATGTTACTTTGACGAAAATACCTACGTTCTCTCGTGTCGGGAAGGAGTGTGGTTCAGATAAATCTTCATCGCCATCTAGTGATTTATACAGTAAGTACCAATTGTACATTATTAACATTATACCTAATTGATGTGTTTTAGGGTTGCCTTTCGGGTGGCTTATTCTGCGAAATCAAGGTCTGATATCAACCGACCTAGGCGACGAAAACTTCCAAAACTTCATTCATATCTGTTTCATTCATTTCTTTTCCTTCCAATTTTGCCAGGGAAGGTAATGAACGAATTTAGAAGGTAATGATAATCTATTAGAGGCAGTGCATTTAATGGAAAGAGGGTTAAGTTATTATAAATAGTATGTTGGTATAAGCATTTAAAACTGTATGTAATAATATATAGGGGAGCCCAACTGGTGATTTATGGATCTAACTAGAGCGCAGTAGATTAACATAACCTGCCGCTCTACATATAATACCAGACCGCACTCAAGGACTGTGCTGAGAAATTTGACACGTTACTAAGAGACTAAGTGAGTTGGAATTGGAATCATCAGGTACCTGTCGACGATAAGGTAGAGAACGGGGCAAATGTTTGGAATAAAAGGCAGAAACTACATGAACATAAACACAGGCCGATAAGTAATAATAGTGCCTCCGCTGTCAAAAGCGACAATTCCCAACCCGTGCGTGATAAATCTCAGAAAACTGATACCAGCAGTAAAAAACGGTGTAAACCTCTCAGGGCGATGGAGCATCGCAAGTTCATCCATCTGTGGAATATAGCTTGACAATCGGAGGACATACGGGCATATCTGCTGTTATTCATGGTGCACTGTCGACGAACTTAAGCTCAAAGGGGACTCCAAGACTTTCAAAATAGGAGTACCCTCGACAATGTATGAATCCTGTTTATTTCCAACTATGTAGCCCGATAATCGTGGTCATTTCGTAAATCCAACGTCAATGGGAGTCAGACAAAAACCAACCAGTAATACTTAGTTCGGAATCCTGATTCGAAACCTTCACTGGATCTAATTCACCAAAATGTAAGGGGTCTTAACACCAAAGTAAGTTTTTCGGGCTTCTATGCTGTTGGTCCAGACTACGTAAGTACCTGCATATATCTTAAAGGGGTGTTTAGAGCATTAGAATGGTCCAATACACTTCATGCTTAATCTGGCACATACTCTCTACAAGTACATATCCTCACCATTGGAAGATTTCACGGGTAAGACCGATCCCAAAGTCAAGGTATTCTTTTCGTTCAGCTTTAGCAAAGCTGTTTGAGTCCATACTCCATGGCACGTTGTCGAAACAAGTGAAACCATTATTCCTGTGCAACACTCCGCATGGTTTCAGAGCGAAACGGTCTGTGGAAACTAACCTGACCTTGGTTTACACCATCTCAGAGCATCTGGATATGGGTATCCTGGTAGACGTCCTGTATTATGATTTCCGAAAAGCCTTCAATCGTATGGATAACGATGTATTCCTACACAAACTAGACGCTATTGGGTTCAATCCACATTTGCTTAACATTTTTGCCAGTTATCTGCGTGATCAATCGCAGTACGCAACGACCAGCATGGCCACTTCGTACCAGATCCGTACCATACTCGTTCTGGTGACAGCCAAGATTCAATCTTGGGGCCTTTCCTATTTGGAATAATGGTCAATGACCTGCTCTCGGTAATCCATAACGCTCGTTGTCTACTCTACGCCGACGATCTTAAATTGGTATATTGAGTTAAGAAGGAGGAGGATTGTAAGTTGCTGCAGGAGGATGTTTCATCTCTGTTCCAATGGAGTCGGGATAACAAACTGACTTTCAATGCGGCTAAGTGTCAAGTGTGTAGTTTTAATCGAGCCCTATTTCCTACACATGCTCAATATTTTCTTGGACCTGAGCCAATAGACTCTTGGGTCAATAGACTCTTGTAATAACAAGAGTCGTCTCAGTAAAGGATCTTGCGGTCATATTCGATACGCGGCTAACATTTCACGACCACATCAAAGCACTTGCCACTGTAGATTCAGTAGATTAGGCTTTGTCACTCGCAACGTCAGAGAATTCCATTTCCCTTGCCCCATAAAAGTTTTTTACAATGTTCTGGTCAGAAGCAAGTTGGAGGCGTCCTGGATAGCCTGGATCCCTTACGAGTCAACGTACATTCTACTATTGGAAAAGGTCCAAAAGAATTTCCTTAGGATGTATTACCAAAAAATATTTATTTTAGGAACCCTGGGCTTCATGTTTTTGGAGGTGAGGCACAACTTAAGCCTACTACTTTTAGCTTGTTGGGCTTTTCGTGGAGACTCTGACTGCCTTGAACTAGTAGAGAGGCTTGTAAGACTTTTTGTACCGGACATTAGCAATATAACCCTTGCTTGAGATTTTGCGAGTTTATGGAGCTGCGGTGGATGGATTGGCAGTCGAGTGTATTTGGATGTTAATTTTAAATTAAAGTATGTAGTTTCTCAGTGTGTTGGTGATAAGACTGATGTAGTGCTGTGTAAACATTAAATAAATAAACGAAATACGTCTTCAATTACGTAAATTGTGCTTGACAATCGCTACAAGCTAGGTGGTAAATCATAAGTCGCGAATGTCAAGCCGGAATATTTGTTAAGTCGGCTTGATCGTCTGCACAGCGCTTGAGACACGTGATTTTAATGTTGTTAATTATATTAATGGTGTTAATTTTCGTTAAATAAAGTTTTTTTATTGCGATTTCATAAGTTTGTTTCATTACCGTCCACTGATAAAATTACCATCCATGCCCATTTCATTACCAGCGCGTAGTTCATTACCACCAGTCTTATTAAATGAAAAGTAATAAGGTTACGAAGGTGCCTTTAGCATAAAAGTGTCAATAAATGAATCCACAATGCATGAAAACCCAAAAATTTACCATTTAAAAGAAAATTTACAAATCGAGAGAACATCACCGATTTGCACGGAATGAGAGAACGACCCTAATATCGTTATAAAACCTGATTATATCATTCATCATGGAACGCGAACTACAAAATTACTTCTAACCGGTAAGAAGGGGAACGGAATTTTATGGTTCGCGGGGTACGATATAACACCGGTTACGGTTACTGTCGGCTTTCGGAGACTCTCAGTTAACCTCGTTGTCATATGTGAAAGAGATTTTCTATCTTACTTCAACATTTTCAATTTAATCGGTTAATTTAGTTCCATAAAAACGAAAGGCGAACGCATCTCAACGGTATCTCAATAGAACAGTTCTTTAACTGGTAACCGAAACGAAATCATTTTCGTTCCCGGGTTTATGAACGAAACCGGTTTGAAAAATAAAACGGTTTCCGAGCCCTGCTACTATTATTATAAATTATTAAAATATACTAAAAATATCATTTTTGTACTCTACAACTTCTATCTGACGCTTTTTGTTCTGTACGCAGTTCACTGAAGAAATTACTATTTCAATCGAATACTAGTTTTTACCTAATTAATGTTACTAACGGGTCTAACGCGATATAATTTCATTATTTTACCTTTCTTCCGACGTTTCAGCGAATAATGAAATTTAATCCCGTTAGACCCGTTAGTAACATTAATAATTTTAATTAAGTATACAAAACGCGAGAGTTTAAAGTAGCTTTTACTTGTAAAAAAGAAAACCATTATTACTATAATTTTACTATTATTATAAATTATTGCTATTATTATTAAACTATACTAAAAACATGATTTTTGTACTCTACAAATTCTATCTGAAGCTTTTTGGTCTGTACGCAGTTATTTAGTCAACGGTGAATTTCAACGGAAGTAAAATTAAATTCATGTTTCCATGTGTTTTCAGTCATCAGTCCCATACAAATTATACGTCAAATTAAAGCTAATTTAACACACTATTTTGTCTCATTTAAAACTTTATTGTAATGTACGAGATATTTTGTAAAAACACAATTACAAAAAAAGTATCACAAAAAAATAAGAAAATTTACAATATTTCTTTAATTACTAATTAACTGTTGACTTTATCGATATAATGTACAAACATAATTTTAAGCCCACATATAGAGCTTTTGTTTAAAAAAAAATTGCAATGAATTCGGACGAATACTTCTCGAGTTACGGTTGATTTTTTAAACTCAATATCCGCCATCTTGGATTGGCGGCCATTTTTGTTAGCTACCATTTTGAGATGGCAATCATGGTTTTTTAACATCATAATAAGCCTATCTAACTGCTGTGAAAAGGAAACTTGGTACCCCGAATTTATACCATTTTCAAAAATTTGACCAGCTGGCCCATGGACTATATAGCGATCACGGAAATGCAGCTCTTTTATTTTTATTTCATTTTATTGATTAAATATAATTTTTTAAATGATCGATATGACGTTTGTGAGGTGGAATGGGAGATCCGAGTAATTCCTTTGCGCGTAGTAACTTTATTATTTATTTATTTATTAGAGATAAATCACAATTACATAATATTTTGATCCAAAAGCATCGTTAAACCAGAATGGTTTGTCTCGATACTTCATTCCGCAGTACTTAAATACTTAAATATACAATAGACACTTAAAACACATCTTATTCGTAAACAGCATAATGAATATAACGATTGCAAAAAAATTGAGCGCATCGTTATCACACCGGCCGGCCGAGCAAGATAAGAACCGGTCGGCGCATAGGTACTCGGTACAGGCTGCTCCATTTATGCTAAATGGAATAACATAATTATGCATTTTAGTTAAAATCATTTAATTGTTTAAGCATTTCTTTTTTAAGAATATTTCCTATATTATTTGGTGTTATCTTATCTTAATGGGACGAGATAGAAAAAACACGATATCAACTGTCAGTGTCACTTAGCTGTCATTGCCGAAAAATTACGGACCAGCCTCATTTTCTGTTACCTTGCGAATTGTTATCATTGAGATTTTCGACCACCTCAGCACGACCCACGGACTTCTGATTCCCCACGACATCTGCGCGTATTTGGACAAAGATTGAATTAACTTTCGACAACTTGCCACTGCATATTGGACAAATATTGGACAACGTTTTCTTCCCCACCCCTATACGACGACCCCTGCGCTGACCCTTGGACTGAGTTTTGCAAGAAAAATAAGCGAGTTCATGCGAGATTGCGAGCAGATTCTACAAATTTGAAATTATTATCATAAATTCATAACAGTGATAACCACAATGCCGCTGAATTAGAGGAGCAATGGCCGTACAGGAGTACGTATCCGTGAAATACATAGGTACATAAAACTTTCTTCACTTGTGTTTTGATTTTTATTATTAGATTGCCATGAGCTGTTAAGTTCGTAAACAAGAAATCGGTCAAATTTTTTCTAACAATTTCAGCCATCTGAGCTTAGTTTTGTGTGGTTATCCTCATTTTATGAATGTTGTTCTTATTTTCAGGTGGATGTAAACATTCATTGGCGGTATTATACTGATGGCTAATTAGAACCATTGAGCCATCACATACTTCCGTGCAGTGTTATTGGGCTAAGCCTCGAGCATCCTGTGAATGTGAAGGATATAATTATTTCCATAAAAAAGAGCAAGCGAATTAGGACCAAGATATCCCGAGAAACTAAAGACATTTTATAGAAAATGCAATAAAATAAAAATGGGAGACTCTCTTATTTTAACAATGTTACAAGATCATGACAATGTTATGGTCTATACTTATTAAAATTTTAAAACCAACATGTCTTTATCTTTGACTTGAAAATGTACAAATGATTTGGGTTAAGTTTTATGAAATGCAACTTATGCTAAAAATCTATTATTAATTTATATGTAATTGCATATATAGATGGTCAACCAAATCTTGTCAGTAGAAAAAGGCGCGAAATTCAAATTTTCTATGGGACGATATCCTTTCGCGCCTACATTTTTCAAATTTGCCGCCTTTTTCTACTGACAAGCTTGCTTGACCCAATATATGTCAAATTATCGTAAACTCGATGTTGCTTAAGGCGTATCCAGATTAGTAAATTTTTCGCCAATCTGATTAAATTGCCCGAACGAATCGGGACGTGCGGACGCAAACGCCAATTTGGCTCGCCGAATTCAACCGACGATAATGACCGATATTAACGATAAAATGAGGTGCGGACGCAAGAACACCAATTTGTGACGCTAGTATTTTCGTTATGGGGCATTTTTAGGGCTCTAATATCACCATAAATCTAAATTTGGAGATTGACGCCAATTTAATTAGTCCGGTCTGGATACTGCTTTAGCACCGCGAAAGGCGCGCGCATTATCGCATGCGCGTACCGTATGCTTAGTATCTATGGTAATATTTTTTTTTTAAATATGCAAATAAAAGGCGGCAATGTTTATTCGTAGTACAATACTCAATAAGTTACCGCTTGTTATTTTAATACTCTTAATAAACAAAATGAGTTCAAGTGATGAAAACGACATGGAATAGACGGCACACCGCCTCATTTGAAAGCAGAAGCAAACTTAATAATGAATAACTAGCTTCTTGCTAAGTCCAGGGACAAATACAACAGGACTTACGACATGCTCATGCTGTGGAAGGACAGCCAAAACGCAAGAAACACCTTCTCTGAAAGTGGTTTTTTAGCGTATTTCTGTGACCAAGTGAAAACTAAAAAGCCATCTACATCTATCTATCTATTACATACATATAATAAAGCTGAAGACGGTCGAAAGTCTGTACATGGAAGATAATTGAAAAAAAGTTGGCTGGGGATACTTAGAATAGATAATAGAACACGTTCCAAAAGTTTTTAGAATTTTTGTCTGTTTGTCTGTTTGTCTGTTTATCTGTTTATCTGTTTGTCTGTTTATTTGAACGCGCATCACGTGAAAACGGCTGAACGGATTTTGATGAAAACTATACTAATCTGTCGAGAAAATCCCCGGCCAGGTTATAGGCTATAAAAATTCAACCCCTAAAAGGGGGGGTAGCCACAACACTCGATTGACTTAAGTTTGCCCCTGAATCTTATGGCGCTACTTAGGATACGTATTGATACGTATATCGCCTCCTTTAAGCACTTAATAATGGCCACGAAGGTGGGTACTTTGTAGGGAATGCAAATCGGTTATAACCGTAACCGAAATAATCGGTTATAACCGAATATTTTGACAAAATTTCATAACCGAATATTGGAAAATGGAATAACCGGTAACGGTTATTTTCGGTTATTTATTTATGAGTTAAATTCTATGTTTCTATCATCTAATGACTACAAAATCCTGCTTTTTTTGGCTGTGACGTCTGTGAATATAATTTTTGTCATTCCTGCACTTTAATAATGAAAATATACCACATTTACTTCCCTTATTTATGAAATATTTTTATTGAATATTGTATCACGTCCAAGGTCATATTTTACTCTTACTGTATTTTGTCTGTTTAATTAAAAAATGAAGACTTATACTCACATTCCCTAATACTGTACCTTTAATTTTGTAATTTTTTAATTACTTCATTTTAAAATTATCATTTTTGTTAAAAATAACCGTAACCGATTATAACCGATATTCGGTTATTTTTCGGGCATAACCGTAACCGAAACCGGTTATGAAGATTGGCCGGTTATTGCATTCCCTAGTTCCAACTGACCATCTAGCGACCTTCACCAAGGAGGAGTTTTGGCCGAAGGGTGTCAAGTTTCGGCGGTTCCGCGGCCGGCTCTCTGACACTGCGGGTGTTAAAGTGTTAAGATTAATGATTGTTTAGTAATAAGATTCTGTGCTAGATGTCGCTGTACTAGCCACAAACTGGCGTGTACAACGTATATCCCTGCCCTAATCGTTCGCTAGATGTCGCTGTTCCCACGGCAAACTAGCTAACGACCTGTTATCAACAAATGTACAAGCATTCTTAATATTATTTTTGATGTTCTAATTTCTCGCTAGATGTCGTTGTACAGGTTACAAACTAGATAACGACATTACGCTGTTAATTATACATAATAAGATTGTACTTTTAATAGATGTCTTCTTTTTTTGGCAAATAAATTGTATTATATTGAAAAATTGCATTTGCGTTTTCGTTGAATGTGAACAACACGGAAGTTTGATCATGGTCCTACGAATCGGACAGTTTTGGCGCTAGTTGCGACTAAATTAAAGTCAGTGCGTGAAGCCATTCTTCGCTTCGTTCCTATCAAAGAGAATAGATAGTATAGAGGGGTCCTGTCATTGTCAATTTTGTAGTCACGGTACATTTACTGCCATCTATCGACACACGATTAAAACTTAAAATAAAATTGAAAATGTATAAAATAATCAAAATATGTTTACGGATAAATGATTCTTATTTTTTATTGTTCCATACTGACCCATGTTCTTTCACTGATATGTGTTAAAATTGTTAAATACCAAACGGTGTCGTTAACGCCATCTAGCCGAGAATAGGCCAAAGGTAATGGCGCCATCTATTCGAGAATGACTTTTCCTTGGCCGTCCGAGGCACGTTTTTTTCTTAGACTTTATTTATCTTATACGGAGTTATATATATCTCTGGTTCCTATAGTAGCAGTGGATCGCTGTTCAGAGGGATACGACGGAGACAAGAACGAGTGCAGTGAAGCAGCGTGCAGTGGCGCCATCTAGCGGTGTCCAGGCTGAGTCACAGGCGGTGCGGCAAGGGCGCATCCGTCAGGAGAGGTCAACGAGGAAGGAGCTCCTACGTCACAAAGTGTTGTTTATGTTCAGTTGAGTGATGCAAAGTGAAAACCGTGAGTACTCTTAGATTATCAAATTTATGCAAAATTGAACCTTAATTCAGTGAAGATTAAAACTTAGAGAAAAAAGAAGAGTGTCAAGCTAATTTCAACTTTAACATCTAGTGAATTTGGGACTTTAACTATTTCTTGATAATTTAGTTTGGACTTAGAAAATTTACTAACTTTAATTTAAGGACTTAGAATAGTTACAGTAAAAACGGAGGTACGGGGAATCCATGCCCGATTTTATACAGAGTCCTAAACACTTGTAATATTTTGATAGGTTGAATTGAACTTTGCTTTGTTTGTATGGGTTTAAACACTTGTAAAATTTTGCGGATTTGAAATTGTACTTAGAACGTCTGTTATTAGGTATATTGGTGGTGTATTGTTTACAAGTTCTGAGAATTGCTATATTTAAAAATTGAAAGTTAAGTTAAACTTGCTGTTTACTATGGAGTCATTAATCTCTTATCAGGAGGAAATCTCAGACCGTATTTCTAAGGCAAAGGTTAATTTCAAAAAGTCACCAAAAGATCGGATTACACAAATTTATGTGGAAGGAAGATTAGAACTGTTAGAACAATTGTGGTCAGAACAGAATTTAGAGTTGGGCATAAAGAACTATCGCAAACAATAGACAAAACGTTGTTAAAATCTCAAGACTACATTAAGAAGGATGTTTATGATACAACCGAAGAAATTTATATGGAATATAGGTGTGAGTTAAAACTTGTTTTGGCTAAACTTCAGCCAGAAACCATAAGTAAATCAAGTGAACTTAGTGTTGTGAATAATGACCAAAGTCATATTCGTCTACCAAAGATTAGTATACCAAACTTCTCAGGCAAGTACACCGAGTGGATAACATTTAGAGATCTCTTTGTATCCTTAATCCACAACAATAGAGCACTAGATAACGTTCAAAAGTTGCATTATCTCAAGGGGTACTTGACCGGGGAGGCAGAACAAATAATTAGGTTTACACCGACAACAGAGGCAAATTACACGACGTGCTGGAAGCTATTGGAAGAGCGATATAGTAATAAAAAGTACCTTTCATATAACATTTTGAAACGTTTGTTAAACCAACGTACCGCTAGTACGGAATCGGCTAGCCACTTAAAAGAACTGTTGGATACGTCTTCCGATTGCTTGAGCGCGTTGACCAATTTAGGGATTGATGTATCTACTTGGGATATTATTGTTATATATTTATTATCGTCAAAATTGGACCCAGAATCTCGTAAGCAGTGGGAATTAAGTGTCACGTCGAATGTAAACCCTAATGATTTGCCCACATTCACACAATTCAAAGATTTTTTGGCTAGTAGGTATAGAGCTTTAGAGTTTCTTGAGCCTGGATATAAAGGGAAAAACATGTATGTCAAGCCATCAACTTCGAATACGATCAGCTCGAAAACGTTTTATACTAACGATTCTGTAAATTTAGTGTGTGAATTCTGTAGTAAGAATCATAAATTATGTTTCTGTAAGAAATTTGCTGCGGAAGATTATGAAAAAAGACACGAATTCGTAGCAAACAATCGTATATGCTATAATTGTTTAGGGGCCAATCATTCTGTACGGTTCTGCCAAAATACCATGAATTGTCGCATTTGTAATAAACGGCATCATTCACTCCTTCATCCGAAGGGGGTTTCAACTTCAACTGCTCATGTAAGGAACGTAGATCAAGCAGTTGCAGCATCCTCTGAGGAAATCGTTGAGATAGAGGCTGAGTCTGGTAGTTCATCTAATGATATTACATCGCAATCACCACAAGTAACTCTTTTTGCTAAAGGAAAGGTAAAGAAGCAAGTTCTCTTAGCTACAGCTTTGGTGAAAGCCGAGTCTAAAACAGGTCAATCTCAAATTTATAGAGCTTTCATAGATCAAGGGTCTGAATCCTCATTCATCACAGAGGCTACAGTACAAGGATTAGGCCTAAAAAAGATTCCCATCAAGTCCACAATAACAATGTTAGAGGAAGCGACGGTAACGACAGGTTACATGGTATTATTGAAACTAAAATCATTGATAAATCCGGATTTCAATGTGCAGTTGATGGCACACGTGTTACCGAAAATCACAACGAATCTTCCTGCACGCAAGGTAGACGCGTCTGAATGGCCACATTTACAGAATTTAGTTCTAGCTGACCCTGGCTACGGCACACCAAATAAAATTGATATTTTATTGGGAGCAGTAGTATATGCTCAGATACTGGAGGAGGGTGTAAAAAAGGGTCCTATTGGAACTCCAATAGCGCAATGTACTAGTTTCGGATGGATATTGTCTGGAGGTTCACCAGGTCACCACGAAAGAAAAACTGTATTGCATGCACAAGTGGACACGGACAACGAAATAATAAAACGGTTTTGGGAGATGGAAGCAGAACCTTTATTAAACTCAAAAGAGATGTTGACGACCGAAGAACAGCGATGTGAAGACATCTTTTCAGCTACGACTACACGAGATAGCCTGGGCAGATACGTAGTTAAATTGCCATTTCGTGACGAGAATCCGGCCTGTAAAGAAGGAAATTCAAGAGAAATTGCTATTAAGAGGTTAAAGTCACTGGAAAGGAAATTTGCTAAAGACAACAATCTAAAAGAAAAGTATACAGCGGTTGTGAAAGAATACTTACAGTTGGACCACATGGTGTTAGTTCCTGCGGCTAGAGAAAGCGAAAATCAGTCTGTGTATTTACCCCACCACGCTGTTATTAGGGAGGATAAGTCAACTAGCAAGGTCCGGGTAGTATTCGACGCGTCCTGTAAAAATGAGAAAGGTATATCCTTAAACGATAGTTTAATGGTTGGACCTACGCTACAGCCGGAATTGCGTCATCTCATTATGCAATGGAGGATACATCCCGTATGTCTGATTGCAGACATCGTGAAGATGTATCGCATGGTAAGAGTGACTGATCAGGACGCTGACTACCAACGTATTGTATGGAGAGATAACCAAACCGAAGAAATACAGGATTATAAATTACTGACAGTAACGTTTGGAACAGCATCGGCCCCATATCTCGCTGTGAAAGCACTTAATCAGGTCGCCATTGACCATGCGAACGAACACCCAATGGCAGCAAAGAGAGTTGCTGGTAGCTTTTATATGGATGACCTAATGACAGGATGTGAAACTATAGAAGAGGGTATAGAACTTTATAAAGAAATGAAGGCTCTACTTAAGAAAGGAGGTTTTACTTTACAAAAATGGGCAAGTAATAAGGACGACGTACAGAAAACTATAGATTTATATGAGAAGGGAGAAAGAGTGCTGGAAAGGGAAGAAAGGAATCTGGAAATAAAACAAGATAATATAGTTAAGATTTTAGGACTTACCTGGAATAAAAAGAAGGATGAGTTTCAGTACTCAGTCACGCTGCCACCTGTATCTGCTCCTGTAACCAAAAGGAAGATTGTATCAGACGTCGCACGACTTTTCGATCCTTTGGGTTGGATCGCCCCATGTGTTATAAAAGCAAAAATATTTATTCAGCGGTTATGGTTAGCTGGTACAGGGTGGGACGAAGAACCAACAAGAGAAATATTACATGATTGGTATACTTACCGAGAGGAATTGAGTCAATTGTCCGGCTTTATCATTCCGAGATGGCTTAACACGCAAGCAGGTGATACCCGAGTGGAGTTGCATGGGTTTTCAGATGCTTCTAAGCAGGCGTTCGCTGCTGCAGTCTACCTTCGAGTTATCAATGGATCAGGGGATATTAAAGTTCAGCTGGTTGCGGCCAAAACTCGAGTTGCTCCAGTAAAACAAGTCAGCATACCGCGCTTAGAACTATGCGGTGCCGTACTGCTAGCTAAACTGTTAACGGAGGTCGCACAGGTGTTAAATGTTCCGAAGAGCAATCTAAGAGCCTGGACGGATTCAACCGTCGTTCTTGCATGGCTAAATAAGCACCCCAGCCACTGGAAGACATTCGTTGCCAACAGAGTTTCCGAAATTCTGTGTCTGCTTGAACCCTGTCAGTGGTCCCATGTTTCGACAAAGGAAAATCCAGCGGATTGTGCATCTCGTGGAGTTCGTCCAGCAGAGCTAATCAGCAATTCGTTATGGCAAAATGGTCCTCAGTTCTTACAACAACAGGTTATTATATACAATAAGCCAACTGACAACGAAACACACCTGGAGGAAACTATTAAATCTCATCACGCTCAGCGTTTGGTAGATGAATGTATACTCAGTAAGTATTCGTCACTTCAAAAACTCATAAGAGTAATAGCTTATTGCAGGAGATTTCTGAGATCAAGAAGTGAGAAATCGGTGAAGTCGAGAGAGCGAAGTAATCATTTAAGTGCTTCCGAATTAAACGAAGCTCTAAGCACTTGCATTAAAATAGCTCAAAATAATGAATTTAAACTAGAAATTTCTCAAATAGAGAAACACAGTTGTATTAAAACTAAGACTTCAAAAATTTTGTCATTCACGCCGTTCTTAGACGTTAAGGGAGTGCTTAGAGTGGGAGGCAGGTTAGCAAAATTGGATGAAGAGGATGTCAAACATCCAATTCTGCTGCCACATACGTCACCCTTGTCAAAATTATTAGTTGCCGATGCACATAATAAAACTCTGCACGGGGGTGAGCGGTTGATGCTTAATTATCTACGAGCTGCATATTGCATCACGGGTGCAAAGAATCTAGTGAAAGCCTATGTGCATAAATGCATCACATGTGTAAGAAACAAAGCAAATACACAAACACAACTTATGGGCTCCTTACCACGAGTTAGAATTACTCCAGCTAGACCCTTCTACCGGAGCGGCGTAGATTATGCTGGACCTATTCATTTAAGGACGTCCAAAGGCAGAGGTCACAAGGCTTATAAGGCATATATCTGTCTTTTTGTATGCATGGTAACAAAGGCCGTGCATATTGATGTTGTTAGTGACTTAACTTCTAGAGGCTTCATCGAGACGTTCAAACGCTTCGTTGCGCGTCGTGGCTATTGTGCTGAACTCTATAGTGATAATGGCACGAATTTTGTGGGTGCCTCCAAAGAGTTAAGAGACTTATTTCAGTCAGAACAATCAGCCATGGTTCAAGAAATTTCGGAGGCTCTGGCCACGCAAGGAACAACGTGGCATTTTATTATTAACGGGCTGAATATCGAACAAGCCGCGAGCTCAACTTTTCTGGGCTTCGAACTGGACAGAGGACTGACTTGGGCGGCCCATATTGATAAAGTGTGTAATAAGTTGTCAGCGGCCTGCTTCGCACTAAAACGTCTGGCTCGGTTATTGCCTCGCGATATGCTGAGAGCGTGTTATTTTGCATCGGTGCACGCACACCTGCAGTACGGGGTCGAGCTGTGGGCGCGAGCCGCAGATTGGGAGCGTGTATTTCGGTTACAAAAGCGCGCCGTACGAGCTATAGTCCGAATCGCTCAAACCGAATCGGCGAAATCGCATTTCAAAGCCCTAGGCATCCTAACCTTGCCGTCGTTACTAATCTTTCAAGCGGCAATATACGCGCGCTCGCAAGCAGACAGCACCCCGGCCTCAGCTCGCGCGGCCCCGCGCCGCTACCCCGCGCGCCGCGCCCTCTGCAGGCTCGCGCCCGTGCCGCATAAGCTGGCCAAGTCGGACAAGCTCATTCACATACTAGGCCCAAAAGTATACAATCGACTCCCGGATTCAATAGTAGTTGCCAAAAGCGTAGCAGTATTTAAAAACAAATTAAAAAATTGGTTAGTCGAGCAAGCGTTCTACGACCATAAAGAGTTCTTTAAAATTTAGGAACTAAGGTAGATGTAATATATTAAATACAACCTACATTATGTAGTGAAAATTCATACTTAAATATAATCTTTATACACTGTATAAAATGTGACATGTAATTTATATTATCAATAAATATTATGATTATGATTATGATTATACCACCTCGAGCGCCCAACTTTGGTGGATTATGGGAGGCGGGGATAAAATCCACCAAATTTCATATAAAACGAGTCATCGGTGAGTCAACTCTAACATATGAAGAGATGGCCACTCTTCTTAGTCAAGTTGAGGCTTGCTTGAATTGCTACGAAAAACTTTATAAAATGTATAAAATATTACCTGTGACTCAAAGAGTGCAATATCTGATAGCTGTAGATAATTACTATAATAATAAATGTAAAGTCTATAAACAAAGCAGATATAGAACTAAGAATATTAGAATAAGGAAATATGTACAACATTTTGTCAAAAACTATTATGGTACCAAAAATACACTCGGCGTCACGGAAATCGCACACCCACGGATTTTTGATTCAAGCCGTTATAAACCTTATGTTGTTGAAGGTAAAGTATGAGTGTGTGGGATCATTTTAAAGAGAATTTAACCCTTCATTTAAAAACAATGCAATAGTTACTAAAGAGTAAAAAAAAGGCACCTTTTTTAATAAGAAATAAAAATCGTATATACATGCAAAAAAATCAACAAATTAAAACACAATAAAATCAACAAATATCGGAATACAAATGCCTAAAACTAAACTTAAAACCTAGTGTTGCCTCCTCTGGCCTTAATGACTGCCTCCATGCGAGCCTTCATGGACCTCACGAGAGACACGACGTATTCTTGAGGAATAGCATCCCACTCTTCAATGACGGCATCTCGAAGCTGTTCCAGGGTCGCAGGTGCAGGATTACGTGACCGCACCTTCCGTTTTAGCTGATTCCAAAGGTGCTCTATGGGATTCAGGTCCGGACTCCTTGCTGGCCACTGCATGACGGTGATCCCAACCTGATCAAGGTAGTCCCGAACAATCAACGCTGTGTGGGAGCGGGCGTTATCCTGCATGAATGTGAATCCAGGACCGACAAATTCGGCGTATGGAACCACATGGTCCTCCAGGATCTCTGTGATGTACCGATGAGCAGTCATGGATCCCTGGCCTCGACCACCACCAGTGCGGGAAACACAAACGAGCTCGGTTTTGCCGGCGAGGGAAATGCCACCCCAGAACATGCAGGATCCTCCTCCGTATCCGACGGTTTCTTCAAGACAGGCCTGTGAATAACGTTCCCCTTGCCTCCTGTACACTTTTCTGCGACTATCGTTGCAGAACAGGCACACCCTGGTCTCATCGGAGAAGAGGACAGCCTTCCATTGGTCGACCGTCCAATCCTTGTGTTCGCGAGCAAACTCACGTCTGACTCGCCGATGCTCTGCCGTCAATTTGGGACCCGTAGCCGCTCTATGGGGCATGATCTTCTTCTCCCGCAACCTTCTTCTTACTGTAGAGACACTCACCACCGTTCTCCGAACTGCTTGCAGCTGTTGCTGCAGCTGGACAGCGTTGGAGAAACGGTTCCGCAAAGACGTCGACACAATAAAGCGGTCGTCTCTTTCGGAAGTGCAGCGTTGTCCTCCGGATCCAGGCTTCCTGGTGAAGCTTCTAGTCCTCTGGAATCGATGAACTGCTCGGAGAACTCGGAAACGGCTTATGTTGAGTTGCCGAGCAACCGCAGACTGCGTCATTCCTGATTCCACCAGGGCTACTGCTTGAGCTGCTTCTGCTTCCGTGGTATCCATTTTCTTGGGGTGTTTTCTTTCTCCAGCTGTTCCGGTGTGACCTCTGTGAACTCTGGATACCGAATGACCCATATTCCACTTTTACCCCCCCCCTTTTAAACCTATCCAAGGTAACGCAACTAGAAATCCATTTTTGTTGGATTAAAGCCCACGCCGGCCTTCACGGCAATGAGGCAGCAGACACAGCCGCCAAACACGCGGCATCATTACACAGAAGTCCTGATTTTTGCAGATTTCCCCTATCCTTTCATAAAAAGAACCTACATAAAACAATAGTAGGAAAACATGAACAAATGTACACAAACAGTACAACAGGAACCCACACAAAGCAACATCTGCCTACACTTACACATGTAACAACACTTCGCAAGCATATGTCACTCACCTTCGAACTCACTCAAATACTTACCGGTCATGGATATCACAAAGCCTATCTAGCACGCTTCCACATCACCGACACTGATACCTGCCCATGCGATGACACAACTCCACAAACTATCGACCATCTCCTCAAACACTGTCCCAAATATTCATACTTCCGCTGTGACCACGAGTTTCTCTGTGAACTACATATTATTACATAAATTGTGTTGAAAAATTGCATTTGCGTTTTCGTTGAATGTGAACAACACGGAAGTTTGATCAGCGGGGTTGCGTAATGCATCGCAGCCATAATTTGATATGTAGTGTTTAGTTTTTTAAAGTTTAGTTTTAAAATATATTTTTATATAATATGTATGCTAGTTTTAAGGTTTTTATGTATGGGCCATTAGTTGCCTGAAATAAAGATTTTCATTTCATTTCATTTCCATTTCATTTCATTGCATATTGACCATATTTTAAGGCCTGTGCACACCGGCTTGCGTGTGCGTGACGTGCACGTGTGCGGGCACTAAAATGTTGGAGCTGCACACGCACACGTCACGCAAGCGGTGTGCCGTCTCTCATAAGGATCTGTATACTACAACGCCGCACGCGCATGTGCACGTCACGCACACGCAGCCGGTGTGCACAGGCATTTAACCTCTCAACTCTCTTCAAGGGCACGCCGCATAGCATGATCCTAGGTATTGTTGTAATGTTAATTCTTAAGGATAATAATTTGTGGATTTATAAAATAAAACGAAACGAAATTTACTGGATTTATATTATACTAGCTGTGCCCGCGGCTCCGCCCGCGTGGAATTCGGTCTGTGTCAGTAAGCGGCTAATTTCTAATCCTAATTTCTCTCCCTCTCCCCTGGAGGCGGAACTTGAAGTAAAGTTGACAGATGGATATGCTAGAGGACTGTAGTCCAGATAAATTATTTTACAATTAGGTACCACAAAACTAGTGGCTCTGTGAGCTGTAGACCTCGCGAGCAGAGCTTACAACATAATCATAATCATATTTATTGGTAATATCATATTACATGTCACAATAAATTTAACACTTAAGTACATATGTACATAATGTATATAATATTCATAATTTACAATTTAACACAAAAAATACAGTACAACAGGATATGTATAATCTTATCCTACATTAAAGCAAAATAGCTCGTTATGATTATAGAAGGCCTGCTCGACAAGCCAGTTTTTCAATTTTGTTCTAAATACTGACGCACTAGGAGCAGCAATTATTTCGCTTGGGAGGTGATTATAAACCTTGCGACCCATGACGTGCGCGAGTTTTTTTGATTTCGCAAGTCTGGATGGTACGAGGGGTAGTTTTCCGGCGCGCGCGCTTCGGGTTTCGTACCTTCGATGAAACTCGTTACTAATCGGGGTGGACTCCACTTCACCTCGTGTGGTCACAGCTAGTTGTAATATTAAAAGCGAAGGTAACGTCAAAATACCTAGGCTTTTAAATATTGGTTTCGCAGAAACAGTTTGTGGGACGCGCGCTATAGCACGTACTGCACGCTTCTGAAGCCGAAACACTCTCTCCCACTCCGCGGCCCCCGCCCAAAATTCTACCCCGTACTGCAGGTGCGCGTGTACCGAAGCGAAATAGCAGGCACGGACCGTTTCCACCGGCAGGACCCGTCCAAGTCGTTTTAACGCGAAGCATGCTGTCGCGATTTTATTGCACACCTTATTTATGTGACAACTCCAGGTGAGTCCGCTGTCTAGCTCAAATCCCAAAAATGGTGAGTTAGTGACCTGCTCAATCATATCACCCTTAGCTAGCACTGATAATGATCTCATTTGGCGCCCGGACAGATCAAAATTAATGAGATGAGTTTTTTGAGTATTTAGTATGAGACCATTGATACTAAACCAGTTTGCTATTGTTTCGGCCGTCACATTTAGCTTTGTTTCCAGCTCCTCATATGACGCGGCATGCACAACAACCGCAACATCGTCAGCATAGATGAAAGTCTCTCCACAGTCGATAGCATTGGGCAGGTCATTCAACAGTAAAGAGAAGAGTATATTCGATACTGACGAACCTTGAGCGACGCCCATACTTGTTACCACTGCGTCAGACCGTACGCGGCCACTGTCAGCCATAACAACCTGTTTCCTGTTTCGCAGCAGGTCCGCCATCAACGCCAACGCGGGACCTCCTAACCCATAGTGCCGTAGTTTGTCAGTAAGGAGGTTATGGTCCGCGACGTCGAACGCCTTAGACAGGTCGCAGCAGAGGACGGCGACTTGGTTCTTCTCGCGGGCCTCCAGTATCTGACGGACCACGGCCCGTGTCAACGTGGTTGTTGAACGCCCTTTCCGGTACGCATATTGTCTATTGGACAGTGCATTGGTTGTGACGAGAAATCCGGTCAACCTAGAACTTAGGCCGTGCTCAAATATTTTGGCAATCACCGGGATAATCGCTACGGGTCTAATATATGCATCGATATCGGTCCTCTTTCCCTTCCCTTTGTATAGCGGTGATATTCGGCTTTCTTTCAGTGGGTCGGGAAAGACGCCCTCGCTAGAGCATCTGTTGTACACAAAGGCGAGTATTGGAGCCATATCGACTGCTACTGAATGGATCAGTGTCACGGAGATGTCGTAAATGTCCCGAGTTGTTTTTTTCGCTATATAGGTGGTGATAATGCGGAACACTTCGTCTGGTGTAAACGGCTTTAGCTTAACGCAGCGATCAGCGGGCGGGCAGGCGGCCCGTAGGGCTGCCAGAGCGAGCGGCATAAATGTATTATATGGTTCCGTTGTTAAGAAGAATTTAGAGAATCTAATTTGACCATAAAAACTTAACTATCAATTGCTTACAAAATTCGGGAATTGATTTAGATATGCGACCTGTAGTAAGAGTAGAACATATGGACATACGAAACAATTTTTGGCTAACAGGCCAATTCAAACTTACACTGATATCAGAAAGACATCTAACTGATGTCATTTAGTTATCGTGCATTTCACTCGTTCTTGTCCGTACATGTATTGGCGCAAGCGAGACGCACGATGACTACTAAATAACATGATAAAAATATCATCCCGATGTCAGTGTACGGGTACGGCCGATGCCCCTTAAGTATCCACGTCACCATACTAATTGTATAGAAAAGTGGATAGAGTTAGACCAAGAAAAGTCTGCAGAGATTTTGACAGCACACGCAGTGCCAATGTTATTTGTGCCAGTGTCAAAATCTCTGCAGACTTTTCTTGGTCTAACTCTACTTATGTTAGGAAACCAACATTACCTTTGAATTAGCCTGTAAACTGATGCAACTAAGAAGCTTCGTGCGCGAGTGTGGCCCATAATTTCCGAAAATCATTTTTTCTTCGAGGCAATTACTCCGTTCTCATATTTTGCGTTGCCCATAATTTCCCGAAATCATTCATTCTCGGTGGCAATTACTCCGTTCCCATATTTTCCCAATGGTTTTTTTCCGCAATCGCCTATTTTTAATATTTTTAAATTAATCTTTTCCTTATAATTTTCGTTCTTTTAAATATCTAGGATAATATTTTCTTGTTACTGTATGTTAATAGTGTAATAGTAATTATATTTGTTACTTGTAGGTATTTCACATACAACAAATATCAAAAACACTAAAATTAAAACATAATCTAAAAAACACTACTACAAGTAAAAAACCAAACGCTGTCAGCCAATAACTCTAACCTACCTATCTCTGGGAGCAGATTCGTTTTTAGGGTCATCAAAAAAAAATAACCCTAACCTACCTATCTCTGGGAGCAGTTTCGTTTTTAAGGTCATCAAAAAAATAACCCTAACTTACCTATTGGATAAAAACCTGGTTATTATTACCACTAGCATTAAAAAAAAGAGAAAATATGGAGATAGATAATATTTAGTTAGTGAAAAAAAAAAACCTACTGGTTATTTTAACTACTGGGATAAAAAAAAAGGGAATAAATTGAGAAAGGGAAAATTTAGTTTATGAAAAAATGTCCACGAAAAATAAAATAAAGCGAAGAAATTCCACTGGAAAAAAATGAGAACGGAGTAATTGCCTCGAAGAAAAAATGATTTGCGGAAACTATGGGCCAATTACTCCGTTCTCATATTTTGCGTTGCCCACAATTTCCCGAAATCATTCATTCTCGGTGGCAATTACTCCGTTCCCATATTTTCCCAATGGTTTTTTCCGCAATCGCCTATTTTTAATATTTTTAAATTAATCTTTTCCTTATAATTTTCGTTCTTTTAAATATCTAGGATAATATTTTCTTGTTACTGTATGTTAATAGTGTAATAGTAATTATATTTGTTACTTGTAGGTATTTCACATACAACAAATATCAAAAACACTAAAATTAAAACATAATCTAAAAAACACTACTACAAGTAAAAAACCAAACGCTGTCAGCCAATAACTCTAACCTACCTATCTCTGGGAGCAGATTCGTTTTTAGGGTCATCAAAAAAAAATAACCCTAACCTACCTATCTCTGGGAGCAGTTTCGTTTTTAAGGTCATCAAAAAAATAACCCTAACTTACCTATTGGATAAAAACCTGGTTATTATTACCACTAGCATTAAAAAAAAGAGAAAATATGGAGATAGATAATATTTAGTTAGTGAAAAAAAAAACCTACTGGTTATTTTAACTACTGGGATTAAAAAAAAAGGGAATAAATTGAGAAAGGGGAAATTTAGTTTATGAAAAAATGTCCACGAAAAATAAAATAAAGCGAAGAAATTCCACTGGAAAAAAATGAGAACGGAGTAATTGCCTCGAAGAAAAAATGATTTGCGGAAACTATGGGCCATTTTAGCGAGGCGATCCAAATTAAAGCAACCTACAGCTAGTTCCCTGAGCCCAAGGTCGACCACTACCCTAGGCAATGTTAACCCCTGCGATTTATGGATGGTGACCGCCCATGCTATTACGTAAGTAGAAATTGACTCCTGGAACAGCCATGCCCTTGAACTTAAACCGCTAAAAAAATGTTCAAACAAAAACTCAAACGAATACGCTTACCTCGCGCTTCGCGCTCGCTTGATCAATCAGCAATACGATGTTTAAGTGCAAAAAATAAATAAAAAAAGTTGCATTTACTGGGGATCGAACCGGGTACCTATCCCATATCCTTGGTTGTAAGCGTCTTTCCAACTGCGCTATGATAGCATTTAGATGAGCTGACGAAATTTGGTTACTTATTCTCGAGTAAGAATTTAAATATCAAATCTAAAGAGAATCGAGTGTATAGGGGACGTGCATGAACTATAGGGGGCAGCACAGGAGCCGTCAGATCTTTGGCGCGAAGCGTAGATGTGTAGTTTATGATTCCGATGTAGCCCACGAGATGGCAGAACCTACTATGCACAAGGATACGTACTTACGAGAACGGTAGATGGTAGAACTTGTTTTGGCAATGTACATGTTTCCGATTCAGGCCACAAGATGGCAGACCCTCCAACGCGCACGGTCCCTATATGTAGTAGAGGGTTATTGTCATACTAAATTTTGTAGTCACAGTAAATTTACTGCCATCTTTCGAAGTTTCGATACAGGATTAAAATGAAAATGAAAAAAAAATATCAATAAATAAATACATATATGTATGAATAAATGTTTTATTTTTATTTTTAGAACGCCATATGATTCTGACCCATGTTCTTTTACTGATATGAGTAAAAATTGTTAAATATAAAATGGTGTCGCCATCTAGACGAGCATAGGCCAAAGGTATGGCGCCGTATATTCAAGAATCAAATTTTCTTTAAAGCGCAAAAAGCCATCATATCTTGCAAAAAATAAACGAATACGTTTAGCTCGCGCTTGATAAATAAAAAATACGATTTTTTTCATTTTTTTCCAAAATAAAAAAATAAAATAAAAAACAACAATTGATACGAAATTTAAGTATAAAAAATGGAGATAGGCTGTATCAGGGACACAGCCGCTATGGCTGACGTGAAACGTGGTGTGGACAGCTAATGCGAAGGCCGAAGGCCGAGCTCCGCGTCGGGCCGAAGGCCCGAAGCGTCCAGGATGTCAGTGCTTTAACACAGAACAATATTACAAGTGTCTAATAGTCCGGTGGCCGGCTGCATGAAACAAACCTCATCAAAAAATAGAATATACCTACCCTGTAGAGGTACCTGACATTTAGTAGCTTCCAACGCACTTGGTCGGCCTAGGCTTAACCTGGCAGATTTTGTACAAATGGCAAAAACGTTGGACAAAAATTCATCAAAAAAAAACCTCATCGAAAAATAGAATGAAACTTGTATCCTACCTGACCTTGAGGACAGTAAAAAAAAATTGGTCGGCCTCACCTTAGCCTGGCAGTTTTTGCAGTCCGACCAGATTTATTGGGTCACGTGAGAGCTACAATTTACCTCATCGAAAAATAGAATGAAACAAACGGATTATAATAGCTAAAACAAGCCTGTTGACGTATGTCTTGGTCGGCCTCACCTTAACCTGGCAGTTTTTGCAGTCCGACCAAATTTATAAAAAAATCATCAAAATTTATTTATCGAAAAATCGTATGAAACTGGTATGGTACGATGGCTGCCTTTGAGGACAGTAAAAAAAAGTGGTCGGCCAAATCCTGTGTTGGCAGGTTCCTGTGTCCGACCAATTTTGTGGTACCACGTGAGAGCTACAATTTTACCTCATCGAAAAATAGAATGAAACAAACGGATTATAATAGCTAAAATAAGCCTGTTGACGTACGTCTTGGTCGGCCTCACCTTAACCTGGCAGTTTTTGCAGTCCGACCAAATTTATAAAAAAAACAACAAAAAATTTTTATCGAAAAATCGTATGAAACTTGTATGGTACGATAGCTGCCTTTGAGGACAGTAAAAAAAAAGTGGTTGGCCAAATCCTGTGTTGGCAGGTTCCTGTGTCCGACCAATTTTGTGGTACCACGTGAGAGCTACAATTTACCTCATCGAAAAATAGAATGAAACAAACGGATTATAATAGCTAAAATAAGCCTGTTGACGTATGTCTTGGTCGGCCTCACCTTAACCTGGCAGTTTTTGCAGTCCGACCAAATATATAAAAAAATCATAAAATTTTTTTTATAGAAAATTCGTATGAAACTTGTATGGTACGATAGCTGCCTTTGAGGACAGTAAAAAAAAAGTGGTCGGCCAAATCCTGTGTTGGCAGGTTCCTGTGTCCGTCCAATTTTGTGGTACCACGTGAGAGCTACAATTTACCTCATCGAAAAATAGAATGAAACAAACGGATTATAATAGCTAAAATAAGCCTGTTGACGTATGTCTTGGTCGGCCTCACCTTACCCTGGCAGTTTTTGCAGTCCGACCAAATTTATACAAAAATCATCAAAATTTTTTTATCGAAAAATCGTATGAAACTTGTATGGTACGATAGCTGCCTTTGAGGACAATAAAAAAAAAGTGGTCGGCCAAATCCTGTGTTGGTAGGTTCCTGTGTCCGTCCAATTTTGTGGTACCACGTGAGAGCTACAATTTACCTCATCGAAAAATAGAATGAAACAAACGGATTATAATAGCTAAAATAAGCCTGTTGACGTATGTCTTGGTCGGCCTCACCTCAACCTGGCAGTTTTTGCAGTCCGACCAAATTTAATATAAAAAAATCATCAAAAATTTTTTTTATCGAAAAATCGTATGGTACGATAGCTGCCTTTGAGGACAGTAAAAAAAAAGTGGTCGGCCAAATCCTGTGTTGGCAGGTTCCTGTGTCCGACCAATTTTGTGGTACCACGTGAGAGCTACAATTTACCTCATCGAAAAATAGAATGTAACAAACGGATTATAATACCTAAAATAAACCTGTTGACGTATGGCCTGGTCGGCCTCACCGTAGCCTGGCAGTTTTTGCAGTCCGACCAAATTCGTGGTACCACGTGACAGCTACAATTTACCTCATCGAATATAGGATGAAAAAAAACGGACTATAATAGCTAAAATAAACCTGTTGACGTGTGGCTTGTTACGGACGGCTTTCATAAATTCAATGTGGCAGTGTGCGGCAGAATCCACTTGCATCAAATTTGATGCAACACATTGTGGCTGGACATTAAGAGATGAAATGTATAAGATTAAATGGTTTGAAGGACACATAACGCCTTTGCGAGTCGAAGAAATAACAATAGATAAGTCGGAGTCTGGGGAAAGTTCGTCAGACTTCGACTCCGAAGATGATTATGATTAACAGTAATTATTAACAATAAAAGGGTTATTCCCACTAGTTACCACCAAGTTCTTATCAGTGGTAACTACTGGGAATTATTTTCCCACCTTTTACCAGTGGTAACTACTGGGAATAAAAATTCCCAGTAGGTACCACCAAACAGAGTTGGTGGTACCTACTGGGAATGGAATGGAATTTCTTTTCTACAAACCGAGCTTCGAAGGAGAAATGCTACAGTTGATGGAAAAATGCTACACTTAATATATGTGAGGTTATCTTGTGTATTTTACCGTTTATTAAAATTTTGGAAGGCTCACGTGCAGTTTTTCCTCTTATATTACAAGTGTTCGATTGAAAACTAAGCTTTGGTGTATACCTGGATCACCTGCATGTACAAGAAGGCGTTTCATATACGCCCGCCCATCAGATAGGTACACAAAGTCATGATGCGTATGGAATACAGCATGTGTGGCCAAGCCATTATGCCCTAAATTATGTACTACTTCGTTAAAACTTAGCTTACCTGTGTATTTACTCTTTCCAAAATATTTATCTTCCTTAAAATGCAGCCTACACAAACGGTCTTTGTCATTTGCCTTAGTTTTTGGTACTCAAAGCTTTTTCTCACCGATTTATGCATATCGGGTCCTTGGGAAAAAAGGGAGATCCTATAGGTATATTTCCACAATTTGTCGCACACTATTGCAGTATTGTGGAGAAAAAAAAACATACAACCGAATTGATAACCTCCTCCTTTGGGATTTGGAAGTCGGTTAAAAAAGGAGAATGTTTACAATTTATTGGAAACAATGTATGTGATTTGATAGTGACAGCAACTCCACTATGGAGGCGCGATACCTGGCGTGATAAAATGTCAGTTATGCCTCCTCATTCTATCTGTAGTGGAAAAGTAGGATATACGATTCAAAACTTGTCAAAAATCGATGAAAACCTTTTTATTTTTGACATCTGTGAGACATCATCTCAACGTAAGTGTTACTCTGAAACCACGTCAGTAGTTAGAAAACGTTATTTAGATATTAGATAGATTTATGAATAAAATTTGAACTGAATGTTTTCTTTTTGTTAAAGCCCTCTAAGACCTCCATGGACTCATTTACTTATGACTTTTTTCAGTTAGCATTATTAAGTTAAGTTCAAGCTGCGAAGAAACCATATTTTCAATATAGAAATTATTATTCTTTATAAATGTGGTCGGACTGCAAAAACTGCCAGGTTAAGGTGAGGCCGACCAATACATACGTCAACAGGCTTATTTTAGCTATTTTAATCCGTTTGTTTCATTCTATTTTTCGATGAGGTAAAATTGTAGCTCTCACGTGGTACCACAAAATTGGTCGGACACAGGAACCTACCAACACAGGATTTGGCCGACCCCTTTTTTTTTACTGTCCTTAAAGGCAGCCATCGTACCATACCAGTTTCATACGATTTTTCGATAAAAAAATTTTGATGATTTTTTTATAAATTTGGTCGGACTGCAAAAACTGCCAGGTTAAGGTGAGGCCGACCAAGACATACGTCAATAGGCTTATTTTAGCTATTATAATCCGTTTGTTTCATTCTATTTTTCGATGAGGTAAATTGTAGCTCTCACGTGACCCAATAAATCTGGTCGGACTGCAAAAACTGCCAGGCTAAGGTGAGGCCGACCACTTTTTTTTTACTGTCCTCAAGGTCAGGTATACTACCATACAAGTTTCATTCTATTTTTCGATGAGGTTTTTTTTGATGAATTTTTGTCCAACGTTTTTGCCATTTGTACAAAATCTGCCAGGATAAGCCTAGGCCGACCAAGTGCGTTGGAAGCTACTAAATGTCAGGTACCTCTACAGGGTAGGTATATTCTATTTTTTGATGAGGTTTGTTTCATGCAGCCGGCCACCGGACTATAAATGCGAAGGCCGAAGGCTGAGCTCCGCACAGTGATTCCGCTCTCATACAAGGGCGGCCATAAATACCTATACCGCGAAATATAGGTTTTTATCTATTATAAACGTTAAAATACCATGAAAGTAATATGAATTGGTATATTTATGTCATTTTTATTAATATATATAGAATATATATTAAACGCATACGTCTGTTTTATGCCTGGAAATGTTGTTCGAGACAATGATTTTTTTGAACCATTTTACACTGCGATTTTCATTGGAAAAATTGTGGTATTAATGTTTCTTGTTTATAATAATAAACATCAGATAAAAAATAAAAATAATAAGAAACAGTATAATTTGTATTTTGGGATCAGAAAAACATTGCTTATATTCGCCATGTCCAGTACTGCCATCGAAACTCCATTTGCCTATTAAAGATATTTTATCTAGAGATTGGCATGGCACTCTAACTACGAGTAAAACATCTTTTTGTGACTCAAGCATCCGAGTGGCAGTGTGGTCTAACAAACTCTGAAGTTCGACTTCGGCGGATGATTCGGTAACAGTTATAATAAGGAGGATAACACTGTTTTTTAGCTTTAACAAAACTTTGGTAGGAAGGACTTTATATACAATCTTTTGATATCTTAGTATCTATAAAATTCGTAATTAATAAATATTGGTGCCTAGTCAACTTAGCTTCTGCAATAAGCGACAAAACATCGCATTGGTCGATTTTTGTAGAGCTTGAATTGGCATCAGCGGTATTGAGCAACGTATTAACAGCAGACGTATCTACGTTGGATAGTTCAGCAAGTCTTATCCTTTTAGTAGTTAACGTACTACAGTCATTAAAATATTTTTTCGGACGGCCACGCGAACAAGAAGGGAACGAATCGACGTTATCTTTCTGCTGCAAAATACGCGGCTCAATACTTCGATTTACGTCAATATACTCCGTTACAGCAAACCAATCTGCACATTTTTCTACTAATTTAAACTGACTACAATAAATCTTTTTCTAATAACATGAAAATCGTTTGCATAAATTGCAAATTCTGTTGCTTAAAATCTTCATGTCGATATTTTCAATGTTCTCAGAAAGAGGTGACATTTCAGTCAAAGTACACAGAACATGTTGAGGTTTTTTATTTTCCGTGTCTGGTTTGTAGTGCCATAGTGGTGCCATATATCAAAAATAGCACGCCTTGAAATAGCACATCTCATAATAGTACCTAAAACAAATACATAAATTTGTTAGAAAAAAATCTCATTGTTCTTGGCTAATTCTACTTATTCGTTGATACCCATGTAACTAGAAGAGACGACAACAGACGACAATGAAACTTACAGCCCTTCTTAAGGACAGTTTGAGCTTTAAAATGAACAATGCCTCTAGCTCGGCACAGGTCGGCATCAAAGTATAACTCAAATTGATTTCGTAGTTAAAAATATTTTTTTACAAAACGATGGGCCTCTCGTAGAAAATATGTATAAAATTCAAACACACATATATATACATTAAATATATTAGAAAATAAAGTACATACCTTCTTCTTGGATTTCCATGTTTTCACCATGTGTTAATAAACAAATAGTAATAATAATACACGATAACAAAGTGATTAAGTTACGGCGTCAAAAGTGCACTGCTAATGAGGGATTAGATGTTATCACTTTCGTTGCACAAATGCAAATGATAATTGCATAGTTCTTATTGTGAAATTTATCGTTTTTGACAGATTGTCTATTAGTGTATCATTTTACTTACCTTTTAGACCGGGATACGCTCATGACTTTTTTCGATTAATGGCCTACGGCGGAATCACAGTGCTCCGCGTAGGGCCGAAGGCCCGAAGCGTCCAGGATAGGGTTTGCAACAGTGTTGGCCGAAAGTTAATGCGAATTGAAAATGTTGGCCATTAACCATTATAAATTGAACCTTAAACCGTAACGGACGATTACAGATTACGGTTCAATTTATATATCCGCCCAGTTTTCGTATCCGGATATTTCGGATATTAATTATTTTACTATCCGGATATCCGGATAAAACGGATAATTCGAATACTTACTTTTTATTTAAGAAATCTCTCATGAACTCAATAAAAAGTGTAATATAATTCAATTTTACGTTTACAAGGCTATGTAACAGCAAGTATTTAAGCTATTTTTGGCGTTCTACCTTTTCGCCGATGCTTATAAGTTGATGTGCAAGTGCAAAAATACAGCTAGTGTAACCGTGAGGTTAGGTTAGTTGGTACGAGTTATTGTGTTGAGTTGCCACGTGACGTGATAATGGCAAAATGCCATTAGGCAAAAAATTATACTCACCAAGAACTAAAATAATTTTCGGCAAAGATTTCTTACAGAAGCTTTGATTGCTTGATTAGATATGGTCGAACGGGCACAAACTATATTTGCAATAATTTACTATGCTATGGCGATACTTCAACCGTCCATTTAATATTGGCAGTCTGCGCTGCGAAATTCATTTCTTGGTAGAGTGTTTGATAATATTTAGAGAATCGAATATTTTCTAACTGTTAGAACAGTCTCTTATTGTTGAGATTTTACATTGCATTTAAAGTCAATCAAGGTTTCCATTACAGATTTATTCAAATCATCATCATTCAATTTAAGAGCTGGGCTCTTGTCAGTGCAGCGTGATGAAGTTGTCTCCACCTTGGTCGATCCGAAGCCAGCCCCTTAGTGTCCTGGTATGACACGGCCCCTACATGCTCCTTTACTTGGCTCATATAACTCTTTCTTGGTCTTTCCCTCCCCCTCCTTCTATTTATTTTCCCTTCTATGATGTTTCTGATGAAGTGGTCGTGTCGTAGCAGGTGGCCGATCATTTTTCCTCTTCTATTTATTCAAATACAAAATGCTAAAACATTCTTCATCATTCTGCTAAACCCTACTGCATTTCGATCGGCAGTTCAATATCAACCGAAGTCTTCCTCCGTGACTCATTTTAGTTCTGTTCGCACTTTGTTAATAATGTATTCGGACGCTAACGATAATGACAGCGCATCACGTCACGTAATGTTTGATAGGAACATGGTACTCGTACACTCAAAGTTACTTTTACGGAGCTAGGTTAATCTGCATACGATTGTGGAAATAAGGGAGTAGACGGTAATCAAGGACTAATAAATAAACAGTTTTATAACGTATAAAATGTATCCAAATAAATAAAATCAACCGACAACGTGATTTACATTATAACTCTCAACGTTTTAAAAATAGTTTTCTTAAAAATTGTATTATTCGAATTATTCGTTTTATCCGGATATCAACTTAATCTAAATCCGGATACTAAATTGTACGGATATCCGGATACAAAGGATATCCGGATATCCGGATTGCAAGCCCTAGTCCAGGATGTCAGTGCTTAAACACAGAACAATAGTACAAGTGTCTAAATGCGAAGGCCGAAGGCCAAGCTCCACGTAGGGCCGAAGCCCCGAAGCGTCCAGGCTGTCAGTGCTTAAACACAGAACAATAGTACAAGTGTCTAAATGCGAAGGCCGAAGGCCGAGCTCCGCGTAGGCCCGAAGGCCCGAAGCGTCCAGAATGTCAGTGCTTTAGCACAGAGCAATAGCACAAGTGTCTAAATGCGAAGGCCGAAGGCCGAGCTTCGCGTAGGGCCGAAGGCCCGAAGCGTCCAGGCTGTCAGTGCTTAAACACAGAACAATAGTACAAGTGTCTAAATGCGAAGGCCGAAGGCCGAGCTCCGCGTAGGGCCAAAGGCCCGAAGCGTCCAGAATGTCAGTGCTTTAGCACAGAGCAATAGTACAAGTGTCTAAATGCGAAGACCGAAGGCCAAGCTTCGCGTAGGGCCGAAGGCCCGAAGCGTCAAGGATGTTAGTGCTTAAACACAGAACAATAGTACAAGTGTCTAAATGCGAAGGCCGAAGGCCGAGCTCCGCGTAGGGCCGAAGGCCCGAAGCGTCCATGACGTCAGTGCTTTAGCACAGAAGAATAGTACAAGTGTCTAAATGCGAAGGCCAAAGGCCGAGCTCCGCGTAGGGCCGAAGGCCCCAAGCGTCCAGGATGTCAGTGCTGTAACACAGAACAAAATTACAAGTGTCTAAATACGAAGGCCGAAGGCCGAGCTCCGCGTAGGACCGAAGGCCCGAAGCGTCCAGGATGTCAGTGCTTAAACACGGAACAATAGTACAAGTATCTAAATGCGAAGGCCGAAGGCCGAGCTCCGCGTAGGGCCGAAGGCCCGAAGCATCCAGAATGTCAGTGCTTTAGCACAGAGCAATAGTACAAGTGTCTAAATGCGAAGGCCGAAGGCCGAGCTCCGCGTAGGGCCGAAGGCCCGTAGCGTCCAGGATATCAGTGTTTTAGCACAGAGCAATAGTACAAGTGTCTAAATTCGAAGGCCGAAGGCCGAGCTCCGCGTAGGTCCGAAAGCCCGAAGCGTCCAGGACGTCAGTGCTTTATTACAGAATAATAGTACAAGTGTTTAAATGCGAAGGCCGAAGGCTGAGCTCCGCGTAGGGCTGAAGGCCCGAAGCGTCCAGGATGTCAGTGCTTAAACACAGAACAATAGTACAAGTGTCTAAATGCGAAGGCCGAAGGCCAAGCTCCACGTAGGGCCGAAGGCCTGAAGCGGCCAGGCTGTCAGTGCTTAAACACAGAACAATAACTAGTATAAGTGTCTAAATGCGAAGGCCGAAGGCCGAGCTCCGCGTAGAGCCGAAGGCCCGAAGCGTCCAGAATGTCAGTGCTTTAGCACAAGGCAATAGTATAAGTGTCTAAATGCGAAGGCCGAAGGCCGAGGTCCGCGTAGGTAAGGCCCGAAGCGTCCCGGATGTTAGTGCTTTAATACAAAACAATAGTACTTACTACACTTTGTTTAGAAAAATCCGAAAGCAACAAAGAAAAATAAAAAGCATTGGAAAAAATTTAAGAGCAACTGCAGCCGACAACGATCTCTTAAACAAAAAATTGTCTAACTTAGAAACTGTTCCGAATCTACCACCCCAAGCTAAGACCACTTCAAATGAGACGCAGCGCAAAGGAGTGCAGGTTGTTATTTTTTCGGATAAAACTGGTCGCAAGCTTGGATCACATCTAGCAAACGAGAACGTGGATATAACTGCGACAAATAACTGCCATCCACATGCACCTCATTCACATATCCTAAAAAGTTATGAAAGCCAGACTGAGAACCTAGGTGCAAATGATGTTGCAGTGTTACTTCTGACTGATTACAACACCATCAAAGAATCCCTTACTGAGTACCTGAAACGCATTGGAGATATTATCTACAAGCAAAATCAACAGCGATACAAACTGCTAATCTGTGCTGTCCAATACGATGGCAACAACAATCAAGAAATTCTCAATCTAAATCAATGGCTGCTCCACATCGCAAACTCAAATAGAAACGTAAAATATTTAGACATCAACCATCTCAATCAGGATAACACTGAGCAAAGCGAACCGACAAGTTACTTAAGTAAAAAAACGATTGCTAGAACAATATCGGCTGCTTTCATGAATTTTGAGGGAACGTCAACACTTACCTTTATAAAAACAGATTTTGAATCTTACGATGATAAACACGAACTAGACTTGGATTTTCATCTAATGATCCGAACAGAGAGAGGACTTTAGTATTAGTACATGCTACCAGCCAGAGCCAAAAGCAGCCTGACAGAAAACTATTGTGTACGTCCAACAAATCAACAAACGAAAGTGTATTAATTAACTATTACTCATTCAAACGTTCAAAGTGTTAGAAATAAATTAGAAGATTTAGAATTAGTCGCTTCAAAAACTAACAGTGATGTCATTTGTCTTTCCCAAACGTGGCTTACAGATCAACAGCTGAATATGTTTAATGTAGAAAATTATGAAATTGGCGCTTCTTTCTGTAGAACAAAACGTAAACATGGCGGAGTGGCAATATTTATTATAAGCTATCATCAGAACTAAATTGTGAGTTGGCGGCAATCGAAATTAAGACACCTAAAATTGTTATCGTAGCTGTATATCGCGCACAATACGACTATAAAGTTTTTGAAGACATTATGTCCAAAGTGCTGACGAAATTATGTCATGAATATAAACAAATAGTTTTAGCGGGTAATTTTAATTTGGATTTCCTAAAACACTCGAAAGATACGGTAAATTTTAAAACATTACTAAGAAACTACAAATGTAAAGCATTAATCGATAAGCCAACCCGTATCACTGAAGATAGTAAAACTTGTATTGATAATTTTATAGTAGCAAATTTTGTTAAAAAGTCAGTAGAAGGCAAAGTTTTGGAAGATAAAAAAATATCAGATCACAACTTCATAGAATTAAAATATACATTTTCAGATACAGCAAAGTGCAATAAAAGGTTAGACAATAAAATAAAAACTAAGAGTTTTTAATGATGATAGCTGTAATTACTTTCACTTCCTGTTTAATAGCGATGTCACACTAAGAAATACAATATTGAGTTTAGAAAATGCAAACGAAAGAATGAATACACTTGTTTCAGCCATTAATTACTATTATAATATAGCTTTTCCTGAAAAACGTGTCACTGTAAAGCCCAGAAATGATACCTGGATCACAAAGGGTATTGTAACCTCAAGAGAGAATCTAAATAAAATGGAGATACTACAAGCTCACTTTCCTGATGATCATAGGAAAAATCGGATTAAAGTGTACAAAAAGGTACTGAAAAAAGTAATGATTTGCTCTAAGAGGCTGGGAATCTCTGGACGAATACAGAACTCTAATAATATAGTCAAAGAAACATGGAAGGTTGTGAACGAACAGATAAACCGGTGTACTACAGGGAACTTGAATGAAATTGAAGAGGTATTAGATAATAATGGAAACAGCACAAAAGATCCTTCTAAGATGGCACAAATATTTAACGATTTTTATACTACAATAGCAGAAAAAATAACATGTAACTTAAAAGTTAGTGTAGAGGAATCCAAAAAATATCTAGATTCTGTTATGAAGCCAAACAACAAGATACATTTCGGACTTATAACACTAAAAGAACTTCACATGACAATAAACAATATAAAAAACAAACCGTCGAAAGACATACAAGCCATGGATACCAGAATATTGAAGATCATAAGATATAATGATAACATCATGGAATTACTGCTGATTGTCTTAAATAGTTGCATGGAGGAAGGAACATTCCCAGAAATACTGAAAACCGGCAGAGTCGTACCTATCTTTAAGAAAGGTAAATCAAATGACCCAAGCAACTATAGACCAGTGTGTGTACTACCTGTCTTCTCAAAGGTCTTAGAAGCGGTGCTAAAAACCAGAATAATGAATTATTTTGAACACAACGATCTCTTCTCACACCACCAATACGGCTTCAGAAAAGGGAAATCCCCAGCCATGGTTATAAGAAGAGTCGTCGATTTTGCATTAGAGTCTATGGATGGGTCGCAGAAATGCGCAAGCATGTTTTGCGACCTATCTAAAGCTTTCGACTGTATACGGCATGATATTCTCATTCACTAACTTCACCACTATGGTTTTGACGGCATAGCTTTAAAAATGATGGTCAGTTACATGCAGAATCGAATGCAAGTGGTGGAAGTTAGAAAAAATGTCTCATCCCCTGAAATGTGTAAAATAGGCGTCCCGCAGGGATCAATTCTGGGCCCAGTATTATTCTTGATTTATGTCAATGTCAATGAAGGAACTCATGAAGGGTAAACTCCCAATTGCACTAAAGCGCAAGCTCGTCGACATGTGCATCTTGCCCATCCTCACCTATGGTGCCCAAACCTGGTCACTAACTGAGGCTCAGAAATCCCGGCTCAAGGTTTGCCAAAGGGCAATGGAGCGAAGTATCCTGGGTGTCCGAAGATCTGACAGGGTGAGGAACACAGAGCTTCGCTCAAAAACCCGAGTCGTTGATGTTGGGGTGAAGACCGCCAGGCTAAAGTGGGACTGGGCTGGACATGTCTGCCGGATGCATGATGACAGATGGGCCAAAATAGCCACTAGCTGGCATCCCCAGGGTAGTCGAGGCAGAGGCAGACCGAGAAAGAGATGGCGGGACGACCTGGATGCATTCCAGCGGGATTGGCGGGATCTTGCTCAGCACAGGGAGGACTGGAAAGGGAGAGGGGAGGCCTTTGCCCAGCAGTGGGACACACACATGGGCTAGTAAAAAAAAAAAAAAAAAAATGTCAATGACTTGCCTTCAAATATACCAGAATGGGGGCAGATCAGCCTTTTTGCAGATGACACACATATTGGAGTCAGACACAAAGATCAACCATCAATGGAAAGACACCTAAGATGCATCACAGACTTATTACACAAATGGTTTGAATGTAACGGCATTGTTTTAAATAAAAATAAAAGTACATTTGTAAGCTACAAGACACTTTCAAGAAAAACGAATGGAACAACCATCTTTAGGTACACTCACAATACATGTTTCTTAGGCTATGAAATTGACAGTCAACTAACACATAGCACGCATATTAACAAAGTTTGTAATAGATTAGCATCGGCTAAATACGCATTGTTGTAACTAAAGCCCCTAGTTAACCTAAAAACTTTAAAAACTATATACTATGCTTATGTCCAAAGTGTACTAACTTATGCGATTACTATCTGGGGAAATGCAGTAGATATATACCGGGTATTGATTCTACAAAAACGCTCGATTAGAATAATATGCGGAGTAAATTGGCGCACATCTGCGAGGTCCTACTTTGTGAAGCTTGAAGTAATGACGGTCATATCATTGTTTATATACAACTCTGCATTAGAAATTCACAAGAAAGCAAGCACTCTACTTAAGCGTTCGGATTGCCACAATTATAATACGAGGAACAATAGCAAACTAATACTTCCATCACTAAGATTAAAAAAGTGTCAAAAACAGGTAATTTTCATAAAAATAAAGCTATTTAATAAACTGCCCACAAATGTCACGGATTTACCTTTTAATCTATTCAAAAATACAGTCAAGACTTTTTTCCAAAATCATGCCTTCTATTCGATTACTGAATATTTATCATTAATAGTACATTACTACAGAGGCCGGGACGAAAGGGGTTGCCGGCAGAAGACATATAGACGGCCGAGCGAAGCGAGGCCGGAGATAGGTCTGAGCGCGGGCAACCCCATTTCCCGCCGAGGTATGTATAATGCTTTTCTCAAACATGCAATGAAATAAATATAATAAAAAATCCACGAAACCGAAGTTTTATTTATAGAAAAAACTAAAAGTAAACTACACCCAAAATATAACCAACACCTACCTATATCATTATCACGCGTATGTTTTACACGAGTCGTGTATTTTTACTACCCGTATATTTTCATGTATCTTTGATTTTTTCGCCTTGTATCCGTCTGACTGTCGTTTTCTTCACATAAGTTTACATAGTCTTTCATGTTGATATCATGTTTCACATACATCGTTGCTTTATGCATGGAGTAAATAAGTATAATTTCTACAGTGTTGACGAGTTTGTAGTTACATTCATTTAAAATATTCCACAAAACTGTTTCTAATAAACTGTAAGCCATTTTTCTTAGTTACTCAAATAATAAAATTGCCATAAGCAACCATATACATACTTCGTCTTTGACTTGGCGGCAGAGGCAGCAAGTTATTAAAATCAATTCTGCTTACACTGCCAATTCCAACACCTACGATTACAATTAATATTAATTTCATTATTTCGTCGGAACTCATATTAAAGTCAAAAAATCAACAACGCACCATAAATCCAATAAAACAGAATGAATATTTTTCAACTTTACCTCCATAACAATTTAAAAAATATAACTACGCGTGTTTGAGTAGACCTTTTTACCGCTAAAGTTTAGATGAAATATTTTAAATGTTTTTATTTGTGTAGTTAAATTTATAATGGGGTGTAAGGGGTCCAAATTCCATCCCAAGGACCCCAAGCCAACCTCCCCTGCTCGCGGTCACCCTGCTGAAAAACGAACGAGGCTCTGGCGACCCACCAACCCGCACTGGACCAGCGTGGTGGGCTTACGGTCCAAATCCCCCTTATGATGTACGACTCCCCGATACGGCCCCGAGTGCCCGGCAGAAGGGGTGCTAAGGGAAAATGCCGATGACAGGGTCGAGTGGAAAAAACGAGGGGAGGCCTTTGCCCAGCAGTGGGACACCAAAGTAGGCTAGGAAAAAAAAAAAAAAAAAAGGCGTAGTGGCAGAGATATTATAGATTCCAATTTAGAAGTAGCTACAGAATTTGAAAAATTTTTCACCGAGGTACCAGTATCCACAACTAAGGATTTAAATTCATCACCCTCATCTGCTGTTACATTATTAAAACATAACGCTCCAGAGTGTTGTGGAGACCTTCATTTTGAACATGTTTGTACCTCAGATGTAATAAAGGCGTTTAAATCAATTAATGTCAAAAAAACTAATGACCTCTGGGGAGTCTCTGTCCATGCTGTCAAATTCTTAGTTGAAATTGTAGCGCCTGACTTGGTAGTTATGTTTAACAACAGTGTTGATTGCGGCGAGTTTCCTGATCTAATGAAACATAGTAAAGTAATTCCTTTATTTAAATCTGGTAGCAGCTCTGACCCCACTAACTTTAGACCGATATCTGTGCTACCAACATTTAGCAAGATTTTTGAAAAATTAGTTCTTTCTCAATTAGTACGACATTTTAACGTTAATAATTTGATGCATAATAAGCAGTTTGGTTTTACACGGGGTCGCTCAACAACCGATGCCGGTGTTGAGCTAATTAAGCATATTTTCGATGCCTGGGAGGAGTCACGAGATGCTTTAGGTGTCTTCTGTGATTTATCTAAGGCCTTCGACTGTGTTTGTCATGAAACATTAATCAGGAAACTTCATTATTACGGAGTTAGAGGATCGGCACTGAATTTACTTAAGTCCTACTTAAATGGTAGAATACAAAGGGTCGATGTGAATGGACAGCGATCACCTGGGTCATTGGTCTCTATGGGTGTACCACAGGGGTCAATATTGGGACCTTTCCTGTTCCTTATCTACATAAATGACTTGCCATTCCTTGTTAAGACCCACCATGATATAGTATTGTTTGCAGACGACACCTCACTTATTTTCAAAGTCAAACGACAGCAACAAGCTTACAATGATGTAAACAATGCCATTTCAAAAGTAGTAAATTGGTTCAATGTTAATAATTTATTGTTAAATGAGAAAAAGACTAAATGTATTAAGTTTGTCACTAGTAGTAACGTAAGGCATGTGCAAACAAGTGTCATTGTGAAGGATGAGGAATTGGAATTAGTTGATAGTACAGTTTTTCTTGGTATAACTTTAGATTCTAAACTCCAGTGGGGTCCCCATATTGCTACTCTTTCGAATAGACGGAGCTCTGCAGCTTTTGCAGTGAGCAAAATCCGTCAGTTAACTGACGTGAAAACAGCTCGATTAGTATATTTTAGTTACTTCCATAGCATTATGGCATATGGTATTTTACTGTGGGGCGGTGCTTCAGAGATAAATACCATTTTTGTTCTGCAGAAGAGGGCTATTCGAGCAATATACAAAATGAACCATAGAGACTCACTTAGAGATAAATTTAAGGAAATTGACATAATGACAGTGCACTGTCAATACATTTATGAGAATATTCTGTATGTACATAAAAATATTGTAAATTTTAGGAAAAATTGTGAAATTCATAATATTAATACTAGAAATAAACATAAGCTCGCAGTGCCCTTCACTCGGCTCCATAAAATTAAAAAATCATTCATGGGTAATTGTGTAAGATTTTATAATAAACTTCCAAACCATATTACTGAATTATCTATTAATAAATTTAAGAATTATGTAAAGCGTAAACTTATTTCTAAAGCTTATTATACCACACAAGACTACATGAATGATATTACAACGTGGGATTAATTGTTATTCGAAATGATTATTTATTTATTAGGTACATTTGATTATTGATGAGAAAATGGATATTCCGATATAATACTATCTACTTCTTTTGTTACTTATGCTTTTTTTTTGACATTTAGATTTTATTCTAGAAATTCTAGACTAGTATTTTTTTATACAATCTTTTTAATGTTTGACGATCCTTTTGTGAAATTCTTAGTGTTAAATTTGATATGTATAATAATCCAATTTTATTATGGAATAATATTAACATCAATAAATTGCTCTGATAATTAGATTAAGATTAATTACGATTCATAAGAGCTTGTTGCTAGGCCTACATGAATAAAGTATATTTTTGATTTTGATTTTGATTTTGAGAGTGTCATTACGAACCATAAAGCAAATACTGCCTCTAGTTTTTTTATGGATGAATGCCACGATGCTGTGTCACAAATATCTGTGAAATGAAAATTAAAAAAGAGGACTTTGCCGGCCTAGGCCTGCAACATGTGTATGAAATTCCATTAACGACCTTTTGTCCTAGCCGCACCTAAAACGTCATACTTCGCAGCCTATTATAAGGAACATAACATCAATATTTCATTGCATGTTTGAGAAAAAAATATTTTAATTGACGCAAATTGTAAATAGATTTTTATTATTACTAAGCGTATTTACTTTGTAAATTCATACTCTTTAAGTATAATATTGTGAAATGCTGACTTACCATGTAATGATCATGTTACATTATGGTTAATAAATAAACTAAACTAAACTAAACTAGTACAATTGTCTAAATGCGAAGGCCGAAGGCCGAGCTCCGCGTAGGGCCGAAGGCCCGTAGCGTCCAGGATGTCAGTGTTTTAGCACAGAGCAATAGTACAAGTGTCTAAATGCGAAGGCCGAAGGCCGAGCTCCGCGTAGGGCCGAAGGCCCGAAGCGTCCAGGATGTCAGTGTTTTAGCACAGAGCAATAGTACAAGTGTCTAAATACGAAGGCCGAAGGCCGAGCTCCGCGTAGGGCCGAAGGCCCGAAGCGTCCAGGACGTCAGTGCTTTAGCACAGAATAATAGTACAAGTGTCTAAATGCGAAGGCCAAAGGCCCGAAGCGTCCAGGATGTCAGTGCTTTAACACAGAACAATATTACAAGTGTCTAAACGCGAAAGCCGAAGGCCGAGCTCCGCGTAGGGCCGAAGGCCCGAAGCGTCCAGGCTATCTGTTCTGTGTTTAAGCACTGACATCCTGGACGCTTCGGGCCTTCGGCCCTACGCGGAGGTCGGCCTTCGGCCTTCGCATTTAGACACATGTACTATTGACCTGTGTTTAGAACTGACCTCCTGGGTGCTTACACACCAAAATTACGAGTATAGATATTTTATTCCGGTAATACACGTTTTATACCAAACTCGTTTGTGTCTTTCCTGTAGCCATCTCAAATTTAAGAGAATCTAAAAACAATTTTTTACGCAGCACCTTCACTGGCGGAATTATTTGTTTCAGTACTTGAGACTCAAATGAAAAAAAAACGGGATATATATGTACCAGAGTCGTTACATTTTATAGTATTGTCCACAGAAGTGACCTTTTCTAAAATATGTTTTACCCATAGGTACATCAGAGAGTACCCAACTAACACTTTAAACTCTCGCGTTTTGTACACATATTTAATTACACAAACGGGTCTACCGCGATATAATTTCATTGTTTTTACCTTTAATTCCGACGTTTCAGCTGAGTTGCACCAGCTGTGGTCACGGAAAGACTGACGTCCCAACAAATGTCAACGGAGATATTAATAAAACACCACTAAACTACCCGAAATTAGTTTATAAAAATGTTCGGGGTAGACAAAGAAATTGCAGCTACCCGTTAAAGTTTAAGCGTGACCACAGCTGGTGCAACTCAGCTGAAACGTCGGAATTAAAGGTAAAAACAATGAAATTATATCGCGGTAGACCCGTTTGTGTAATTAAATATGAGTACCCAACTAAGATAGTAATTAGCAATAGGAATTCGAGATTGTCAAGCAGCCGTCATACGTTCTATGTGTTCTATCAAAGTAACTCGCGCCGCCGCGCCGCCATAGATTCTAATGCATTATTTGAGGAGATTAGCATGTTTTACTAGGGTAAAATTGGTATGTAAAGAACCGTTTTTGCTTTATCTTACTACTTCAGGTATTTTGCGTCAGTTTTGTGCCTTAATTTTCGCACACGATGGCCTCAAACAAGAGCAGTGATAAAAATTCTAATAGTGAATAGAATCAGGCGTTACTTTGCGGAAATCCATATTAATTAAAACGAAAATATTACTTTGCTAATCCGCGAAAAGATAACGTGCTAGTCAATCAGTGCTAACCCGTTATACTTACTTGCGTATTTTTACATGCAATTAATATTCCCACCCTCCCACCGTAAAAATAAATACGCAAATAAATATAGCAAACCACCACCAAAAGAATAATCCTCGACACGTGTTTCGCCTCTCTACGAGGCATCCTCAGGAGTTGTTGACGGTCTGACGCCCGGCAACGGAATGACCTGTCTAGAATGGTCGGCCATATTTATACCTTGACCACTCCCCCTACTGTGCAAGTGTGAGTGAGATGGAAAAATTCGTAATAACGGCGATGACGCAACATTCAATTGTTCGTTAAGAATCATGCCCCTATTGTTGTACCTAATTATTTCCAGTTGTTCCAGAACACCCAAACGCAATCCCTTTTCGCAAACATGTAAAATATCAAAAGAATGATTCTCAGATAAAGTGTGACCTGTATCTAATAATTGCTTTGCAAAATTGGACTTCTCTGGATGGTTATGTCTATATGACGCAACATGCTCTTTATACCTAGTAGTGAAATTACGGCCCGTTTGCCCCACATACACCTTATTGCAATCGTCACAGGTAAGCTTATAAACTCCAGACTTTTTCCCATTCTCGATCTTATCTTTGCCATTGCAAAGCTTTGAGTGCAAAGTGTTATTTGTCTTAAAGGCCACAGGAACGTCGTTAGACTTTAAAATTTTGTAAATTGCATCAGACAACTTGCCAACATAAGTTATGCTCGCTTGATATTTCTTAATCGGTTCTGAGGATCGTGCCGCATACAACATAGTGTTGACTATACTATTCCGCTTTTTTCTGATGATACCATCCACAACAGACTTATCGTAACCATTTAACAATTCACAATCAATTCAATTCATTTGACAAGCAGTTAAGAATTCTTCGTTTGTTTTTGAAACCGAACATCACAAGAGTATGGTTGTGCCTATGAATCCACGAGCTCCTATTCTTTATGGACTTCCCAAAATTCATAAGGATAATATCCCAGTTCGTCCAGTGGTCTCATATTTGGGTGCGCCAACTTATAATCTGGCAAAAAGGTTGAATTCCATTATAAGAGACAAGTCCCAGTTCCAGCCGAAATTTTGCTTTAAAAATAGTTTGCAGTTAATAGAAAAGATCAAGGACATTGTGACACGGCACTTAGTATAGTTAGCTCAGTTTAACGTTTTTAGGATTGTCTCGAATATAGTATAGTTTTGTTCTATGGCAAGGAAGTCTTTGATGTAGCAACAATATACATGACAGGCATTCAGCCAATAAGAAACAAATTGAAGCTGATGGTGTTGCTACTTCAAATTAAATCCTAAATTTATGGAATAATATTAATAAATATTTAAATCAAAAACTTAATTTGTAAATACAAAATAGGTTGAAATATATTCAAATAATTGAATATGATTTATTTCTTTGGGTTATACTTGCATATAAAATTATTCCATGAATTTCATTAGTTACTGTTGTTTTGATTATGTCATTCCAGGGACAGAATGGCTTGAGATTTTCCCGGTTGGTTTTCGCCCTGGATGGGCATCTTTTATACATAGAACAGTGAAGCGAAGTACATCATGCTCTGGTAGCATCGATCAGAGGCTTGGTTATGCAGTAGCCGCTGCATCCATGAGCTAGGGAGCTCATGCTGTTGTTATTTTGCCACAAACATCTGCTGGTAAAGCAATGTGGTTGGGAGGGAGCATCAGACAGTGTTGGCCGAAAGTTAATCCAAATTGAAAATGCTGGCCATTAACCATTATAAATTGAACCGTAATCTGTAATCGTCCGTTACGGTTTAAGGTTCAATTTATAATGGTTAATGGCCAACATTTTCAATTCGCATTAACTTTCGGCCAACACTGGCATCAGAGCTGTGAGATGAGTCCACTGTAGGAATTTACAGCTGCTGACTGGGTTTTTATGTTATTACGTATGTGAAATCAGTTCGCATATCAGAGTATGGAAGTCTGTCCATATTCCTAAAACTTCAAATGTGTCTGGTGAGCAGTTCGCCATGAGAATTTCGCTCTTCTGCTGGATGGAGGTGACGTCACCTTCAAACTGAGACCTTAGTCCTTCAGTGTTGCTCTGCGGTGTCGGGTCAGATTCCTGCTGCTGCAAATCGGCTCCGGCACAGCGGAGGATGACACGTCGGGCTTGAACTGGTGGAACATTGTTATGAGGTTGGTGTACGCTTTCCTTCCATCCTAGAGGCATTTTCCAAATTTAAAGTTAAAGAATTTAGTAGAATCATATGTGATGGCAAATGATAATTTAGGGACTAACAAATTTAGATAGGTCTGCTTGTAAATCATTTTAGAACCATTTCTGGCACGACCCAGCTCTGTCGTCTGACATTATTAAAATAAGGTGCTTATGCTAGCTTAATGATTTACATGTAGAATAACTGCCCGTGTTCGAATTAGTAATAAATGATGTGTCACAAAATCTAACTTTTCATTTCATATCCTTTATTGCCCTGAATAGCTGATGGAAATAAGTTTAGCACCTGCTTGAGCTTTTGGTAAGATTTGGTTTTTATTGAATTTTAGTAACTCTAATTGTCCGTGAGTTTCCTCTGGGAGAGCCCCTGCCGGGCAAGGATAATTTACGTGACAATATTAACATACCAGATAATGCTGTTCTTCTTTCATTGGATGTAGACAGTTTGTTTACAAATGTGCCATATGGAGAGATTTTGGAGATTCTTAAGGGTCTTTTTGAAAGGAAAAGGAAAATTAATAGTAAGCATCCAAAAATTAAGTTTAAAAAGGAACTAGAGCAAGACAACTCACTGAATTTTCTAGATTTAACAATTACTAAAGTAAACAACAGGCATCAGTTCAAAATTTACCGTAAGCCTACACATACCGATACAGTTATCCCGGCTTCTTCCACGCATCCGTGGCAGCATAAGTTGACTGCTTTTCATTGTTATGTGCATAGAATGTTGACTGTGCTCTTTCTGATGAACACTATCAGATTGAATTAAATAATATTTATCACTTAGCAGTTTCAAATGGTTACGATAAGTCTGTTGTGGATGGTATCATCAGAAAAAAGCGGAATAGTATAGTCAACACTATGTTGTATGCGGCACGATCCTCAGAACCGATTAAGAAATATCAAGCGAGCATAACTTATGTTGGCAAGTTGTCTGATGCAATTTACAAAATTTTAAAGTCTAACGACGTTCCTGTGGCCTTTAAGACAAATAACACTTTGCACTCAAAGCTTTGCAATGGCAAAGATAAGATCGAGAATGGGAAAAAGTCTGGAGTTTATAAGCTTACCTGTGACGATTGCAATAAGGTGTATGTGGGGCGAACGGGCCGTAATTTCACTACTAGGTATAAAGAGCATGTTGCGTCATATAGACATAACCATCCAGAGAAGTCCAATTTTGCAAAGCACTTATTAGATACAGGTCACACTTTATCTGAGAATCATTCTTTTGATATTTTACATGTTTGCGAAAAGGGATTGCGTTTGGGTGTCCTGGAACAACTGGAAATAATTAGGTACAACAATAGGGGCATGATTCTTAACGAACAATTGAATGTTGCGTCATCGCCGTTATTACGAATTTTTCCATCTCACTCACACTTGCACAGTAGGGGGAGTGGTCAAGGTATAAATATGGCCGACCATTCTAGACTTCTAGACATTCCGTTGCCGGGCGTCAGACCGTCAACAACTCCTGAGGATGCCTCGTAGAGAGGCGAAACACGTGTCGAGGATTATTCTTTTGGTGGTGGTTTGTTATATTTATTTGCGTATTTATTTTTGCGGTGGGAGGGTGGGAATATTAATTGCATGTAAAAATACGCAAGTAAGTATAACGGGTTAGCACTGATTGACTAGCACGTTATCTTTTCGCGGATTAGCAAAGTAATATTTTCGTTTTAATTGATAAAAATTCTGTAAAAACAGTCACATTTTTATTTTTTATCAGCTTATTATAATTCCGTGTGCTTTAGTTTACTCATATTTCATTAAAATAAAATAAGATCTATCAAATGACACCAATTTTACCGAAATCGGTTAATGGGCTGATGTGTCATTACTAAATTTGGGTAGAAATTTTAGTGAAATTAATATGTTGCAATTCAAAAATTTTTTAAATGACATTGAGTGGGCTAAAATAATAACTAAAAATAATGACACTAATACAAATTACAATGCATTCATAGGTAAATTAACAGAATGTTTAAATATACATATACCTAAAAGGAAAATAAAATTACTATCAAGCTTTAGACTTACAAACACGTGGTTAACTAAAGGTTTAAAAAAATCATGCCAGAACAAACGACTACGTAAAATATTCGTGAATAAATCTAAAAACGACATAATCAATCAATATTATAAAATATATGAAAAACTTTTGAAAAAATGTATATATGCCAATCGAAAAAGAATGCATACGTTAAGTATATGGAAAAATCTAAAAACAAAACAAAGTCAATGTGGACTATCATAAAGCGCGTTACAAACAGAAACACAAAAAAATCAAACAAAAATATAACTTTAAAACTCGGAAGTAATATTTTAGAATCGCTCAAGAAAATAGCAGATGCATTCAATGAGCACTTCGCAGCGGTGGGTGAGTCATCGCCGCGACCGGCGGCGCGAGCGCCGACTGCATCGGCCATGCCGACCGCGCGCCCTGACCCGCTACCCGAGCGCCCTGCTGTTACCTCCGCGCTAAATTCCATATTTATACATCATACTACTACTCGCGAAATACACAATATTATAAAAAACATGAAAAATAAAAAAAGCTACGGCACAGATGAAATCCCGCCGACATTAATTAAACTTTGCGCTTCAGAACTAAGCACTCCGATAGCTTGGCTAGTAAACCAATCTTATGATGAAGGTACATTTCCGGACGCTCTTAAATTATCTATAATAAACCCAGTTTTGAAACCGGGTGGCGATAAGTATGATGTAAGTCAATACAGACCTATATCATTGCTTCCGGCCATCTCGAAAATATATGAAAAAACAATGTCAAATCGTATTTATTCTTTCTTTGAAAAATATAACTTATTAGACACCAATCAATACGGATTCAGAAAGAAACGTTCCACGGTTTTGGCAGTGTACACATTTATACAGTCAGCTTTAAATCTAATAGACAAGAAACAATACGCAGTAGGGCTACTAATGTCCAAGGCGTACGATAGGGTGTCCCACCCCATCCTACTAAATCAATTATACGCTATGGGAATCAGGGGTTTAGCATATCAGTGGTTAAAATCATACTTGCAAAACCGGTACCAACAAGTGCAGATCGAACACTACCACAGAGAATCGAACGAAATTAGAACAGTAAAATCGGAAATGCGTCTAGCTACCTGTTCTGTCCCTCAAGGATCGGTAATCTCTTGTCTGCTATTTATTGCATATATCAATGACCTACCGAAAACAATAGATACAACATGTATTATGTTCGCCGATGACGTGTCACTACTTTTAAAGACTACAAATAGCACGGAATGTACCGACCACCTACGGAAAACCCTTGAAGACGTAACTAATTGGCTTACAGACCACAATTTACAGATAAATCTCAAAAAAACGAAAATCATCCAATTTAAACCAATACAGAAACAACCCTTGGATATCAAACTTGAAATAAACGGTCAGACTATTGAAGAAGTTAGTGAATTTAAATTATTAGGTATAACGGTAGATAGTAGCGTTAACTGGAAAAGCCATATTCAAAATGTAAAAACTAAATTATCACGATTTGTCTATGCGCTAAATATTCTAAAAAGAAACACAAATTTTAAGACTGCGCTAACAGCTTCTTTTGCATATGCGTATGCGTGGCTCCGATATGGTGTGGTTTTATGGTACTCAAGCACTGACGCAAATGATTTGGTTATAATGCAAAAGAAATGCGTCCGTATTCTGACAAACACACGAATACCAAACAGCAGTCGCCCGCACTTCGTAAAACATAGATTACTTACGTTACCGTGTATATATATACTTGAGTCTGCACTTTTTCTTAGAAACCACTCGGAATTGTTTAAAGCCAAAGGAGAAGTCTGTAAAACTAATAGTAGATCTAAAAATCAGCTAGCCTTACCAAATACCAAATTAGCTATGTGCAGAAAGGGAATGTATTATAATTACATTACATAATTACCAATGTATTATAATTACAAATAAACTCCCTGACAGTATAAAATAGGAACCGAGCGACAAACAGTTTAAAAATACGCTTAAATAGCTTCTTCTAGAGAAAGCATATTATACAATAGACGAATTTCTAAATGATCAAACACTGGAATAATGCTATAATATGTACTTACCCAAATTAAATTATTTAAGTTTTATTGAAATATTATTGTAAACATCTATCGACATTCATGCATTCTCTAAAAACGACTTAATAGTTCACTCTAAAAAATGAAGACCAACTAAGAGCAGTTTTCTCTTAGTTGACGTTAAGTTAATTACAACAATAACGATCTTATATAAATCAAAGAAAGCTGATTACTTAAAACAATAAGTGTATCTGTGATTGAACTAATAAAGTAGGTATGTTATTAATCCTAACAATTGTATACTTTACATCTATTATTATCTTGTTGGCATAATTATGTAACGTAGGTTAATTCAATCCTTAACAAATTAATTAAAACAGATAAAAATGTTAATAGTTATGAACATTTTAATAGTTAATTTGATTATTTTGTCTTTGTTGATTTACATAAGATTTGGTAGTTCAATCAACTAAACATATATGTAATATTTAGAACAACGAAGATAAAACATTCAATCCCATTATGATCAAATTATTGTATTAATTACGAAACTAATATTCCATTCTACTAAGAATTATTTGTTAAATCGATTTTCTTAATAATTCAATTAAATAATCGGTTAATCCGATCAATCAAGAGTTAAGTGGGGGGAGCGCCTGTACACCCGCTCTCCGCCCCGCCCGCGCCACTCTCGCGGCGTGTGCCACCGTGCGAGCGAGCAGTCAGTCCCAGTAGCATGCAGTTGCGTTAAGCTCATTCAATTACTTATTCCTCTGGAAAAACCTGGTGTGTACAAAGTTGAGTGCAGTTGTGGTAGTTCGCACATTAGGCAGACCAAACGCACTATTGCCTGCTGAATTAAAGAACACATCGCTGCGGTCAAGAACAATGACGCTCGCAAGTCAGCTATTGCCCTCTCCTTGAGTCGGGTACAATAATCACTGGATCGAGTTGCATAGTCCTAAGGTCATTTCGACACCACTCGAAGATTGGTAAGAGAAGCCATTGAAATTCACAAATACAAAAATTTCAATCGTGAAGATTGGGTTTTAAACTGTCAAATGTGTGGAATCCTGTGATTTGTTTGTCTAAAAATAACCAGTGAAATCCGAATCAAACTCGCGTAGTGACACTGTGAGTGTAGTGTACTTTCAAAATGTTTAAATGAATAAATAACATCTTATTATAATATTTTTTTGTTTTATTCATTTACCCCCTTTTCATAAAACTTTACGGGCCTGATTTAGTTTGATTATGTTTTATCCCTTTCTTTGTTGTAATATTTTATTAACTACTTATTCGTTTAAATTTGATAAATTTCCTTTGTGCTAGTTTTTATACGCGCCGTGCTCAATAAATGCTGGTCCTCGTACTCGTATTATACTCAAGGCATTAGTCTTAAATACTAAGTAGGTAATACAGATTACAGATTTATTTCAGATCTTTTTGAGGAATGGCCTAGACCGGTATGGTTTCACATTTCACAAGCACGCCTCCTCCCATGTTTGTAAAGCTAAACCGGTCTAGACCGATCGCCAAAAAGATCTGAAATAAATGTATATCTTAGTATTTAAGACTAATGCCTTGAGTATAATAACGAGGACCATCAGCATTATTCAGCACGGCGCGTATAAAAACTAGAGATCTGAAAGAAATGTATTAGCATGTATTAGTAAATGAGACAAAGTAAGCCATAGTACAATTGAACAAGAATGGTATTGTACTAAACAAGCTTCATAGTTGAAATGATTAAACAATTAAGATTCAAATTGAACAATATCTTAGTTCAGGCTAATAAAATGCATAAGTCGGTGTAATCATGTTCTTAGTTGATCTTATTTGGGTCAAATAGTTAATACAGTAATTCTTCATGTTAACATTGATTTACATCTTAGTTAAACTAACTTGTTTGTTTTAGTTGGTACAGTTACGTATTACGTATCATGATAATAATTATCAAGCCCTTAGTTGATCTTACTAGGATCAATTAGTTAGTATAATTATTTTCCATGTAAATATTGAACAAGATCTTAATTGGTTCAGTTACATAGCAATAGTAATAGCAATCAGAATTACCTTGTTTGATGTGTCTAAGTTCTTGTTAGGCTCGTATGGAATCAAGATGCTTGATTACGACTATCAAGATATTGATAGGGCCAACCAAATTTTTTTTAGAGTGTTAATTAATTGATTAATTAATAGTGACCATATTGTCTATTGTTTATTACTTGAATCTATTTATAAATTAACCTGGACATTTAATATAAATAATCATCATAATCTTATTATTTTACTAGCTTTATAAGTGAACTTGACATTTAATACTGCATAAACGTCGATAAAATATTATAAAATATTAAAATTATGAATATAGATTTTATTGCTATTGGTATAAGATGCATGCATGTACCAAATACTTAATACCTAGACTTAAGATATATGCCCTTACAGGGTGTCATGTACCTACTATCCTCAAATTGTAACACCTAATGTAATTATGAACATGACTGCAATACAATAAAGAAAGAATAAATGAACACTGAAAATAGGGGTCATTTTAGCTCCGAATACGTCGTGTCTAGCGCAGAATCAGCACCATCTATGTCAGCAGCACGTGCTGTTCCGAGTAATGGCTACTTTCTTCTATATATCTATACCAAAACTATGTTTATAGGTATTATAGTTTCGGAGATATAAGCCGCCGCGCCATAACACTTTTTCATTACATCGGTTTTTGATCCGAGCCCCTCTACGGGTTTTTAAAGACGTTAGGTGAACGTCATAGAATTCGGTCACAAAATTTCACGAGAATCGGTTAAGAATTGCGACCTGTAGAGGAGAACATCCGGACATACGAAAGCAAAATGCCCTAGTCAAAACGTAGACCTTCGCTACGCTTCGGTCAATTATGTATGTACAATACAACAATCATGTTTATATAGTCCTCACAAACGTATAAGTTACCATTTTGGCCAATATATCTTCAAAGCTTGGCACCGAATCGCTGTTAAAGACTTTGGTGTGCTCAAATACGCTGAATTTGGAAAGTAATGTCTGTACTTCCTACAAGACGGTACAAAGCACTTGGAGTTCATCTCTGTAATATTCTATTTCCATTCGAACGTTTCCGGGATCGTCTACATCCAATGTGTTGATACTGAGATCCAAAATGACTCGTGTAGCAAGCAGTCCAAGAGTCATCGTGAAGGCGTTAAAGAAAATGTTCTCCAAGAAACAGTGCCAATACTGCCAAGTAGTCGAAAGCACTCGTTATCATTATCAAAATATCCGTGTTGATCGTGCTAGGGACGTTAAAAATATTTATTCTAGAAATCACACCGACATCCATTTACAAGAAAACACAAAGGTTTCGTTCGACCATTATTTTCATGTTCTTTTCCAAGAATGACACTGACAGTTGACATCGTGTTATTTTTCTATCTCGTCCCATTTACTACGCGCAAAAAGAATAGATAGTATAGAGGGGTCCTGTCATTGTAAATTTTGTAGTCACTGTAAATTTACTGCCATCTATCGACACACGACTAAAACTCAAAATGAAAACGCATAAAGTTATCAAAAAATGTATATATATGGATAAATGATTTTATTATTTTTATATCATTTTGAGCCATGTTCATTCACTGATATCTATGTGTTAAAATTGTTAAATATGAAACGGTGTCGTCACGCCATCTAGCTGAGGATAGGCTAAAGGTGTGTGCGACATCTATTCGAGAATGACTTTTACTTGAATTCCGAGGCACGTTTTTTCCTTAGACTTTATACGTCTTATACGAAGTTACAATATGTCTTTGCTACGCGCAAAGGAATTAATTACTCGGATCTGCCATTTCACCTCACAAACGTCATATCGATCATTTAAAAAAATATATTTAATCAATAAAATGAAATAAAAATAAAAGAGCTGCATTTCCGTGATCGCTATAATGAATACTATCGGAAAAAAATATAATTTGCCTATCTTCAAAAAACTTTACCTACCCAATTGTTAAGTTACGTAAATAAGAAGTCTTATCTTTGTTGTTATGAGTCTTATGACTCTTAGATCAGTTGTTTATCAATTCTTTGAAAAATCTTTCTTTGTCTTATATAGATCTATATTGATGAGAACAATGCCGCCAATGCCGGTAATTAGAGCCGCATTCATTTAAGGAGGGCCAATGTCTTATATGCCTGGGTGGAAGGTCATATTACTTGTAGGGTAGTTGGTAGGCTCGAGGGGGGCTATGACGTTTGTTGTTGTCGTTTTATTTATATACCTACTTGTGAAGTCTAGCCGTTGGCAGTGGTTAACTTGCAATACCACAGGGCGCTTGGAGTCACCGGTTATTATAACCGATATGTCCAACACGAGCAGCACGTTCAGATCGGCGATTAGGATTGGTTTATTGGGAGGTCGTTATATTTACGGTTTTAATTTCAACTCGATACCTTCACGCGTTCCCGAGATAATCGCCTAATCGGTCTTGTCACGGACGAACAACAAAGTGATCCTATAGGGGTTCCGTTTTTTTCCTTTTGGGGTACGGAACCCTAAAAAATTGTATATGTGGTCTATTTTAATTAATTTCTGTCTATTTAAAACGAGAGATAATAGGCACGCGCCATAATTATGCGCCATTTGCAGTCTGTCCGAGGGTAGTCCGTACCCGCTGGGGTCGGGGGCGCGGGCGGATAACTTCATTCGGAAATCGCAAATAACTAGACCACAGAATAAGTAATATTTATTACTAGACTAAACTTGATCTCTGTGCATGTGGGCTCGATTCATTGATACCTACTGCATTGTTTCGCGCGGTAATTTTCAAATTATTTAATTTTGTTATTAGATTAATTATGCCTAAAAATTCTTAGCTTCTGGTCAGAGACCAGGGTAGGGCAACTGCCCACCTTGCCCCACCGTGGGTACGCCTATGGGTATCACTATCAAGGACGGACTCACTACATTCGCTATTTTTAGAGGACGGCGAGGCTTGCCCGAGGGCTAGAGACACGTCTATATGCTGACCATAGACCTATTATATTACTTCGTAAGGACTTGCCTTACAAGCACTGCGAATGGGGCCGATACATGGGTGTGAAAATCGCATTTGTTCACACCCCTGCGCTCAGTCGTGTGGTGAATTGCGCAGTGGAAAGGCGTCACGTAATGCCATGCCCAATTAAAAAAAAAACGCCTAAGGTAGAAGTACTAGTGCTCGACGCTGCACTAGTATTCGACATGGGCACTTTATGTCAAAGTAATATAGGTTAAATTTGAACGGCGAAGATTTTTCTGTGTTCAAATTTAATCCTTGTCACTTTGACATAAAGTGCCCATGTCGAATACTAGTGCAGCGTGGAGCAATAGTACTTCTACCTTAATTTGTGAAATTGTGTAAAAACTATTACAGAAAAATCAAATACACTTATGTTATGACATTTCATATCATCGGTAAATCGTTTCAGATTACATTAATTTCTTTCTTAAAACAAATTTCAAGCCATCATTTTTGTTTCATTATGACGGTCGGTTGACCTTGCTTGGCGCACGTAAAACACAGACACATATTAAAGTAGACTACACTCTCGCCTCCAATAAACGTGCCGAGCGCGATAACTCGAGGCCCTCGAGGAAGACCTCTGCTATATTTATTAAAATAAATGACATTTTTATTGGTTAGGTAGGTAGGTAGGCTAGTTTATTAACTCGTCACTTTAGAATAATTCCTTTCTACATGACATTCAGTAAAAATAAAGTTTCTTTGGTAATGTAATAAAAAAAAATGTATTTATCTTACACATTTTAATGTTTTAATCAGAGCTCGGAAATCGTTTTATTTTTCAAACCGGTTTCGTTCATTCACCCGGGAACAAAAAGGATTTCGTTTCCGTTTGCGGTTACCGGTTAAAGAACTGTACTAATAAGATACTGATTTATGCACCGTTCGCCATAATTCGTTCGCCTTCCGTTTTTGTGGAACGAAATTAACCGGTTAAATTGAAAATATCGAAGGGAGATAGAACGAGTAAGTATTGCTATCTCTTTCACGTATAACAACGAGTTTAACCGAGAGTCTCCGAAAGCCAAGAGTAACCGGTATTATATCGTTCCCTGCGAACCATAGTTCCGTTCCCTCTTCTTACCGGTTAGGAGAGAGAACGTAATTTTTTAGTTCGCGTTCCACGAATTAACCGGTTTTTCAATGAACGCTTTTGGAATGATATTAACAGGTATTTCAATACCGGTTCCGAGCTCTGGTTTTAACTCCCACTTATTCCTACTTAATATTCTTAAGTGAAGTTAATAAACTAGCACGGCAAAATCTATAATGATGACATTTATATTGATAAAAATAGTAGCATGGCTTGTTTAGCTGTGGCAACAATGATAACATTTATTCAATTATCACTTCAGCGTCGCCCTAAAGAAAGAAAGCGACTAAGGTTGCACTCGAGCAATAGCTCGAGAACAATAGTTCTAAACACGTTTTTTGGCGGCGAGAATGCAGTCTCTTCTAGTCTACTTGAATGTATGTCTTTGTGAAAGATAATTAATTGTACCTTTGCTCTGACCATCGGCCACGTAGTTAACGCAGTATACAACTGATGGCGCTGTGTTTTGCTTAACGGGAATGTTCGGTCGGAATTGTATGCATGATCTAATCCATACTTTTAAAATCATTGACACTGACTAGCTTATTGCCTCGGAGGCAGCGGTGTGTCAAATTGACTGGCCAGTGGGCTACGTGCGTAGCCAGCAAAGGAGGTAAGGTCAACCGGGATAATTACCACTTTGGGGTTATTGCGTCTATTTAAGTTAATTTTTAAACAACGTTGGTTACTACAGCTCCTGCCATTTAATGATGGTTTGAACTACTTGGAGGGCAACACGTAACATAGAGGTCCTTTTACCGAATCGTATTCAAATAGTTGGCTATTTTGAGAATTAATTTCACCCCAGACCTTCACGATATATGAGGTAAGTCAACAAAATCCGTTTACATCTTTTTAGATATTTGGTAATATTTAGTAATATGTACATGTGCTCAATATTAATTAACTGAGACATCTGAGACATGCGAACCACAATTTGTATTAGGTACCAACTAATATGCCTTACCTATTACCCACATACTTCTGTTTTGGAAAAAAATCCATGTCTAATTCTTATAGAACATATTTTTAATTTGGCAAAATGCGTCACACTTGCTTGACTTGACTTGCCCCAATGTCAATAGTCAAGAACCTTCCCCCCCACCTACCCAAACCTTGCACCCATCCACCTTGATACACCCCACAGACTGGTATTTGACCCTAAAAGTTGGCCAAAAATATTTTTTTGTCCCAATGGCCTCCTAACCATTTGTTATTTAGGTTTTAGAGTTAAGAAGGTAAAAAAAAGACATTAAGTATTATATTTCAACTTTTATTGGTCATTTTCTTCAAAGCTTACATTGGCAATGTCACTTTCTAACAATAAATTCAGGACATCAGCAGAAAGTGGATGTTTATTTTTATTTTTCCTGGTTCTCATGCCTGTCAGGACAGGATCAGATGTTAATAGCAGTCTGTTCAAAACATCTACGTTGCAGGCTACCCGGGAAAACTTCCGTGTATAGTTCAGTCGGAACATCCTTATATGTTTGTTGCGGGCTTCTGCCGCTTCTTCGGAAAGTTGTCCAATGGGAAGAATGGCTTCCGCTACCACCTGGGACCCATGACGTAGCACTTTGTGTAAGGTCGGAGTCATTGGGTAGAACTCATACAAGTTCACGTATAACTCAGCCGTTTTTTGGCAATACATCTCAAACGCTTCCACATTTATTCTAAAACCACTGCACATTGTGTCCAAAATCACTTTTAATCGGTAAATTAAATTTAAATCTATCCCAGTAATTTCTGCCGATACTTCAAAGTTCTCAAAGAAGCGTCTACTCGTGTTGCCGTCATTTGTATTGCCGAAGTTGGCTTTTGGTATATCCACCAACAGACCGAGCTGCTCCCGGAATTTGTTTTGGATTTCTTTTTTTCTATTTTCTATTAGCTGCTTTTCCTCGGCAGTCAAGCGTTTCCTCCATTTTTTTACAGGCAATCTATAGGCCACATGTAAAATGCTCTCAAAAAATCTTATGCGAGCATGCAACAAAGATAACCCGAATTCGAAAGTTCCTTCTTTGTTTGGCATCACCTTATCCAAATCATTGAATTGAGTTGAAGAGAGGCCGCATATGTAGCATTTCATCGTCGATCTGGTATTTGTAGCTGCATTACACACTTTCCCATCGACCATGGTGAAAAGCAGCTTATGTTTAATGGAAAAACCATTAACTTCGCTTTCAGTGAGCTCTTTTATTTGAGACTTTATATACTCAATTTCTTCGTTTGTCACATCTGTCGACTCTTTTGCGAACCTTATTCTTATTGGCCGACAATAACGTGGCGAAGATGGCGTAGGGTTTTGCCACAGAATTTTTCGTCCTGGCCCATAAACCAACTGAAGCGGTACCATTGAACTTTGAAATATGTTAGCGTCAGAATCGGCTTCATTTTCGAATTTCATTTTGTATTGCATCTGTTGAGACCCATCGCAGCCCCATTTGCTTATTAATACTAGCGACTGTTTATCAATTTCACTTAATTGTTCCATTGCGTCACCAAGATATAAAATCAGTCGTTGTGCCGTGTGATCCATTAGGTTTTGAACCCTTACTTCAGCGCATGTTTCAGTGACACGATGAATTTCAGGATAGCATTCTTTCTTACACTTTTGTAATATAGAATAGCATGGATAATAGCTTGGATTGGTTTCTCGGACTATTTCATATTGGGCCTGTGTTAATCCCGCTTCCGTGTACATAAACAAGGCACGTAAATGTGTTAGGTTGTTTAATTTCTCCTGATCGTCTTCACAAGTAACAGTATTTTTTTTCAGCGCCGTTATATATTTCTTTGCTCTGCTAGGGCTTTTTGTTAAGTCTTTTACGACTTTTGACGCTTCTAATTTGCCTGTCTCCCGTAATTTCATCTGTGTTGCAAATGTTAATTCATCTGTGTTTAACGATCTAAGTTCTTCTGTTTTACGTCTTTTGCTTCTTTCGCTCAACTCTAAGAAAGTTTTTTGAGGTCGACCAGGACTTATTCCTGTAAGAAAAAGATGATAGTTTTATAACACAAGTTACTAGGAACATCATAATTTACACGAAATAATTTTTTAAGTAAATAACCACGTGTTAATTATGTAGAAAATCGAAACAAAAGAATTAACGAAATTTGGGTATCACCTACCTGCTTTCGGTAGAGATATGCATCCTTTGAGCCACTCGACGTTGTTATCTAGGAATCTGGCTTTTGTATTGCGAGCAGCTGACCATTTTTGTTTAAATTGATGCTTGATTTGAGACAGTTTATGCTTTATGTCAGGAATATTGTGGTCATTTTCTGTATATTGATTCAGTAGTTCGTGCTCCATAAATTGCAACTTTTCGTTAAAAGTTGAGCTATCTGAGCGTTCAATTATAGCAAATAAATCATTTCTAGATAATATCCGCATTCCAGAAGAACCTAAAACAAAAAAACACAACTATAAGTAAAATCTCATGTACTGAGTATCGAATGTGCTTACGGAGAAAAAAATCACCAAAAATAGAGGGGTGCATTGGGGTGGCTATTTTTCACTTTATATTATTAAGGAAAGTCCATTCTATCACATGCCATTCAAATGTTTGCTTGGAAATGCTTGGAAACTTATTAAAACTTCCAATGTTCTTGAAAAACTTGTCTTTTTATATAAAATTTCCCGGTACTCACTTCTCAAGGGTATTAATGAAGAAAATCAATTAATTATTAAGTAAAATTTAGTGTTAAATAAAGTACATACCTGGTTCTTCATGATCCATATTAAAAACCAACACAAAACTTCCCGATCAAGGAATAACAAATATTTGAAAACTATGAAATTTGAGCGCATCGAACAATCACGCGGACACTTTCGGCGAACGGTAACTTTCGACTAAGCCTGCGCGGGTGGTGGATGGCCTTAGCACGTGGTATTTTTTTTTACTGTGTGGAGGGGTTATCCTAGTTTTAAGAAACAATGGTTGAGAAGGGGTACAGCGTAAATAAAAAAAATGGATTTTGGCCAGCTTCTGAGGCACAATACCTGTCTGTGCACCCGTCTATAAATATGAGTTAATACTTATGTCAACAACCCTTATTCTTGATACGTAGTATTAACAGTACCTATATAAAACATTTTCGAGCTTATTTTTACCGTTCTGAAGTGCTTCACCATAAATTAAAATCATGTCGATTAAATCCGGAGCACTAAAACTCTTTAAACGAGCCATTTTATAGTAAAGTCAAAGACAAATACAAGTCGAATTTAAAAATTAAAACCGTCTATTTTACCAGAGATATATATAATACATGTCGATTAAATCCGGAGCACTAAAACTCTTTAAACGAGCCATTTTATAGCAAAGTCAACGACAAATACAAGTCGAATTTAAAAATTAAAACCGTCCATTTTACCAGAGATATATATAATACATGTCGATTAAATCCGGAGCACTAAAACTCTTTAAACGAGCCATTTTATAGCAAAGTCAAAGACAAATACAAGTCGAATTTAAAAATTAAAACCGTCCATTTTACCAGAGATATATATAACTACCCTCTATACTCTCTGATTTTACCAAACAGTTTTGACCCATTTTTACACGACTGCCCAAAAAAGAGTGTATATATTTATTTTTTAATACAGTTGCTCAAAAAGTGCTACTTTACGTAGCTGTTTAGCGTGCGGAAAGTTGGTTATGTCGAACTAGTGCTTTTTAATTTTCCAATTTTTTTAAATTTATACTTGTTCCAATTCACGACTACTTATTGATGAGTGTTAATATTAGTTTCCTTTAAACGTCGTAATCAGCATAAAAACCTACTGTTAATGTAAGAATATGAAAAATATACATATTTCATATTTTAATACTTACCTCTTCATCATTATAACACGTTTATTTTTTAATATTGAATATTGAAAATTCCGTTCTTAATAAGGTGTCTGAATGGAACGGAATAGCTGCCAAACGCCCATAGATATAATATACTTAAAGACGACGTCTAAGCGAGCTGTCACTGTTACCACTTTTGTTTAGTGTACGATTAACAATGTTTTACTTATTTTTTCGCAACTGTATTAAAAAACGTCGTTCGATACACGTGCGGAAATGTCATTCTTGTAAGTAATGACATACCTTCCGCACTAGCATCGAAATGTACTATATTTATGTGAGTTTCTTTATTCCACCTTAACTTCTGAATGCCTTAACCGATTTAGACGTATGATACATCATTAGAATCCTTACGTCATCCCGGGTAACATACGGGGTGACGTCATTATAAAAACAATATGGCGGACTTAATACGCCATATTACGCAACCTTTAGAAAAAAATATCGTGCAAACCAATCGAGTAGGGTATCAAAATGAAGGGCTTTGAAAGCCGATTGATAATATATACGCAACATGTGGGTTTAAGTTTAAGTTTGAGAAAGCAAGAATTGACAAAATATGTTAAGAGAGAGAGAAGCTAATCTCATAAAACCAAATATTATTATTGAATGGGATACTTATTAAAATAAAAGGAAAGGGTTTGACCGCAGATCATAAAAAAAAATTAAGTATATTAAGTACATACTACTCATAGTTTTTAAAACATGTTCCTATGCGCTAATGGAATCGAAAAGTTTAAAATATAACTTCTATTTAAATATATATATGTATATAATTATATATATGTCGGACCCTGACACCAGAAAGACGTATTGCAGCGTTATAGTTCAATATTTTAGACGCCTGTATAAAATCGATTAGCAATGTTGAGCTACGTATTATTTGGTTGCAACAAAATAAATAAAGTTGTGTAGAGAGTAACTCCGTCTATTGGAGCATTGTTGAAATAAAGTTACGTAGAGAGTAACGCCATCTATTGGCGTGTTGTTGAACTAAGATGACAGGTAGAAGGCTTTGGAACGTCGAGAGGTTTCTCTCGAGTGAGCGTAGGCACGAGTTGGCATTTCTGTCGGTATGTTGGTAGACTGGTCTGGTCGAGCAGGTTTGCCAACTTGACTTGAGGCGGGAGCAGGGTGGCTCCGCCGCTGGTAGTTCTTCTTGATCGGACCGCGCTAGAGATCGGACGTACTCGTTAGCCAACCTCGTGCCTAACTCGCTACGTTCCTGAAGGTTTATACCTGAAGGATTATTCTGATAGCTTATAGAATCCCGCGTTCTTTAACCATATAGCTAAGTGTTTTATTTCAAGTGTTATTTTGATTTCTTATGTTTCATTAGAAGCTTACTTTTGTGAAATAAAGAAATTATGTGTTATGTGTTGTTTTAACTTGTTTTGAAAAAGATTTAAACAAAATCAAAATCAAAATCAAAAATATACTTTATTCATGTAGGCCTAGCAACAAGCTCTTATGAATCGTAATTAATCTTAATCTAATTATCAGAGCAATTTATTGATGTTAATATTATTCCATAATAAAATTGGATTATTATACATATCAAATTTAACACTAAGAATTTCACAAAAGGATCGTCAACCATTAAAAAGATTGTATAAAAAAATACTAGTCTAGAATTTCTAGAATAAAATCTAAATGTCAAAAAAAAAGCATAAGTAACAAAAGAAGTAGATAGTATTACATCGGAATATCCATTTCCTCATCAATAATCAAATATACCTAATAAATAAATAATCATTTCGAATAACAATTAATCCCACGTTGTAATATCATTCATGTAGTCTTGTGTGGTATAATAAGCTTTAGAAATAAGTTTACGCTTTACATAATTCTTAAATTTATTAATAGATAATTCAGTAATATGGTTTGGAAGTTTATTATAAAATCTTACACAATTACCCATGAATGATTTTTTAATTTTATGGAGCCGAGTGAAGGGCACTGCGAGCTTATGTTTATTTCTAGTATTAATATTATGAATTTCACAATTTTTCCTAAAATTTACAATATTTTTATGTACATACAGAATATTCTCATAAATGTATTGACAGTGCACTGTCATTATGTCAATTTCCTTAAATTTATCTCTAAGTGAGTCTCTATGGTTCATTTTGTATATTGCTCGAATAGCCCTCTTCTGCAGAACAAAAATGGTATTTATCTCTGAAGCACCGCCCCACAGTAAAATACCATATGCCATAATGCTATGGAAGTAACTAAAATATACTAATCGAGCTGTTTTCACGTCAGTTAACTGACGGATTTTGCTCACTGCAAAAGCTGCAGAGCTCAGTCTATTCGAAAGAGTAGCAATATGGGGACCCCACTGGAGTTTAGAATCTAAAGTTATACCAAGAAAAACTGTACTATCAACTAATTCCAATTCCTCATCCTTCACAATGACACTTGTTTGCACATGCCTTACGTTACTACTAGTGACAAACTTAATACATTTAATAAATGTAATTTTTTAAGTAAATGTTTTTGTTTATCTATGAGGATCTCACTAGAATAATATAATCAAGGTATGTTTATATTTGATGATTGAAATAGTAACGCAAAAAATATATATATGTCCGGGGCTTAATGTAGGTTTAGGTATTCAGGAATGGCTAGATGCACTAGGTGGTACATCCGTAGGGCGTAGATATTTAACGCGAGTACAAGTACGCGAGGCGTAATGCAGTCTCTATTGCTACTGTCCGACCAGATTGAGATTCAATCCCAGAGTGACGCCAGCCTGCAGCCTGGCGATCCCACTTACTCTAGTCCACAAAAACCATAAGCTAATTAATTATCAAACAGAGCAATTTCCGAGAACACATTCAGACGTTACAAAAACCCCTGACGCCTCTAATACGCTCCCATAGCCTCTTGAACAGACATCTTTATTACACGTCGCTTACAAGTGTTTTTGATAAATCGTAAGTATGTCATGTGAGCGCCCATTATTTTAAATTTACTAATTACATCACCTGAGCGTCGACATATATTTGTGTCTTATATTCCTGCCGAAGACTTTTATTTTACCTTTTCCTTCTACACAAGTTTGGCGAAGTAATAAGAATTTAGGGCTCTCAATTTTATTTTGACTTCTACAACAGTAAAGCTACGAGGCCATGTTTGGTATCGTTTTCGTATAAATTCGCAGTACCAAATTTAGTTAAGGTATCACATTGACACCATTCCGAAGTAAAAACATATAAACTTATCAAAATACTTTCTTTTAAACTCCTCTTCACGCTTAAACTGCTGAACAGTTTTAATTTAAATTTCGTACACATATATTTTGAGTCCCGAGACAGGACATAATAAGTTATCTCAAAAATCATCCTTTAAAGGTGTGAAATGAGGTGTAGGGGGGAATTCAGAATTGACTTCTTGAAGTTAATACTGTTTATGTTTAGGTTTGAAGTCATGTTTTTTTATCATTTTTAACTAAATCAAAGATGTAGACCATCCCAAATTTCATATAAATCGGTTCAGCGGTTATTGATTTCCCGTACAAATTTCCACGCCACTTTTCACATCTTCAAAAGATGATTTTGGTTATAAGATCTATCCTATGTCCTGTTCCGGGACGCAAACTATTTCTATACCAAATTTCAACGAAATCGGTTCAGCGGTTAAGCGTCAAGAGGAGTTTCAAAAAAACCGGCCAAGTGCGAGTCGGACTCGCGTATTAAGGGCTCCGTACATTAAGTCCGACTCGCGCTTGACTGCACATTTCTAATAGGTTTTCCTGTCATCTATAGGTAAAGAATTATTTTGTGTATTCAGACGGACATACATACAGACGCACGAGTGATCCTATAAGGGTTCCGTTTTTTCCTTTTGAGGTACGGAACCCTAAAAAGATTTATTTTTATTTTGTGGAATGGTGTCAATGTGATACCTTAAATGGATTCAGCACCCCAGATTTATACGAAAACGATACCAAACACGGCCTAGCACCTTCACTGATATAGATATATCAAGATAAAATTGAGAGCCCTAAATAAACTTTCAAGAGCGGATATCTCAAAAACTATTCAACATATCGAAAAAATTGACGGAATAAACTTGTAACAAATTAAATTAACTTTCATTTTGTATAAGTGGCCATGTCGCTGAGATGCATAGTTTCCGAGATATAATCGAAAAACCGGAAAATGGGACCTTCAAAGCCCCCTCTCTCCCCCCCGCTCAAGGGCTACGGCCGGGGACTTTTGATATGTTCACCTCCTAACTTGTCAAACCGAGTTACGCAGTCAAAAATTGTGTTCCGAGCATTTCCCTCTACAACTTTTGGAGCATTCGTTGCCTGACCTAAGTAGCTTATTGCATTTCTTTAAAAACTTTTCTGTAAAAGGTTGACGGGTGTTGGGTGTTTATATGGTTTCGGTCGATTATTATCATTTGCATTGCCCATGATGACTTACTAGAATTACGAGCACACGAGACACTAATAGTAGTTTGACAAACCTTGGTTTTCAAGAGGTATTTTATATTGACATTTGCTGTCAGATTTAGTCGCAAACCGCACGCAAAGTGCACACAAATGTGTCGACACCTTGTTACGGAAAAGTGTACACACGGCGACGACACTTTGTTTCGAAACAATTCTAGACACATTGTGTGGACTCTGTTACGACACATCTTACATTTAGTTACCACTTGATGATTTTGCGACTGGAATGGATGTATGGGTTGCTCACGTAATCTCGTCTGCCAAGGTGTTTCGGCAGGAAAAGCCTTGGCAGACTTATATATTCCTGACATGAGGGTTCATACCTAGCGACTGGAATTGGTTTCATGGTGGTATCAGATGGGTTAAATTAGGGGTCCCGGTGGCCACCTTTGAGAGCGTCTGCCAAGCACTTCCGGCAAAAAAAATACTGGCAGACTTCGCTTTTCTGTGTCTACTCTGTGTTAAGGAAGTATGGAACAATCACTAAATGCGCTTTACGCACTCTTATATCGATTATGCACGGTGATACCTACAAGTACCACAACACACCCATCATGTTTACAACTTTAATTTTAAACAGCTAGCTTGTAGGTACTCAATTAATAAGTAAATAGGTACATATTTAGGAATTTTTAAGACTTCCTTACATATAACTTTCATCAACCTAACAATGGAGCCCGCACAAAACAAAGAAGTAAAAGGCGCGCTCATTCTTTCTTCCGTGGGAGCCCGCTTGCTTGTACATAAACGAAGCCGATGAGGTGGGTAGGTACAAATGTTCAAAACAAACTATCCAACTTATTAAGTAAGCCATAGTCTTAGTAGTAGTATTTAGGATCACGTTTAGATGTCTAATTTCAACAATCTGTTACTATTTAGGTATATACCGTTTGGAACCTTCCTTGACTTCAACAAAACATACCTACATGTGACCTGTGCCCGCTGCATCGTTCTGTATCAGAATGATGTAATACGTGGCTGTCAGGATCATGTCCGGCTCAAAATCATGCTTTGTATGAAATATTTATTATTAGTTATCATGCACCCACTAAACCATTCCGTCCCCTGCCAACACCATACCGTGACATGACTGGACCGAGCCGACCAACAATATTTTGAAGGAGTCGTTACGCTCATGTCATAGTCTGCGTAGCATAGGTATGGTTATCATATGGTCTACCATATTGAAACTCCTCTAGATCATACCCGTGTTCTAGATGTTTTCACTTCATGTTTGACAGGGCCTGATACGATCATGCTATGATACGTTGCTGTCAGCATTAGGTATGAAGTGGGCCTTGGGGAGCTAATCATGGCTTCTAGGAGTTCTAGGTACCTACCTACTTTATTTTTGTTTCTTTTTGTTGAGATTGTCTTTGGTTAGTCTATGAACAAACAAATGAGCTGAGCATTGACACACGTCACTCGCCCCGCTTTCTGAAAAATATGTAAAACATTAAACATGTAATTCTTGTGTTTTAATATAAAATAAAATAATCTATGTGCGGAGTCATACGTTCTTTAAATTAAAAAGCCCATAAACCTCAACATGGTAGCATATCGATGGGAATAATAATATATTTCGGGTTACGATTCACGGAAATAATAAGAAAATATAACAAGAAAGAAAAATAAAAGAAGAAAGAAAAAAGAAAAATGACGACCGCAACTACAATTTCATCAACCCATCTACCGATTTTAAGTGAAAATAGCAATTTTAGCACATGGAAATTCAGATTAAAACTAATACTAGAAGAAAAGCAAGTTGCCTACGTGCTTACAACAGAAAAAGAGGAATTAGATAAGACTGAGAAGAAAAAAGATGACGCGAAAGCAAAATCCGTCATTGCCCAAGCAGTATCTGATAAATATATAGAAATAATAAAAAACGGCGAAACAGCGAATGAAATGATGACATTCCTACAAAACATCTTCGAAAGAAAGAGCGTATATAATAAATTTTATTTAAAAAGAAAACTTATCACATTGAAGTGCAATGAGCCCCTACAAGCTCATCTAATAAAATTTAGCTCTATAGTTAGCGACCTCAGCGCTATAGATGTTAAAGTAGAAGAAGAAGACCAAATATGCTATCTGCTATCCTCTTTACCTAAAAGTTACGATAATGTCATAACAGCCATAGAAACAATGGCAAGTGAAAAGAAAAAGTTGGATTTTGACTTTGTAAAAGCAAGACTTTTAGATGCAGAAACAAAAATTAATAATGAAGAGAGCACAAGTCAAGAATCTGAAGCAGCATTTAGCTCTCCAGATACCAGCAACGCAAAACAAATGAAAAATATGACAATTCAAAGAAAGAACAAGAAACTTCAAGTGGAGAATACAGAGGAGCTTACTCATCCCGCCCACCAGGACGATTCTTTGGGCAGAGTCGCCGAGGACGAGGACGAGGCCTTCGCAGAGGAAATGGAAGATTCCAGAGTCAAGGAGCATTGTTGACAACAGAAGAGGATATAAGCTTCATCACAAGCTTCCAGAGTCAAGGAGCATTGTTGACAGAAGGAGATATTATAGAAGAGGATATAAGCTTCATCGCAAGTGAAATCGCGTTAAGTGGTACTAGTGAAAAGGACAAAGACTATGATATAACATTTATTATAGATTCAGGATGTACTCAACACATTGTAAGTAGCAAATTTGAACATGAAATGACGAATGTCACAAAATTAGAAAAAACTGTCAGAATACAAGTTGCTAACGGTGAGTACATATTAACCAATAAAATAGGAAAATTTAAAATAATATATAATGATAAACGTAAAATAAATATGGAGGCATTGATTGTTGAAAATATTTCATATAATTTACTGTCAGTCAAAAAGATAGCTGAGGCAGGATATAGTATTCTTTTTAATAATCATAGAGTAACTATTAAAGGAAATAATGCATTTATTGCAGGCATACTAGAAGGCAAACTTTATAAGTTACGTGCAAACATATGTAAAGAATCTTGCAACATAAGTAAAACTAATGATCTTGGTGATGTTCTTTGGCACAAACGTCTTGGTCATCTGAATAGGAAATCGCTAGGTATGATGAATTTACCAATTTCTAATAAAATTTGCAGCCCCTGCTTAGAAGGTAAAGCGACCAGAGCACCTTTCAAACAAACTCCAAGACCGAAGTCAACCTATGTCGCCGAGATGCTACATTCAGACATCGCAGGACCAATTAAAGACTGTGGACTAAATGGTGAAAAATACTTCATGACTATACTTGATGATTATTCTCATTTCTGCATGGTATACCCACTAGTTTACAAATCAGAAGCATCAGAGAAGCTCATCAACTATATATTGAGAATAGAAAACGAAACAGGTAATAAAGTAAGAAGAATTCGTACTGATAATGGTGCAGAATACACCGCAAACAAAGTAAAAGACTTTTGTAGAAGAAAAGGGATTGAACTTCAATATACTATACCTTACACACCTCAAGAATCAGGTTGCGCAGAACGCCTGAATCGTACATTGTGTGACAAAACAAGAACTCTATTTGCAGAAACTAAGCTGCCCAAATCTCTATGGTGTGAAGCAATTCAGTGTGCAGCTTATCAACTTAACAGGTCTCGGTCATGGGCAATAAACTATGAGACACCCTGTTACATGAGATATGGTGAAACAGATCTATCAAAACTACGAGTTTTTGGCTGTAAAGCATGGGCCACAATTATACCAAGAAAGGACAAGCTAAGTAAACGAGGACAAGAAACAAGAATGGTTGGATATAACCGTGTAGGTTATAGATTATGGAATCCAGAAGATAATACCATCATACTTTCGCGAGATGTAATATTCGACGAAAGCGATACACTATATAAAGAAGAAAAAGAAGAGAATAATGTAAGAGAGTATATAGAAGAAATAGTAAGACAAGAAATTAGAGAAGAAACAGAACCGCCCAAAGAAAATGAACCACAGCAAATAGAAGAAACCAGAAGGCATTCATGCGAGATCCAAGTAATGAATGATGAAAGACATGAAGAAGCTACACGATCTGGGAGAGTAGTCAAACGCCCTACATATTTGAGTGATTTTGAAACAATATAGTTATATGTCTAAGTGCAAATGCACCTGACACATTTGAAGAAGCTGCAAGACAGCCAGAATGGAAAGAAGCTATTAATAAAGAGCTACAAGCATTAGAAAAACTAGAAACATGGGAAGAAAAAGAATTACCAGAAGGAAAGAAAGCAATAGATACGAAATGGATTTTTAAAGAAAAAGATGAAGGAACTAAGAAAGCAAGATTAGTCGCGAGAGGATTTCAACAAAAGAAAGAAACCATATTTGAAAATAATTATTCACCAGTTGCGAGACATTCAACAGTAAGAATGTTCCTATCTAAAGCTATTCAAGAAGACTTAAAGATTGCTCAACTTGACATACCAACAGCATTTTTAAATGGTAAACTGAAGTCAGACGTATACATCAAAATACCTCAAGGTTACGAAACTAAGAACAGAAATACAGCACTTAAATTGAAACGTGCACTATACGGATTAACAGAATCACCTCGATGTTGGAACGAAACTATAGACACATTTGTGAAAACTATTGGATTTAAAAGATCTGATTATGATTACTGTATGTACTACAAAGAAGATACGTGGATGCTTATCTACGTGGATGATATCTTAATTATTGGAAAACGTACAGAAGATACAATAAAAGCTTTGAAAAAGGAATTTAATGCAAAAGATTTAGGAGAAATGAAAAGATTTTTAGGAATGGAAGTAAACAGAAATGAAAACAGCATAATTCTGAAACAAACTACAATGATAGAGAAAATTCTAAAGAAATTTAACATGGAAGACTGCAAAGGAACAAAGACACCTATGGAAATTAACTATAATATACCAATGCAAGATGAAATATTAACAGATGTCCCCTACCGAGAACTAGTTGGAAGTCTAATATATTTAACAGTCACCTCAAGACCGGATTTGACATTTGTTGTATCTTATCTTAGTCGATACTTAGACAAGCCGAATGAACAACTTTGGAAAGCTGGCAAGAGAGTTATTCGCTATCTCAAGGAAACCAAAGAGCGAGGACTGATTTTTAGAAAAACTGCAGATGCCGACCTATCTGGATACTCCGATGCAGACTGGGCAGGAGACAAGAATGACAGGAAGAGTGTGAGCGGAGGCATCATTCTACATGGAGCAAACCCCATATCCTGGTTCTCCAAGAAGCAGTCCTGTGTTGCCCTGAGCACTGCCGAATCGGAATACATTTCAGCAGCAGCTACAGCGCAAGAGATGGTGAACATCAAAGGTTTAAGCGAACACCTAGGACTTAGTAGTAAAGCTACTCTATTCGTTGATAATATTGGAGCTATTTCTATGTCAAAAAGTTATGAAAATTCAAAGCGAACCAAGCATATTGACATTAGGGCTCATTTCCTTAAAGATCTTGTGGAAAAGAACATCATCAACATAGAGTATGTACACACAAATGAAAATTTAGCTGATTTAGTGACAAAAAGTTTATGTAAAGAAAAATTTAATTATTTTGTCAACCAATTCTTATGCTAATATAGTCCAGTCAATGGATACTTAGTCCAGTTTATGGATATTTTCTTTGATAACTAGATTAAATAGTATCTTATGTTAATGTTATATTCATTAATTAAGTAATGTTATCTGACCATCATTTAAGTGTCAATTAACATTGTCATAATATTTTAAAATGCTTATAGTAAGCAGTATACTAAATAATTCATTTTATTTTAATTATTTTTAAAGTGAAAATGTCTCATTAATTTAAAGCTGTTTTAGCAAAAGCTTACTAAAACGCAAATTTATTTTATTAATATAAACTTAAATTATAATTTTAATTTAAGTGGTTTTCAGTATGAAGTGTACTATGTAGCAAATTTAATTTTAATTCAAAGTTAAATTTGAGGAGGAGTGTTGAGATTGTCTTTGGTTAGTCTATGAACAAACAAATGAGCTGAGCATTGACACACGTCACTCGCCCCGCTTTCTGAAAAATATGTAAAACATTAAACATGTAATTCTTGTGTTTTAATATAAAATAAAATAATCTATGTGCGGAGTCATACGTTCTTTAAATTAAAAAGCCCATAAACCTCAACACTTTTCAGGTAAAAAATACAGGAGTGAAAAAAAACAATATTTATATTAATAGTATATTGATTTGCCTTATATATTCTTGCAATATTTGACTTCTTATTATTAAACCTAATATATATTAACATCTAGAACCACAATAGAAAAATTGTAAGAATCTTCTTTATTACCCTTGAAAAATATTTTCTCTCTTCCTTTTTCTTCGACATGCGGCGTAGGACAATTAAATATCACCCTGGAAAGTTAATTGATTTGTAAACAAAACAATAAAATATAGTCGTGACTTCATCAAATTGTCAAATCATAAACAGTTACACAGTACACACACATGCTATACATTATTGGCACAGGAAAAACTATATGAAATTTATTTGAGAGTTACTGCGGCAGCTTACATAGATAGGTACGCCATAACCATTAGGGTTATTATAATAGTTCACTTCCTCGGTGGTGTTCTTAAAGCTAAAGCGCTTCTCACATCTTACTTAATTTAGAAACGGGGACAGCTCCGCGTTTGAAACCTACAAGCTTGCCTAGGGTATTTATTTTCCTGACTCTCCACTTCGGGTCTCGTTGGCATGTTCCTGTTAACAATATTTTCCTTTGGGTGCTGGGATATCAATCGTTTCTAGGATAATGCTGGACTCATTCTGAAAAAAAAACACAATTTACGACAGGAATATGAGAACCAAACCAATAATAGCAATTCCATTAATTATAGTTACTTACAAAAAAAAAATATTTAAAAGGTTTATTAAACAGAAATACGAATGTCAGGGTGTGTCAACTGTCACTACGAAAAATATTTTGAGAATTATTGTTTTCGATACGTTTTGAATCATTCTTTTACGTTAAATAATACAAATTTATATACAATAACAAATTAACTGTGAATAAAAAGCCAGAAGCAATGATATTAACAAAATTACCAGAAACAATGAACGTTTCCCCAGGCACCATTGAAAATAGCCAAGATGATACACTGCTGCCCTGCCCTATATGCTCCAAGCTATTCTAAAGACGTGGCCTGAACATACATATAGGTAAGTCACACTCACAGACCTACATGAGCAACCAAGAGAATGAAAACCCTATTAGCAGTACTAGTACTTCATCAAACCAAAACAACAACAATCCAATAGATAACCTATTCAAAGAAGGTTTTGGTGCAAAAATGGTAAACAATGAAGGCGGCCAAGACTCTACATGGAGACTCCGCTGGAAGAAAAGCATAAAACTGACGGGAAAACAATACAACCTTCCACAAGGTAACGTCGGTCGTCATTTCATTGACCTCCTAGCTAACGAAATCAATAATCTAGTTAATGAATTACCGACGAATGGATTCTCTGAACGAGTATTCTTCTACTGCAGCACAATCCTCCAAGGGGATAGTTTAATAACTAAAGGTTCAGACATCAGACGCCTAATAAACAGAAGACTAGAAATGTGGCGAAAAAATCAATTTGACGAATTAATACAGGAAGCAGAGAGATGTAACAAAAAGAATAGCCGCTATAAAAAACAACAAGATTGCGATCATATGTCACGCGTGTTTAACAGACTGATGCTACAAGGAAAAATAAGACAAGCGAACAGATTTATCACAGAACGTAATGGTGGTGGAATATTAAAGCCTGACGACAAAATTGGAGACAAAAATGTATTTCAGATCCTGGAAGAAAAACATCCAAACCAAGCAACACCGATTATATCAGATTTCGACCAAACAACACAACTTCCAAACCTTGTCGATGTTAACGTAACATCCAGCCATATTGAAAAAGTAGCAAGAAGCATCTCGGGAGGTGCAGGCCCAAGCGGGACCGATGCTGATCAGTGGAAAACGATGCTTTTAAGATTTGGCCCACACAGCTTCAAATTAAGAGAATCAATAGCAGCTTTAACAAGAAAACTAGCAAACGAAATAGTAGAATGGGATGCAATAAGGGCACTGCTAGCCAGAAGAGACATCGCCCTTGACAAATCTCCTGGTGTCCGCCCAATTGGTATAGGGGAGGTACTTCAACGTGTCATAGCAAAAGCTATGGCTCTGACGACTGGCACTGACGTACAAGAAGCATGCGGAGCAAACCAACTATGTAATGGAATAAAAGCCGGTATAGAAGGTGCAGCACACGCAATGTCAGAAAGCTTCCACGAAGAAAACACCGAAGGTATACTACTCGTTGACGCTACCAATGCATTTAATGCCCTCAATCGTCCATTAGCACTATGGAATGCCAGACTTCTATGGCCCAGATGCTCGAGATTCCTCTTTAATACCTATAGAGGACACGCAGTGATATCGTTTAGAAATACCAATAAATACATATTAAGTAAAGAAGGAACGACCCAAGGAGATCCACTGGCAATGCAAATGTACGCGATTGGAATATTACCACTAATAAAAACATGCAAAAACAAGAATAAATACATTCAGAACTGGTATGCGGATGACTCTGCATGCTTAGGCAAATTTGATGAATTACTAAAATGGTTTAACCTGCTAATGAAAGAAGGACCCAGATATGGCTACTACCCTGGTCCCTGAGCCAACAAAGAGGTATCTAATAGTCAAAGAAGGCCTTACAGATATTGCCAAACAAAAATTCGATAAATTAGGAATCAAAATTGTAAAAGCACAACGATTTTTAGGAAGTTTTATTGGAGACATAAGCGATAAAACCGACTATATACGACAAAAAACAAAAAATTGGATTGATTGCATCCTTAGAATAACAAAAGCCTGTGAAAAATATCCTCAAGCTGTACATACCGCATTTACTAAATCACTACAATGTGAGTGGCAATACCTACAAAGAGTGACTACTGGAACAGACAAAGACTACAATGACCTAAAGAACGCAATCAAGACTCATTTAACACCCTCCATACTAGGCAGAGAAATAACATCCATAGAACATGAACTCTTTGCTCTTCCAGCGAGGCTCGGAGGCCTTGCAATTAATGACCCTACAAAGCAAGCTAAAACCTCACATGCAATATCATTAAATGCCAACAAAATACTAATAGATGCAATTCGAACCGGCGAAGAAATTAACATAGAAGACCATCAAAAACATGTATATGAAACTTTAAAAGAAGAAAGAAAAAAGCGAGAAAATAACGAACAACATGAATTAGAATCAATCATGGATAAGCTAACAATAAAAACAAAGAATTGCATCCAAAGGGTAATTAACAAAAAAATCATCACAGTGGCTAACAGTACTACCGACCAAAGCTGATGATACCGACCTAACAGCAACGCAGTTTCGTGACGGCCTTGCGATCAGATACGGGCATGAACCTTCTAGCCTGCCACTAACCTGCGATGGCTGTGGCGAAAATAACTTCAACCTAAACCATGCACTTAATTGCAAGAAGGGAGGGCTCATAAAAAGAGGCCACGACCAACACAGAGACGATATCAAAAGTTGGGCTGAACCAGCATGGGTTTCGGCTACTACTGAGCCAATAATGCGAGCCGCGACCTTAGATCAACCAGGGCTAATAAGCGACTTACTACTGGAAAGTGTATGGGAGCCAGCGAGGAAGGCGTTCTTTGACGTTCGCATTGTAAATGCAGACGCCGCCTCGTATGGTCTACTCACATGGCCCACGATTGCCCAAATACACGCTCGCGAAAAACATCGCAAATACGACCTGGCTGCAGAAGATCTCAGAGCCTCATTCACTCCTCTTGTGGTCTCCTGTGATGGCGCTGTCGGAACGGATTATGAATCCTTCATAAAAAGAACATCCCTTAAGCTCCATGAAAAATGGTCCAAACCATACTCACAAATAATCAACTGGATCAAAGTCAAAATACAAATATCAATCATCAGAGCTGTCTCTCTAAGAATTAGAGGAACGAGAAGAAGGATAGAAAGATTTGGATCTGAAGACGGCTGTGGAATACCCATCCTAGAAGATTAGATTTCTCTTCCTTCTACCGCACAACTGTATTGAAATAAGCTTAAAATTGTATTATTTAACGTAATAAATGTGTTATCAAATACTAAAAAAAATAAAGGATATATATTTTAAGGAATATTATCAAAATTTAGTATATAAGGCTCTATTAGTTACATTTTTTTCGTATTTTTTCTCGTAATGTAATGTTGACAAAATTTGATTGTTCCTTGACTTTGACAGGAAAAACCAAGGCCCCAACGCTGTCTGTTCTCTTTGACGGCGCAGCAACTAGTATAATTTGTCTCTCCTTGCTCTTTTAAAAATGCCGTTTGTCAAAAAAGGACAACCATACTGTTGACAAGATGGACTTCAAATCAAGGTGTCACCTTTTTATGTTATGTTATGTAGGTGTGTTTTTAGGTTGTGCATGTGTGCGTAAAAGCGTATATGTGTGCACTTTTAGGGATGTGAAAAGTCGATTTTAATCATGTTATATATCGATAAACGCTACACAGCGGAACGAAATAGCGATTAATTGAAGCTTCAATATAATTATCTTCGTTAAACATAAACATAATTGAAATGCTAATGGATAATGAATATATTAGAATATAATAAAATAATTCAATTATTACGGAACACATATTTTAGTAGGTATTTATATTTATGTATTTTAATTAAATATCTGAACTTTCCCTTGGTTCCGATGCTGGGGCGTGACGATAAAATTGTGATCTGATAACCACAACAAAGAATAAAAGCGGTTTTGTTCATTTTAGGTATCGTTAAACCTTTGAAGTAAAATTAAAATTGCAAGAAATGTCGATAGTTTATCGATATGACTTTATCGACATGGCTACAGCAAGGTGGGCCACATTGTTAATCGTACACTAAACAAAAGTGGTCCCACTGACAGCTCGCTTGGACGTCATCTCTGTATATTATATATCTATGGGAAAAACTTAACCATCGACAAAAAACTAGATTTTTTACCACCAAAGAACGAATGAAATAGCGCAACCCTGTTTTCGATTCAGTGTTGTCACATGTAAATAGCATTTATGTTTAGACTTTGATTCTATCGGGGAACACTGATGAGTCGCGCCGCGACTTTGAGTTCTCTACGCGGCTGTTGCAGTCGCGGGTACAAGTTGTGCTACGGAAATCGACAGATTTGACAGCCGCGGGAATGTCGACTCGAGTCGCTGTCTAAGTCGCGGATGCAAGATGTGCTAGAGGTGCAGGTACACATTTACTTACAAGGAGGACTCAAGTCTATTTAATTGTATTCAAATTGTACTATTTAACACACTAAACACTTTTTTATTTTCTATTTTCATTTTCAATATGTCTGATGATTGAATTTAATTTCAGTGTTGACTAATTATAATTAATCACCACAAAGTTCGTACAGTCACCTGCAATAATATGTTGCGCAACGAAGGCCACAAAAATATCTGACAAGATTTTATTTGTAGAGCCATAAGAACGTGTCATATATTTTTGCGGCCCTCAAAGAGTAACATATTATTGCAGGTACATTGTTTAATAAAATAAATTAATTAAAAATTAAAAAACACGACTGCGAAAAAGCGAACTGAAAAGACAAAAATAATTTTTAGTTGTGTTAGTTGCTCAATTTAATGAATGTAAATAATTAGAATATGAGTGTTTAAAGAAGGTTATAAACAGCAAACGCAAAAGTTTAATGCTCATTTAGGATCGTGACTGTATCTGTGTATTTTATTTCAACTAAAAAATATTTTTATCTTTTCAGTTCGGTTTTTCGCAGTCGTGTTTTTTAATTTTTAATTAATTTTTTTTTTTTTATACTTTTTAGATTTTTTACATTCATTAAGTTGAGTAACTAACACAACTAAAAATATTTTTATCTTTTCAGTTCGCTTTTTCGCAGTCGTGTTTTTTAACTTATAATTAATTTAATTAATTTTGGGATCATGATTTCGTTACTAACTATTTGAAGTCACTTTATATTACTTTTGCGAGGGCGTCCTCAGTACAGAAATGCACGCATAGCGCCGCATACATCGAGCTACGCCCGACTCCTTTGGAACGCGTACAGTGCGCCACGAACGCTTTGAGTCAGAGGGCACTGAAGGCGTCTTGGTAAGCGTACAGCGTGTCACGTACATGGGGCTACGCCCGACACTTAGTATGAGAGAGTCGAAGGCGCCTGGCTTTAGACCGCGCACAGCGGGCCACGTACGTCGGGCTACGCCCGACACTCTGAGTATGATGGCGCCGAAGGCGCCCGGCTTTGGTAAGCGTACAACGTGTCACGTACGTCGGGCTACGCCCGACTCTTTTAGTATGAAGATAAAAACGTCATTATAAAAACAATATGGCGGACTTAATACGCCAAATTACGCAACCTTTAGAAAAAAATATCGTGCAAACCTATCGAGTAGGGTATCAAAATGAAGGGCTGTGAAAGCTGATTTATAATATATATGCAACATGTGGGCTTGATGTATTGACATTCCCATTTAAAAGGTCCCCGACTGCAATTGAAATAAAATACACAGGTACAGTCACGATCCTAAATGAGCATTAAACTTTTGCGTTTGTTGTTTATAACCTTCTCTAAATACTTATATTCTAATTTACATTCATTAAGTTGAGTAACTAACACAACACTCATACGCTCTGAGCCGTGGGCCCTACGTGAAGCTCGGCCTTCGGTCTTTAAAAAACATGTTATCATCATCAAAAATGTTTAAATTAAATTAAACCATACGGTTATAATGATACTTTCACGATTTCTTCTGCCAAAGTCGGTGCAGAGTTAGCTTAGACGGACTCTGCATCGTATATATATATGTCGGACACGGATGGTCCTAAAGGCGGTGGGCGCGTGGGGGTAGTACGATAATGTATTACTTCACAGGTAAACCAGTATGCGACCATTGCTACCAGTGCATGAAATAAACATTAGGACTCGTTAACCATACTAGTGCCTACTATACTTCAGTACTAAATGTTTAAAAGAACTAATTGCTATTTTTAACTCAAGGGAGCGATATGAAAGTAAAAAGAAACCGTTTCAAAAGTAGTTTTACTGTGTCATAAAAATATACGTTATAAACAAAAATAAGTATAGGAATCGAGTATATCTGTAAGAAAAAGATGTTATTTAATAATGTGAACATGACCCAAAAAGGGCGTAAGCGACGCCGAAGGGCCCTATTTGACGCTTATTTAAACATATAAGTAACCCTTTTTTTGCAGTAAAATGATACTTTTCGTAATCAATAACATCGTTACTCTGACACAAGAATGTCTAAAAAAATAACTCATATAATTTTTTTACACTGTAGCATTTTCCATGTTTTGCACGAAATTGCTGTTTGATATGAAATTCTGAAATTATATTATTTCATAAATATTGAAAAATGCACTAAAATTTTGGTAATAACTTATTATACGCTTATGAAGTATTATATAATTTCAATAAAATGTACACGTATTAGTGAAATAGTATATTTTAATAATTGATGAAAATTTTCCTTTATTCATTTCTTTAGCGGCTGAGTAGAGGGCTAAAAGTAGTGTTGATTTTGAAACTTGGTATAATCACTATAATCTACATGACAAACTGCAACTTTTGGTACTGGTTCCATATTGATAATCAAATTTTTATTTTTTTCCATATAACGACGCTCCACCCTACTCCACACTGCACAACGCCTTCTTAACTTTGATAAAACTGTCATTCTGCCTGCCACCCCACACCCAATGTTTACCTTTCCGAAGTAAGTCGTAAAGAGGAGCCAGAATATCGCTCAAATGCTTAATAAATTTCCCGTAAAAGTTAACCATACCCAAGAGTGACCTCGGAAACATTGGTGGGAGGCGACATTTTAATAATCGGTGCCACCTTATCCGTGTCAACCCTCACGCCGTCTTTGTTTATAATAAACCCTAAATATTTAGCCTCATCTACAAAAAACTCGCATTTATCTTTTCTTACTTTTAACCCGTTACCTTGCAATATGTGCAAGACCTCCGATGACGCAGGGCATGTCCGACAAGGCGTCGCGCACCAAGCTCTCGGCGAGCCGCTTGGTGTAGGCGTAGGTGTTCGGGTGCGCGCCCAGCAAGGACGGCTAGAGCAGCGCCAGCTGCCCCGCGTCCAGCCACTCGCACAGGCGCATCACGTCGTGGGGCTCCGCTGGGGGACTGTGGAACTTAAATCGTGGGGATTGCATTATAGAAGCGAAGCAGGAGTGTTCGGGGTTTACCGGTAAGGGCATTTGTTTGTGTGTCTATCACGATTATTTTGTTCACTGAGGTATGGATGTTATACATATAAATAACTAAGTTTGCATTTTTATCTATTTAAGTACTTATAAAAAATTTCCAATTCGGTACCCATTTTTCTTATTTTTGTTGAGTATTTTATATTTTATTGTATACCAACATGCTAATTTAAAAATGGTGTTTAATATAAACGAACAGAGAAGGAAAATCTGAAGCTAAAGAAGCATTTTGACCAGGTTAACACAGATTTGACCAGGTTCGATTACCGACGACACCGACGAGTGTGTTTCTTTATTACTCTTTATTATCTATTTTTTTAGTACACATAGGTTTTTTAAAATCGGTCTAGTAAATTCAAATAAAAAACATGAAGTAATTTTTTATAGTTTCAGGTAAATCAGATTCAGGCGGGCGACTGCAAATTATATTACACAAATACTTATTTATTAAGTAGGTATCCTTTCAAATAAAAAAAAATGATGTCTTAGATTCGTCTTCGAGGAAACCGCGGATAATAAATACCTCCTCGTACCGATAAAAATATATAATTGAGCACAAGGAGGACCTTTTTTAAGTACCTAAGTCACAAAGAACGGAGTTTTCTTTGTTGTAGTTAATTGTTACAAATAAAAATGAAACGGGAAACCTTTTCTTCCAAAACATGATATTCGGGCAGGGCCGGATTAAGCATGTCGGGGCCCTTAGGCAGTGCGAGGCTCGGGGCCCCCTACACTCAATTCTGCACACAGCATATTCAGTACAGGGAAATAAGTGTGCGTTCTTAATTTCAATCTTCAGGCGTCGGCCGGCCGATCCAAATCGAACGATGTCTTTTTCGCTCTTATTGCGTGGAGATAAAGCTTTATTCTATCGGTTTTTGCCGATTCCGCGTCGCGTCAAGTGTGGGGAGAGCCCTTTAGGCTTAAGGCCAATTCCCAGTGGAATACCAAAAAGATGTGAGCTTCAGCATCACTTTCCTATCTACCTCTAATGGCAAATTTTAAGCGAGGCTAAAGGCTAAGCTCAACTAGTGCCGCAAAGTTGATTTTCTCAATAGTTGACCGAAGCGAAGCAAAGGTCTACGTTTTGACTCGGGCATTTTGCTTTCGTATGTCCGGATGTTCTCCTCTACAGGTCGCAATTCTTAACCGATTCTCGTGAAATTTTGTGACCGAATTTTATGACTAAATAATTTTTTTTTGTCAATCCGGTTTTTGGAAATTTTTAAAAATGGCGGAGTCGTGATACCTGGCGCCTAAACAAATAGTCGTATCGATATGATAAGACTTTTTTCTTTTTGAAACATGTTTACAGAGTTAATAGCAAAAAATGCAGAAAAAAATTATCGCTGGTTTAGGCGGTATTTAGATATTTAATTTTAACTAATTTTAATTTGAGAAGGAGTAGCTAAATTTCGTCAACCCATCTAAGAACTATTTGGCTCAGTTTGTAAACGTTCGCTTTTTCTGTTTGCACAGAGGGTCTGGGTTCGATCCCCAGTAATTGTATGCTGGGATATTATAACTTTTTGTATTTTTTTACACATAAATTTCGTATTGTTTTTCTTTAATTTACTATACACCGTGTTTTTATTGAATTCCGTTAACTTCGGGGTATAGTTAAGTACGTTTATAAGAACTAAATGGCATAGTTAATTTTCAAAAAAAAAATTTTTTTTGTTTTCTTTTTTGTTTTTTTTTTGTTTAAAAAGTAATTAAATGTAGCATATAGCGTTGTTGTAACACGGGCATTACATTTAACTCAACCAAACAATTGAAAGTGTTTTTATTGAATTCCGTTAACTTCGGGGTATAGTTAAGTACGTTTATAAGAACTAAATGGCATAGTTAATTTTCAAAAAAAAATTTTTTTTTGTTTTCTTTTTTGTTTTTTTTTTGTTTAAAAAGTAATTAAATGTAGCATATAGCGTTGTTGTAACACGGGCATTACATTTAACTCAACCAAACAATTGAAATCTGTGACATATCAATGTCATTTCGTACATCAATCGACCGAGATTGTACTTAAGTTTAGTAGCAAATGTATGAACTCATTCTAAACACTAATCAATATGTAAGCCGGCCCTAAGGCAAGTGTACACGCTTGTAGAGGCCTTATAGTAAAAAAATAAATTATGGATTATCTCCGAAATGGACTTAATTAGAACATCGGTGTCTTTGAGAAAGTTACTTGATTTGAGCTCAGGAATGCACCCTTGAAATTAACGGAAATCAAAAAAAACACGGTGTATTTAAAGCTCTTAGCACCATGTTATTTCAAGCTCTGCTCGCGAGGTCTACAGTGCGGCTACCACCAGTTTTGACATTGACAGATACGCTCGCGTCTACGTAAATTACTTTCTATACATCTCGCTTGCACTAATATGCGAGTACGAGCGAGATGTACAGAAAGTAAATTACGTAGACGTGAGCGTTATGTGAATGTTAAAACTGATGGTAGACGTACAGCTCACAGAGCCACTAGTATAAACGTACTTAACTATACCCCGAAGTTAACGGAATTCAATAAAAACACGGTGTATAGTAAATTAAAGAAAAACAATACGAAATTTATATGTAAAAAAATACAAAAAGTTATAATATCCCAGCATACAATTACTGGGGATCGAACCCAGACCCTCTGTGCAAACAGAAAAAGCGAACGTTTACAAACTGAGCCAAATAGTTCTTAGATGGGTTGACGAAATTTAGCTACTCCTTCTCAAATTAAAATTAGTTAAAATTAAATATCTAAATACCGCCTAAACCAGCGATAATTTTTTTCTGCATTTTTTGCTATTAACTCTGTAAACATGTTTCAAAAAGAAAAAAGTCTTATGATATCGATACGACTATTTGTTTAGGCGCCAGGTATCACGACTCCGCCATTTTTAAAAATATCCAAAAACCGGATTGACAAAAAAAAATTATTTAGTCATAAAATTCGGTCACAAAATTTCACGAGAATCGGTTAAGAATTGCGACCTGTAGAGGAGAACATCCGGACATACGAAAGCAAAATGCCCGAGTCAAAACGTAGACCTTCGCTTCGCTTCGGTCAATTAGGTATAATTAATGACGGAGTAAATTAATAATTTTAAATAATTATGCAATTATACGCGTGTTGTTATGTGTTTATTCTACCACTACGTAACTATGTAAACTCATTTTTAGTTTTCTAGATTACTTCATGTTTACTCAGTTCCCCAAAAGATGGCACTGTGCAATGAGGGGCAATTAATTTACTGTCGTTTAATTTTGTGGTATTATTAAATCAACATAATTATTCAATTAAATTTGTTTATATCCGTACCCTCTCTTCTAAATTTGCCAAAATCCTTCCTCGGTGGCTTATTCATATCAACACGTATTAAATTCAGCGCCATCTGTTAGTTTACCAGGGTACTCTATAGTGGTAGCACATATTTGAAAAAAGTTTGCCCCTCCTTCCTAAGTAGCGCCATAAGATTCAGGGGCAAACTTAAGTCAATCGAGTGTTGTGGCTACCCCCCCTTTTAGGGGTTGAATTTTTATAGCCTATAACCTGGCCGGGGATGTTCTTGACAGATTAGTAAAGTTTGCATCAAAATCCGTTCAACCGTTTTCACGTGATGCGCGTTCAAATAAACAGACAAACAGACAAAAATTCTAAAAACTGTTGGAACGTGTTCTGTTATCGATTCTAAGTATCCCCAGCCAACTCTTTTTCGAATATCTTCCATGTACAGACTTTCGACCCTCTTCAGCTTTATTATATGTATAGATAATGAGTATACAGTGTAGCAACAAAAATTTATTTCTTTATTTTTCGATATTAAATAGCATGCGACTCGTATACGTTTGATACCCTTAACGCCATCTAGTGAGCGCAGCTGTCGAACCAAACTTGGCCCGTGTTGCTAAATGCAAAATAATTTCGGTTTCTTCCTACATTTCTGTTTTTTTTTAATCACAGGTCATTTGTAAATTAAAAATTGTCTTCAAATATATTTTTATTCGTCGGCGCGTTGTATTCAATATTAGTCTAAGAAAACTAAAGAAGAAAGGGAACGTTTCTTTTTGCAAAGTCATCTATATAGGATCGCACGAGCTCAGTTCGGACAAGTTCGGACTGTGGCAACTCTGCCATTTGATTTGTCATTCATTCTTCCTGTCAAAAAGATGGAGGAGCATTTTCGTTTGTGGTGTTCCTCAACCAAAAAGCCTTTTCAGGCGACTTTTAACCCCATCGGGAGACATCTCCCTTTTGAGTGAGTATTTTAGTGCTTTTTGCGACGGGTTTTGTGTGTAAGATTCAGTTTAATAGTGTGGTGATTTTTATTTTCAGCCCAGGCGAAATACTGGTGTCCATGCCGCCGAAATTGAGTGGCCTGTGAGGCCACGATTTACAGACCTCGCTTGTGTTGACATATGTTGCAAAAACATATTTGCGGGCCATTGTTCCACAGCGAGTAAGTTATTATTTGTTTTTTTTAGAGTATAACTTTCCGCTGCGCGTAGGGTTACCAGATACAAATTTAGAATTTCCTGACAAAATTCCTGATTTCCGAATATTGTAACGAACCACGGACGACGGGGGGGGTGTGTCCGTTAGCGATGGCCACCCGATTGAGCCGACAGCCGCGTTTTATTAATTTAAGTTTCGTTATAAGTAATTTATTATTTGTATTAATTTAAGTAAATAAAAAAGGTAGTTTATAAATAAAGTCTATCAATTCAAAAAAATCCTGACATTTTCGTGTTCCGTCCCTAATGTCCCTATTCATGACAAAAGGCCAAAATTCCTGTCATCTGGTAACCCTAGCTGCGCGGGTCGAAATTCTAACCTTTGACCTGACGCGTTCCGTTCCAAATTCGAAATTCTGTACGTCTTGACTCCATTTTGTTGCAAAGTTATTTAGGTTTCAGCGTTGCCAAAGCGTTGTGTACTTTTGTCTTACTATTCGAAAACTTTTCCAGGGTCTACATTTTACCTGTAAGTCCGCCTGGCGCGGGCTTCTACCTCCTTGTGTGCCCGGTAGGCAGCGTTAACTGGTGGTCGGCGAGTGCTGCCTTGATCTGTACCTGAGAGGTTGACGACGTGGCGGTGTTGTTGGTACCCTAAACCAAAGACATATCTAACTTCGTATAAGACGAATAAAGTCTAAGGAAAAAACGTGCATCGGAATTGAAGCAAAAGTCATTCTCGAATAGATGGCGCACACACCTTTAGCCTATCCTCGGCTAGATGGCGTGACGACACCGTTTCATATTTAACAATTTTTACACATAGATATTAGTTGAATGAACATGGATCAAAATGATATAAAAATAATAAAATCATTTATCCATATATATACATTTTTTGATAACTTTATACGTTTTCATTTTGAGTTTTAGTCGTGTGTCGATAGATGGCAGTAAATTTACTGTGACTACAAAATTTACAATGACAGGACCCCTCTATACTATCTATTCTTTTTGCCTAAACTCTACGGACAAGGTCAGCTCCTTCCAACCTTTAATTTACTTCTACGGCGCCCAACATTATTGTAATTCAATAGCAAATATCTGAGTAAAAGTGTTCAACCATAAGATTTTAGCCGCTAAACCCACATTCGCTCTCTCGTCCCTATTGAAGTCTCAAGTTAAATAAAATTAAGAGCTAGATTAAGATAGCTGCAGTGTATGCAAGGCCCTTAAGGCACGGGTAATAACTTTCCTTTGTTTTCGTTAATAAAATAAAAGTTGTAACTACAGTGGTTGTATTTTTTTCCTCTTTAAAATCTTTAGTATAGCCACCTTAAAATAATAATGGTAACAGTGTCACCCATCGCGGGGCTCTCTTAGCGAGCAACCTTTAGTCACATAGAAGTTAGCTAAAGGAACTTACGGTTGAACATTTTTTTTTCTTAGTGTACCTACTTGTTGTAGCATTAATTCTACTTACTGTCATAACCTTTAGTGATAAAAGCACATGTGTCAATTGAATACTTATTATACAAATGAATAGAGTTATTGTTAAGAGTCAATATTATTAGTCTAAACTTTAAATATACATTCTTACTGGTATTTAAATCCCAGTTAGTTTAAAAATAAATAACTTACCTCTTAGGTTTATTTTTTTGGGGTGCTATTGTGAACAATAGTAAGGTTAATAATTTTATTTAGTAGAAGTGTATTGTTGTATTGGGCCGAGCACACAAGGTCAATTTTATTGTTTCAAATCTTTATTTAGATTGTTTTGCATGCACTACTGTGTTCCGAACAGGGGTATTATCATATAGTTACTAGCGTACGAGCTCACGAGTACCGCTAGATACTCCGGCAAAGCAACTGTTCACAAAACTGGGCATTCTCACATTACCCGCAGTAGTAATAATGCAGGTGGCGGTGTACTTGCGTGAACACCTTACGTCCTACAAAACGAACGCAATGGTACACGAGTACAATACGCGAAACGCTAACAAGCTTGTAGGTATTAGCCGTGTGGGCTACTTTCCCACTTACACTTATACCTACACTACACTTAACTAATATTAATACACTTATATAAAACATAATATTAATATATACACATATTTATTTACATATATTTTATACATATATTTACATTTATACAATAATAATATACACGTTATATTTACATATCGTCCGTCAATTCTTGACGGTGCCAACAAGTCGGGTGCAATGCACACGCGCACCGCGATAGCATTCCTTTGTTCAGAGCGGCCGGTTCTGAGACCCGCTCCGTGCCGGCCGGCCGGCCATCGCCGCGCCCCGCTTCAGTCTATGCACATTACTGACGCGAAACGCATGTCGCTTGTGACCGCTAGACGCATTACGTTCGCTATCGCTTTTGCTTTTGTTGACGCTTTATTTCTATTTCTATATTTCTTCCGTACTGTTACCTTCTGTGTTTCTATCTTCCGAACTTTGGACATTCCTTCTGTGTTGTATATATTAATGACATTATAATATTTATTGGAGAAAGTGGACGTTTGGATTACTGTGGCTGAGATACGTCACGCACCCTATCTACATCCCCATACTGGTGACCCCTGAAGAACACAGTACCAAGAGGATTTTATCAGAAAACCGTACGTAGAAGTGTCGAGCAAAATAGACAAAGGAAATACCGTTATGTCGCCCATCACACAAGTACCGGCGGGAGTGCCTGTTCCCACTGCACCATCCGTCACAACTGCGCCGCTCGGTTCCACTACAACAACGACTCCGTCATCCGAAGTTTTTAGAGTCGGAGTACGACTTCCACCATTTTGGCCGGAGGAACCCGCGATTTGGTTCTCACAGGTTGAGGGCCAGTTCGACATAGCCGGCATCACCAATGACCTGACAAAATTTCATTATGTCGTCAGCCAGTTGGATCGACAGTTTGCAAAGGAGGTCAGGGATATTATCACCAATCCACCGGCAACTGACAAGTATGTTAAGCTGAAGAGCGAACTCATTAGTCGACTGAGTGATACCACCGAGCGACAGATCCAGCAACTCCTGCATCACGAAGAGCTGGGAGATCGTAAGCCGTCTCAGTTCCTGCGTCACCTGCAGGCTCTGGCAGCTAAGCGCATATCGGACGACGTTTTACGCATGATGTGGACCAACAGATTACCCGCGAGCATCCAAACTGTCCTCGCAGGGTATCCAGATGCTTCGTTGGACATTATCGCAGACCTTGCTGACAGGGTCCACGACATCGGCCCACGCTGCGCTTGTTCGTCGCACGTCGCTTTTGCAGGCTCCGAGCAACCTGGCTACAGTAGTGACGCCTTGGCAAGGGAGATAGCTGCGCTCAGGAGAGAGGTTCGAGCCTTGAAGATGGACCGTGAAGGAGGAAGATCCCGCTCAAGGAATCCCAGCCGCTCCAGAAGGCAGAGTCGTTCCAGCACCAGGTCCCAGTCCAGTTATAGGAAATTTCCCATCTGCTGGTACCATTCAAGACATGGCGAGAACGCTAGCAAGTGCGTACAACCCTGCGACTACAAGAAGTCGGGAAATGCCATGGGCAGTCGGTAATGGCGACTCCTGACCGCCCGGCACATCGCGTCGCCTGTTTGTCACCGACAGAAGGTCGAAGCTGCAGTTTTTGGTGGACACCGGTAGCGACCTCTGCGTCTTCCCCAAGTCGTTACTGCACGAGCGTCGAGCACCGACGGGGTACAACCTTTCCGCAGCCAATGGGACACCCATCGAAACTTACGGTTACGCGCATCTGAACCTGGACCTTGGACTTCGACGCGACTTTCCGTGGCGTTTTGTGGTAGCTATGGTTACTAAACCGATTATAGGGGCGGATTTCCTAGCGCACTATAATTTAATTGTAGATTGTGGTGGTAAGAGGCTAGGTCGTATTATAGATAACATCACTAGTTTATATGTTAATGCTGTTTCTGCTGTTAATACTGATGATATATTTTCTGTAAAGGTCATGAACGGCAGCGATTCCTGCTACCATCAAATATTGTCACAGGAATATCCTGAGATCACACGACCTGCTGGCATACACCGCACTATACCACACAACACACAACACCACATTCGCACCACTCCAGGTCCCCCGGTATCCTGCGCTCCGAGACGTCTTGCCCCTGACAAGCTGAAGCTGGCGAGGCAGGAGTTTGAAGGTATGTTGGCTAGCGGCACGGCACGACCATCAGAGAGCCCTTGGTCTTCACCACTGCACCTGGCGGCGCCTAAAAAAGATAATGGGTGGCGCCCCTGTGGTGATTACCGTCAGCTCAACGCCCGTACCGTCCCTGACAAATACCCCATCAGGCATTTGCATGATTTTACCCACAGCATATCTGGTTGTAAGGTCTTTAGTACCATTGACCTCGTAAAGGCTTACAACCAGATACCTGTATGTCCGGAGGACATACCGAAGACGGCCATTACTACACCCTTCGGTATGTTCGAGTTTCCGTTTATGACATTCGGACTCCGGAACGCAGGCCAAACCTTTCAGAGGTTCGTGGACGAGCTGACACGCGGGCTGGACTTCGTCTACTGCTACTTGGACGACTTTTTAGTCTTTTCCAGAGACGAGGAGCAGCACAAACAGCACCTACGTGAAGTTTTTACCAGACTCCGAGACTACGGCATGGTTATCAACGTGTCTAAGTGCGTCTTTGGGGCTCCACAGGTAACTTTTTTAGGTTACCTGATTTCTGAGAGCGGTACTAAACCCTTAGACACGAAAGTCCAAGCCATACGTGACTTTCCATCACCCAAGGACGTCAAGCAGCTGAGAAAATTTTTGGGTATGGCCAACTTTTACAGGCGATTCCTGCCACATGCCGCCCAAATCCAAGCACCTCTCAACGCACTCCTGGGTGGAGCAGTCAACGGTTCCAAACCCATCAACCTGACCGGCGATGCTCTGAAGGCTTTCAACGAGACCAAGGAAAGCCTATCCAACGCAGCATTACTTGCTCATCCCGATTGTCGGGCTAAGCTGGCGTTGGTTACAGACGCATCAGACGTGGCACTGGGTGCAGTACTGCAGCAGCAACTGCAGGACCAGGTATGGCAGCCGTTGGCTTTCTTTTCTCGGAAGCTGAGTCCATCCCAGACCAAATACTCTCCGTATGATCGCGAACTGCTTGCGATCTACGAGGGTATTAAATATTTTCGGCATATGCTAGAGGCGAGGCACTTCACGATTTATACTGACCATAAGCCGATCAGTTTTGCTTTCCATGAGAGGAAACATAACTGTTCGCCTAGGCAGTTTAGACACTTGGACTACATATCCCAGTTCACCACCGACATAAGGCACATATCTGGCAAAGACAATGTCGTGGCGATACCATTCGATCTTGCCGACCTAGCTAGATCTCAAGTGTCTGACCCCGAGCTTGCCGAGTACTTGACCTCGTCATCCCTGCGCTTGGTAAGAATGCCATTCCCGGGTAGCCCTGAACCCTTGTACTGCGACGTCAGTACGCCGACTCCCCGACCATTCGTTACCAAGCCGTACCGAAAAGCCGTTTTCGACAGTCTCCACTCCTTAAGTCATCCTGGTGCCAACACAAGTGCTAAGATTGTAGCCCAGCGTTTTGTCTGGCCCAGCGTAAGGAAGGACTGCCGAGACTGGGCACGAGCTTGCGTGCCATGTCAACGGTCTAAGGTGAGCCGTCATGTGTCTGCACCTCTAGGCACATTTGAACTCCCTCGGGCTCGCTTTCAACAGGTACATATTGACCTAATCGGTCCCCTCCCTGTGTCACAAGGCTTCCGCTATTGCTTGACGGCCATAGACCGCTTTACGCGGTGGCCAGAGGTCGTACCAATAGCGGACATCACGGCAGAGACGGTGGCCAAGGCTTTATTGGATGGCTGGATATCCAGGTTTGGGTGTCCTGTAGATATTGTCACAGATCGTGGTCGACAATTTGAGTCCACACTGTTTCAATATCTATCTAAGGCCATCGGCTTCCAGCATAGACGCACGACCGCGTACCATCCAGCATGCAATGGCAAACTTGTGAAGTCGTCCAAGTTAACTCACGTTATGGGCCCCACGGTCTACAACAAGTTACCAAGCATTGTAACTGAGGCCACAAGTCTGCATAGGTTTAAGTGCCGTCTAAAACACTGGCTTATTGAGCGCTCGTTCTATAACTACGATGAATTTTTAATGTATAAAGACAGTTGGACTAACTAATATACCAACATCCTTAAGTGTAATTATTTATTTATTATTTCGGTACTGACTTCAATATTAGGTACTATTATTAGGTATGTGTTATAATTTATTCGGATGAATTCGTGAAGTGACTAATTATGGTTGTATAATTGCACATTTTTACTAATATTTTATTTTTATCATATTGTGATCTAATTTTAACTCAATCATTTTACAATACTGTAATCTGTTGGGAATCATTATAATTATCATCTTTGACATGTAAACCGGTTTTATCAAATAAATGACTATGACTATGACGTTAACAAAAAAAAACTTTTGTGTTAAATTGATTGTAATTATACAATAAGTGTAATTTTTTTTAAATGGAGGACCGCCCCATTAACTTTAATTTATTACATAAAGACGAGCTAGAGTATGAAGTGAAGGTACGAGATGCCACTCCGGCGGACGATGTAAAGGGAGCAAATTAGGAAGTTAGCGAGGGACTTACCCTCAGATGATATCGAAGAGTATGTTGGGCATATCTCGCCGGAGCTTGCTATAATTCAAAATAAATTGACTGAATTGGAAAACTTGACCACGGCCGCCAAGACTCCAGTAACTTTAAAGTCTCTTAACCGGGTACAGGCTTTAGGGCATCACTTGTATCATCGTTTAACACGGATTAACCCGGAGGAGTCCACTGATGTCACCTTGCACTCGGGGTTAACGGATCCCCCTTGTAGTTGAGATAAGATTACAAAACTTAGCGTATTTTGACAACATAACAAGTGTAATAAAATGACGGGGTGCCGCTTCTTCTAGCTAGAGTTTGAATTTTTCCCATAGAAACGTGAACCACCCTAGTGGGAACTCATGTAATTTGGTCGATTTTGGTGAAGATAATATAGGGGACATTGGGGTTAATCCGGACTGTCCTGATTACCCACTTATAGTTAGTACATACTTTAATGTCTCGGTGGTTCGGAGTCGGTTCATTTTAAATAAGGACGAGCGACCTCACATGTCGGTGGGAATTTTGGGTCCTTCGTTTCGTGGTCTTTTGGATACTGGGGCAGGAATCAGTATTATAGGTTCGGACTCGCATAGGGACTTTTTGTCATTGGGAGCTCAGTTGGTTTCTGCCACGGATAATACCCATATTATAGCGGCTAATAAAACTCGTTCGAGAATAATCGGGTGCATGTACTTGGTTGTTAAAGCTAGAAATTTAACCCGTGAAATTAAATTTTATGTAATACCGGACGTGGGTACACGTATGATCTTCGGTGTTAATTTTTTTAAGGCGTTCAACATCGCACCGGAATTGTTTCGCCGGTATGGGAACCAGGAACCAGACACTACCGTAAATGAGGTCGTGCCTGAAAAACACCTTTGCTCCTTACAAGAGTTGACACCTGATCAACGTGCCATAGCGGACGGGATTATTCGTAGTTTCGAGGATATTTCGTTCGAGAAGAAAGGTTTGGGGCGTACGCACTTGCTCACCCATACCATAGATACCGGTGATAGCCGTCCGATTAAACAACGTTACTATCCGATCTCGCCACACCGTCTGGTAGAGCTTAACCGTCAGTAGTAGTAGTAGTAAACTCTTTATTGTACAAAAATACATATTAAAAATAACATACAATTAGTAAGAAGTACAAAGGCGAACTTATCCCTTTGAGGGATCTCTTCCAGTTAACCTTTGAGTAGATGAGAGGAGAAAGTGAAAAGAGGGTGACAAATGCAGCAAAATGTACAACAAGGTACCAGAAAGATAAAGGATACAAATACAAATTTATAGGATAAACATACATATATTACACAAAAAGGAATGGGGAAAATACACTAAAAATTGGAAAGAATTAGAACGATATAAAGCAACTATACAATAGAAATATAGACAAATTAATCAGTCAGATCATCAGATAACCATAGTTTCTTTAACCTCTCCTTGAACGACGCAACCGATTGTGCCTGCCTGAGCGAAACAGGCAGCTCATTCCACAGCTTCACTGGACGCACTGCGAAGGACTTGTTGTATCCTCGAGATTTGTGAGGAGGGATGGCAAGTGATAAATTCGCGCTCGAACGCAGACGGTGGCCACTGCCTTCAGCCAGAAATTGAAATTTTTGAGAGAGGTCCGTCAATTAGATGAGATGCTAGAGCAGGACGTAGTTGAACCTAGTACTAGTGCTTGGAATAATCCTACCCTTTTTACAGCTAAGTCTAATGGGGAGCTACGTTTTTGCTTAGATAGTCGCAAGTTGAATTCGGTTAGTAAACGCGATGCATATCCGTTACCGTATATATCACGTATTCTGGACCAGTTGAGGGACGCGAAATTCCTGTCCTCAATTGACTTAAAAAGCGCGTTTTGGCAAATTCCGTTAGATGAGGCGTCGCGCGAACGTACGGCCTTTACGGTGCCTAAACGTGGCTTCTTTCAATTTAAGGCTGTGCATCGCAAAATAACAGGATCTTAGAAAGGTGGCAGTGGCTAGCCCCGGAAATAAACAGATGTGATTTTCGGATATATGTTTTTTGACTATATGATAAGAGATTTCATGCTAGTCGAAACACGAATGCTTAAAATTTTCTCGATAGAAAATAAATCCAAAGTTACCTCTTCATTTTCCTTAAGTACCTCAGTGCAACTAGAAAACACATCCATATCCAGCATAATCCACTTTAAAGTAAAGGTTTTCATCTCGTCTTAATTGTCATAGCAAAGAATATTTACTTATTATCATTATACCGACGGATTTATCATCGTTTTTGATTTTATGAATTCAACTGAAAACGCCCATTTTACGCAATTCGGCTTCTCATTCTGTCATGCGTCAAAGTCATAAGTGCATCCTTTATGCCAGTAATGTTAGATGGCCGTCGGGCCTCAAAGAGGTAAGACCTATGTCAAATCGCGCAGCGCTCCGGATTACGTAAAATTTACATATCCAATAAACGATGAGTCGTAGCTCCATTGAGTAGTAACGGAATCGGAGGTCTACTACCGGTGGTGATATCTTTACAGGCCTATACGTTACGCATGTGTGCGTGTTTGCTTAGCTAAGTCAAAATATATACTCTTTGAACAATTACAACGGGTTAGGAAATTTCGACAGTTGTTGTAATGTATTGGTGACTGTGTGATATTAGGCATCAGTGAAAATTGCGTCGCCTATGAGTGACCGTGATCTTCGGTTCTAACCTGAACCATCCTCAACTTTTTATATTTTTTTTTTCGAAAATATCTATAAAATATGATTTTTGCTTATCTTATTGTAATATAAAAATAAATCGTAAAATAAAATATTTAAAATTTTAAAATAAATCTTGTCTGTTTCATACGCAAATAAATTCAAATTATTGAAATATGTGTATTAATAAAATAATTACTTATGTTATTTTAATATTACGAAAAGTTTTATTCGTAAGTATTTATTCATACCTATTTGTTGTATCTTCTAGGACTCTAGGTCACATTATAATTATTTAAGTACCACTAAAAAAAGATCCCTACTTACAAAAACTCACACGGTTCGGGGTTCGAACCCGCGACCTTAGGTTTGAAAGCCGCACGCCAGTACAATTTCACATACCTAATTTATAATTTATAATGAATAATGACAGGATACTGTGGAAAAAGTGAAATATGTAATACACTGTACTCTGTTACTATCATTATACAGTTTGTTTTAGCTTGACTAAGAGGAATGAGAAAAACGTGCCGAGCGAGAGGCTTAAATCTATCTGTCCCTTTCTTAAAGTTGCCAATTAAAGAAATGATGATTGGTTTATGGCATTTGTTTTGATATTCATTGTTTCAACATAATTTGTCGGTATTTTTGGCATACATTTAATTACTTTGACAAATTTTGCTTTTTAGTATGTTGCGATGACTCAAAACGTGTCGCCTGGGTTACCAGCGATTTTTCTAATAAAACTTTATTGAGTTTTCTAATAAAACTTTATTGAGTCGAAAGAAATGGTTGTCTACTATACTGGGTGGAAAAAAATAATAGGCTCTGGAGGGAAAGTGCCTTAAAACCTTAAGTTGTCTCATTTTACTTAAATTAAACATTCTTTTATTTTTTTTAAGAAACATCTATAGTTGGTCAAGCAGATCTTGTCAGTAGAAAAAGGCGGCAAAGGATGATGTTTCGCTCCCATACAAGTTTGGCCCAACACTCGCTAAACATGGGAGGTATATTATCAGGCTCTAAACATGAAATGGAAGTCCCGACAGTAATTAGAAATTCACGGACACTTCACAGAACATTATAAAAGCGGGATTTCTCTACGATTTTGAGGTTAGAAATTCTGCCGTAATGGGTGTCAATAAGGTATCATCGTACGGATATGTTAAATATTATTATTATTAAGGAAATAAGGTGCCGTAAATAGTGTAAACATATCCGTGATATTAGGCATTTAAAGGCTGTCAAGGAACAAACATCGAATGAGTTGATATTAGGTTAATAGATTTTTTTAAATACCTATGATAATACATACATTTAATACGCGTTCCATAAATTAATAAGCCATAACATGCGAACCGGAATAGAGTATAACAGTTAGAGCTATTTTATAGTAAAAATAGTTATAGCAACAAATGTAAAACCAATCACTTAAGTAATAGTTATTTGTTTTACAAGGGGGCAAAGTTGTTGTTTAACCGCTCGTTCTAATATTGATACCCGAGCAAACGAAAGATCCCAAAGTTGAACCACGAGCGTAGCGAGTGGTTCGAAAGTGGAATCTTGAGCGTTGCGAGGGTTTCAAAGCACGAGGGTTAAACAAAATTTGCCTTCGAGTGAAACACAACATTTTTCCACACCAACCCGAAGCAAATATTTAATGTAAAATATCAAACAAAATCAAACGAAATCAAATCCAAATAAATGTTTTTAAATATTTATCATCCAAAATCATCATTTAAAAGTCAGTTCTACCAGCAAACATAAGAAAACAACTCAAAATTTGCATTTGATTACTTTGCCTCACATGTGAATAAAATGCAACTTTGCTATCAGTTTTTGAAGTGCAAAGTAAGCCTTTCCGAGCTGGTGTGGTGAAAACATATTTACTTCAGTTCCAGAGAGAGAAGGGAATATAGTAACCATCACAGGATTGTTATAATAAATTCAATAACTTTTCCAAAAAAGAAAGTTTGTTTATGTTTGCCTAAAAGGCAGTTAATAATAAACTTAAATTATTTCAAATAAATTAGGATTCTTAAGTTGTAGGTTTTTATCATATACGCAATTTATAAATAAGTTAGATATACATTTTCCCTTTACTTTTAGTTTAAGTATTTAAATGTATTTTTAAGTCTACATAGTATAAATATTCGTGTTTTAGTTTAGTTACTTTAAACCTATTTTTGTGTTATTCATACCCTGATATCAAATAACGTTTTATAAAAAAAATCAATAATCAATTTTAAAGAAGAAATAAACCACTCCAATGGGGAAAGCCGGTGAAAGTTAATTGTAAATTGGTGCTCATCTAGATTTCATACAATACCATCAAATAAATATGTAATAATTAATATGAAAACACAATCCATAGCGACTCTATTCGTTCTATATTCGTTCGCTATTCACACGCTATTCACTTTTGACGTAAGTCATTTGGGCATGTTACAATTAAAGTCATTGGAAAAAAAAGTTTTTACTGTATCGCAGTTCTGTTTGCAATTTTGATACTTAGTGCTTAAAACAGTATGTCGTTAGTGGTATGAATGTTTTTCTTTGAAGAACATTATAAGTAAGCGTTATTAGCATCAACCATCAGGAACATCGTAGAAATGTATTCTGCTGCCATACATTTTTGTTTAGCTCTAGACGTCCATTTATAAACTGTCATTGATTCTATGTAATGGCGCAGGATGTGTTGATTTGGTTTAATTACTCTTTTACTTATTTTTGTTACTAAGAAGTGTCCGTTGGAATCTAATATATGTATGAGATTGTAAGAAATATGATTAAATTTATCATATATATGTCGGCGGCCGATCGTAAGATCAGGCATATCGTGAAATTCCTAGGCATATCGTGAAACGTGAAAATCTTTGACTCGTTCCCTGAGTCGACGGAGCCCCGCGGGCTCCTATTTCTGGGCAGTTTGCCCTTCGGGCATCTGAAGTAACCTAACGAACCTATCCTACCTATGTATTGGTTTAATGTGACTATCGTCAAAACATTACACAGGAACATTACGATCTGTCTGATCTTACGATCGGCCTACGACATATATATGCTTATCGAATGGTAGGCTAAATTCGGCGTGATCCTTTGAAAAATGTAGGCGTGAATAGAAGGATATCGTCTCATAGACCAAAGTATTTATATAACTATCTATAGGTGTATATACCTATGTACTTAGAAGTCTAAAATATCGTTTATAATAATAATAATAATAATGAGTTGGTGGCAAATAAGCATACGGACCTCCTGATGGTAAGCTTTCGCCGTAGCCTATGGACGCCCGCAAACCCAGGGTTGTAGCAATCGCGTTACCGACATACCTTTCTTGAAGAACCCCACACCCACACTGATGGAGCTCCAGGAGAAAACCTCGGCAGGGAGCGTCCGCGGGAGGGGCCTCACACTGCGCGATAATATGAGGATGAACACCCTACCGACGGCGAGCGGTACGGTGATAGAAAGCGGCCGTTGGCATCATGTCAAACAATTTTTCAAAGCACAGCCCATCATTGTACAAGCGGTAGAACACACATATGGAGATACGATATATTTATACTAGGTACATGAATAAAATGTAATTCCATATCAATAAGGTTGTAATTTGCATTTAGTGACCGTAAATCCCAAGTAAATCTATTTTCATCATATTTTAATATTTTACCAAAAATAATCTTCTCTCTTTTCTTGTGTTATTTTCTTATTATCAATACTCTTATAATACTTACAATTAACTATGCTGTTAGCATCTTCCAAAAATCAACAATAAAAACTGGCTACGTAGTCTTAAGTTTATTACAACAATATATGTAATTATTTTATTATTTGCCATTAGTAACAACGCCATCTATTTCTTTTCTGTCCGAATTTAAGTTCCTGGCGGACCGCGTTACGCGTTATGGTAGTTAACTGTTTTGAAGTTAGATGGAGTTCAAGTGCACCGCGAAGCGCTTCCATGTGTGCGTGCTAGCGGGGGGGACGAAGCTAGCGGGTGTGGCTTACGAAACGCTATTCGCGGCTTTGGTAGGGCCTTAAGGTCATGTGTTTCGGGTTGACCGAAGCACCTGGTACCCAGCAGCGTCTAATGGATAAGTTGTTTGGACCCGAATTTAATGATAGGCGTTTTGTGTACTTGGATGATATAATAATCGTTAGTCAGACGTTTGAAGAACATATTGCGTTATTAACTCGGGTATTGGACCGTTTGTCGGCCGCTAACTTAACTATTAATTTTGTGAAATCACAGTTTTTCCGAAAGGAACTTAAATACCTTGGTTATGTAGTAGACGAGCGTGGACTGCATACCGATCCTTCCAAAATTCAAGCTATTGTAGATTACCCGATTCCTACCAACCGTAAGGAAGTTAAAATGTTTGTGAGTACTGCGTCTTATTACCGTATATTTATTAAAAATTTCAGTGACCTCGCGGCCCCCTTAAATGCTTTGACTAGTACCCGGAAGAATGCTCCTCCTTTCGCGTGGTCGAAGGAAGCTCAGGAGTCCTTTCAAAAACTTAAGTCGGCTTTAGTTTCGGCACCGATATTATCGTGCCCAGATTTCTCGAAGCCGTTCCTTCTACATTGTGATGCGTCTGGTTATGGCGTGGCCGGAACTTTGACCCAAGTAATGCAGGACGGGCTGGAGCATCCGATAGCGTACGCGAGCCACTCGTTAAACGCGACCGAGCGCGAGGCACTTGCCGTTGTTTTCAGTATCGAGCATTTTCGGCCATACTTGGGTGGGCCACGATTTAAGGTAATTACCGATCACTCCAGTTTAAAGTGGTTTTTTAATTTAACCAATCCGACGGGCCTGTTAGCACGTTGGGGTTGTAGGTTATCCCCTTATGACTTCGAAATCGTACATCGTAAAGGTAAAGAACATGTAGTTCCGGACGCTTTATCGCGTAGTGTAGGTACCCGTGATGGAAATCCATACTTGCGAGTGGTATGACAAGCTTTTTGAACGTTGCCGGGTATCCCCAGGCTCGTGCCCGAATTACGCGATTCAGAACCATAAACTTATGCGTTACTGTAAAAGTAAATTTAAGCTTTCGGGGGAGTTTGACTGGAAGGTCGTGATACCATCGAGTCAACGTCAGGAATTAATTAAAACTTGTCACAACGAGGAGCTTTCCCATTTAGGAGTTTTTAAAACTTATAAACGATTATCGTTACATTATTACTGGCCTTCAATGTACCAGGATGTAGCCAATTTCATTCGAGGGTGTGAGGTTTGTGCTGCGTATAAAAATTCACAGCAGCCCACTATAGGTACCATGGGACCCTAAGAACTGTTCGCGTCCATTCGACACGCTCAGTATCGATTTAGTGGGCCCACTGCCCCGTTCCAGGGCAGGTTATACTTACATTCTGTCGGTATTATGTTGCTTTTCTAAGTACGTGATGTTTTTCCCCCTTAGGCGTGCAGTAGGGAAGACTATCGCTCAGCGTCTGGAGGATGAGGTGTTTCTCAAGCACGGCGTACCGCGTACAGTGATTGGATTCACTGGCCGCGAGCTTAAAGCTTTGTTTCAGAAATACTTCATTCCCCAAATTCATTACACTCCGCGTTATTGCCCTCAGGTTAACACCGTAGAACGCTATCATAAGACCCTGATGACGTCCGTCTCTATCATGGTCCAGAACGATCATCGAGCTTGGGATGTAGCCTTGCCGAAGGTACAGTTCGCCATGAATTCCACCACCAGTGAAACGGTTCGTTATTCCCCATTCTTTCTGATTCATGGTAGGGAGGCTGTTGCTTGCGGTAAAGTCTATGGAGATTGCCAAACTTCGAAACTAGACCTATCAATTGACTCTCCAGATCGGTACGCGGAATCTTTAGGCGGCTTGAAGGAAGTTTTCGATAGGGTTAAGTTATCATTAATAAAAGCTCATGATAGAGGGGCGCGTTATTATAATAGGGGCCGTCAGTCGGTTGAGTTTAGTGAGGGCGAGGTTGTTATGAAAAAGACTTTTCCTTTGAGTGACGCCGGTAAATTCTTTATGGCCAAGCTTGCCCCTAAATACGTGAAGTGCCGAATAGTTCGTAAACTCTCGAGTCTAGTATACGAGTTAGAAGATTTTTATACGGGTAAAAATTAAGGGTCCTGGCATGCCCGGAATCTTAAAAGGTTTGATCCGTGATCTATTTAATTGGCTATAGGCCGTCTATCCACAGAGAGTGTTGGCAGTGCAGGGCGAAATCCCTGATTTCGCGCTGCAGGGCCAGTGTTCCTGTGAAGAGTGTCGCCTGGTCGCTCAGTGGCTCCTTAGCCGAGCTATCGGACACTGACCTTAACTCTGACAGGTAATTGACCGTTACTCAGTCATTACCACAGATTATTGACTAATCTGTTACCTTATGCACATTCCGCCATATAGCTTGGACGTGCAGCCCGCGACCCAGGTCGCTCGCTGCGCCGCCAAGATATTCAGCGATGCAGTGCGTAGGTAGGGAGCTTTTCAGCTTCGCCTATTAGCGTGTAGTTTCGTTTAGGTTAGTACACGTTTAAGGTATCGTAGTGTAGATTACAGTAAAGTAATATTATAGTTTGTATGTGGTAACTTGTGCACAGCTCGCCTGTGCTTATTTTGACATTGGAAATGTCTTTTCGTTCGCTCCAGTATACGGTCCGATTTCACGAAAAAGTGCGATCCCCTTATATCTCGGAAAGTTGTGAAGATATGATATTAAAAAATAGGCTCAAAAGACGCATAATCACGAGAGCTGTAAGGTGCAACAATAATTATTCGAGAACGTCAAAAACAAAAAAAGTTATGGTCGAAATAGTGAAAATAAAATTCAATTTTTTCCGAATTTTTGATTTTGGTGCTCGATAATTTGGAAACGAAGAATGATATCAAAAATTTGAGAAAAACGGCTCTGGACAATTTAGTCAGCTACAATTTGAGCCTAAAACAAAGACGATCGGGTTAAGGGTTTGCCCTGTAGCCTAACCTTAAAATAGTCAAAAAGTCAGAACGACATTTTTCACAGGACATTTATGACTTCATGTTTCGCAGAGTTCGTTATCGGTGTTTGTTGTGAATTATCGGGATTATGACGGCAGAATAACACTTGCACTGCGTGGGCTTTCAAAATCGCTGCAGATTTTTCTTGGTCTAACTCTATCTATCCTGTTTGAGACGGGCGTAGATAACGCACTATTCGACAATCTATGCATTCTTGTGGTGGTGGAAATAGAAATAGAGGCAGAGGCAGAGGCAGAGGCAGAGGCAGAGGCAGAGGCAGAGGCAGAGGCAGAGGCAGAGGCAGAGGCAGAGGCAGAGGCAGAGGCAGAGGCAGAGGCAGAGGCAGAGGCAGAGGCAGAGGCAGAGGCAGAGGCAGAGGCAGAGGCAGAGGCAGAGGCAGAGGGAGAGGCAGAGGCAGAGGGAGAGGGAGAGGGAGAGGGAGAGGGAGAGGGAGAGGGAGAGGGAGAGGGAGAGGGAGAGGGAGAGGGAGAGGGAGAGGGAGAGGGAGAGGGAGAGGGAGAGGGAGAGGGAGAGGGAGAGGGAGAGGGAGAGGGAGAGGGAGAGGGAGAGGGAGAGGGAGAGGGAGAGGGAGAGGGAGAGGGAGAGGGAGAGGGAGAGGGAGAGGGAGAGGGAGAGGGAGAGGGAGAGGGAGAGGGAGAGGGAGAGGGAGAGGGAGAGGGAGAGGGAGAGGGAGAGGGAGAGGGAGAGGGAGAGGGAGAGGGAGAGGGAGAGGGAGAGGGAGAGGGAGAGGGAGAGGGAGAGGGAGAGGGAGAGGGAGAGGGAGAGGGAGAGGGAGAGGGAGAGGGAGAGGGAGAGGGAGAGGGAGAGGGAGAGGGAGAGGGAGAGGGAGAGGGAGAGGGAGAGGGAGAGGGAGAGGGAGAGGGAGAGGGAGAGGGAGAGGGAGAGGGAGAGGGAGAGGGAGAGGGAGAGGGAGAGGGAGAGGGAGAGGGAGAGGGAGAGGGAGAGGGAGAGGGAGAGGGAGAGGGAGAGGGAGAGGGAGAGGGAGAGGGAGAGGGAGAGGGAGAGGGAGAGGGAGAGGGAGAGGGAGAGGGAGAGGGAGAGGGAGAGGGAGAGGGAGAGGGAGAGGGAGAGGGAGAGGGAGAGGGAGAGGGAGAGGGAGAGGGAGAGGGAGAGGGAGAGGGAGAGGGAGAGGGAGAGGGAGAGGGAGAGGGAGAGGGAGAGGGAGAGGGAGAGGGAGAGGGAGAGGGAGAGGGAGAGGGAGAACTTATACAGAGAAACATAAAAAAGAAAAAGTGCCACGAAATGGTCTCACCATGTTGACCTCAGCATGTTGCTGGCGGCTGCTAGCAGATAGCTGATGCTGAACCCTGGCAGTACCTAGTGGAGCTCGGGTTTAATACAACATAAACACACGCTGTTTTGGTCATCGGACTCGTCTCGATGAGCACTTAGGAGAGTAGTACCCAAGATAGAGCTGATGCTGAACCCTGGCTGTACCTAAAGGAACTCAGGTTTGTTGCAACATAGGCACACGCTGTTTTGGTCATCCGACTCGTCTTGATGAGCACTTAGGAGAGTAATACCCAAGATAGAGCTGATGCTGAACCCTGGTTGTACCTAGCGGAACTCAGGTTTGGTGCAACATAGGCACACGCTGTTTTGGACACCCGATTCGTCATGATGAGCATTACCCAAGATAGCTGATGCTGAACCCTGGTAGTACCTATTGGAACTCAGGTTTGGTGCAACATAGACAAACGCTGTTATGGTCATCTCTCGTCGCGTCAAACTGCTGTCAAGAAAATTTCATATCTTGCAGCAAATGGGCCGCTGCCGATCACCACTTCTCGAGTTGACTACGGATTTGCCGTGTAATAATTTTCTTGTACTTTGAACATTAATATATCCTGCTTATTAATCGAAAAATGGTACATATTTCATTTTTCGATTAATAAGCAGGATATATTATACATGTTGTAGTTTTATTTTGTAACTTTTTCCTTATCCAGACTTTCTCGTCGCTCAGCGACAATATTTTTTCGAATTCCGTAGATTCATTTCCAATGTGCTCGATAGTCGTGTGAGGCACGAAATCTGTGAATTTTTTTTATAGCTTAGTGCGTGGGTTCGAATTGGGTGGTCGTTGCTTTCCTTTATGCCTTTAGTGTCGATTCGAAAACTAAAGAAGAAAGGGAACGTTTCTTTTTGCAAAGTCATCTAGGATCGCACGAGCTCAGTTCGGACTGTGGCAACTCTACCATTTGATTTGTCATTCATTCTTCCTGTCAAAAAGATGGAGGAGCATTTTCGTTTGTGGTGTTCCTCAACCAAAAAGCCTTTTCAGGCGACTTTTAACCCCATCGGGAGACATCTCCCTTTTGAGTGAGTATTTTAGTGATTTTTGCGACGGGTTTTGTGTGTAAGATTCAGTTTAATAGTGTGGTGATTTTTATTTTCAGCTCAGGCGAAATACTGGTGTCCATGCCGCCGAAATTGAGTGGCCTGTGAGGCCACGATTTACAGACCTCGCTTGTGTTGACATATGTTGCAAAAACATATTTGCGGGCCATTTTTCCACAGCGAGTAAGTTATTATTTGTTTTTTTTAGAGTATAACCTTCCGCTGCGCGGGTCGAAATTCTAACCTTTGACCTGACGCGTTCCGTTCCAAATTCGAAATTCTGTACGTCTTGACTCCATTTTGTTGCAAAGTTATTTAGGTTTCAGCGTTGCCAAAGCGTTGTGTACTTTTGTCTTACTATTCGAAAACTTTTCCAGGGTCTACATTTTACCTGTAAGTCCGCCTGGCGCGGGCTTCTACCTCCTTGTTTGCCCGGTGGGCAGCGTTAACTGGTGGTGTCGGCGAGTGCTGCCTTGGCCTGTACCTGAGAGGTTGACGACGTGGCGGTGTTGTTGGTACCCTAAACTCTACGGACAAGGTCAGCTCCTTCCATTCTTTAATTTACTTCTACGGCGCCCAACATTATTGTAATTCAATAGCAAATATCTGAGTAAAAGTGTTCAACCTGAAGATTTTAGTCGCTAAACCCACATTCGCTCTCTCGTCCCTATTGAAGTCTCAAGTTAAATAAAATTAAGAGCTAGATTAAGATAACTGCAGTGTATGCAAGGCCCTTAAGGCACGGGTAATAACTTTCCTTTGTTTTCTTTAATAAAATAAAAGTTGTAACTACAGTGGTTGTATTTTTTTCCTCTTTAAAATCTTTAGTATAGCCACCTTAAAATAATAATGGTAACAACAGTGTGGAAAGATAAGTCGGGCCCTGGAGGGAAACTACCTTAAATCCTTAAGTTGGCTCATTTTACTTAAAGGAGACATACCTTTATTTTTAAAAAGAAACAAAACTGCATTCAAAGATTTTTCTTTTTTTCTTCAATTTCGCTTGTCTAAAATATTATTGAGTACTAAATATTCGATTTTATGGATATTTTGTTCGACAGACGAGTGTAAGACCTAATGTTTCTTGGAGAAATGTTATAATTAACGTTAACTGTATCGACTAGTACAAAAAAATAGCGAGTGTTTATTTTCTGGGAAGTTTTACGCGGTTCGATTCCCGGTCGGGACAAGCGAATTTAAAAAAATCTTTTAATGCAGTTTTGTTTCTTTTTAAAAATAAAGGAATGTCTCCTTTAAGTAAAATGAGCCAGCTTAAGGATTTAAGGTAGTTTCCCTCCAGGGCCCGACTTATCTTTCCACACTGTGTATTATGCTTTGTTATTGTTTTTTTTCGATCCATTCTTTAAATTAATGAACTACTGTAATAAAATTGAAGCAATACGTTACAGTTTACGGGGCGTATTTTGTGTACCTGTTGTAAAGTTGTAATAATAGGGGTTTTCAGGAAAAATGGTTCACTTTTTTTCGAACAACCAACAACTTTTGGGTTATTTCGACTCAGAATCACGAGGACTATTGATTAAAACAAAGAAAAAGGAAGAAGACGAACATGTGAGATACGTAGTATAAAAACAAAGATCACACTTAATTGGTTCACTTTTGCTAAGGTAATACGTATATCGAAATAATAAGTTAGGGCTGCTGTTCAATAACACAACTACCCGCGATGTATATTTCTTGACCATAACTGTCAGAACGTATGTAATGTAAATAAACTATTTTATAATAATAATCCATGATATTAAATTTGTTTTGGTTTGCGTTAGTTATTCTATAATCGTACCTGTCTGTCGTACCTGTGACGTAATAGCCTTACAAGAAATATGGCTACTTAAAGAGGATTTATGTTACCTAAGCACTGTAGATAGTGATTTTGGGTTTACGGGGACCTCGGCCGTCGACACGTCAGTGGAAATACTACGCGGTAGACCGTATGGCGGAGTCGCGCTACTGTGGAGGCATAGTGTTTTTTCTGAGGTGTCAGTGATAAAATGTGATAACAATCGAGTGTGTGCAATCAAGGTCGCCGCTAAAGATCGTTATATAGTTGTTATGAGTGTATACATGCCTACGAATTCGCCTGTGAATCTACCTGAGTTCACGGACTGCCTGGGTACGGTGAGTGCAATCATAGATGAATATGGCATAGAATCCGTTTATATTCTAGGTGATTTTAATGCTAACCCTGGGGAATTATTTTACATGGAGCTAATGGAGTTTTGTAGGGATCAGGACTGGTCATGCATCGACACAGAGAAGTTAGGTTTGAACTCCCTTACTTATACCTTTATTAGCGAAGTGTACGGAACCCCTAGTTGGCTCGATCACGGTATTCTTACCCGGGCGGCCGTGCATTCAGTGCGCGATGTGCGAGTCAAATATGACTCATTCTGGTCTGATCACTTCCCTCTTATCATGTAATGCGATTTAGAGTTATTAACGCCTAAACTGCTTAGCACAATAACCGCGAACAAAAAACTAGTTTGGGGAGAAAGAACGGAACAACAAGTTGAGCTTTATAAGAGGGAGGCTCATTCAAGACTGGGGCGTATAGACTTCGACCATAATTTCACAAACTGTGCAGATAGATATTGCAATAGCGTGGCTCATAGGCATATTCTGGACAACCTGTACAGTAATATTGTAAACGCATTAAGTGGGGCAGCAATGTGTGGTAAGGGTAGTAAAACGAAGGGAGCAAGGGGTAAACGTGTAATGGGGTGGAATGAACACGTCGTCGAGGCTCATCGGGTGGCCAGGGCGAGGTTTCTCGAATGGGTGTCTTGCGGTAAACCCCGGAGTGGTATGATGTTCGAGGAGATGTGTGTCAGTCGAAAAGCATTCAAATCTCGGTTAAAGTGGTGCCAAAATCACGAAGAGCAGTTAAAAATGGATGCTCTCGCTGAAAAACATTCTAAGAGCAACTTCCGGGGTTTTTGGCGTGACACGAAAAAGATGAACGCTCGCCCGGGTCTTCCTGTAAGTGTTGACGGGATGAGTGACCCCAAAAGGATTGCAGATGCCTTTAAGGATCATTTTCGTGTACAATCTCCGTTGGGTTCGGGGAGGAAGGCGCCCGATACTCTGACCGGCTTGGTGGGGGGGATGAGATTTACAGCTAAGGCAGTCGCACAGGCAATTAAATCTATCGCGAGAGGTATATCCCCAGGCCATGACGGTCTGAGTGTCGAGCATCTCCTGCATGCTGGTCCACATATTGCAAGAGTCTTAGCTATGTTTTATAACCTTTGTCTGAGTCATTCATATATACCTACTGTTATGTTAAAAACGATAGTCGTTCCTGTAGTTAAAAATAAAACAGGAGACTTAACGGATAAAACTAACTATAGGCCAATTTCTTTGGCAACGATTATTGCTAAAGTATTTGACTGTTTGCTTAATACACAGTTAGAGAAATATCTGGAACTGCACGATAATCAGTTCGGGTTTCGGCCTCGACTGTCCACAGATAGTGCAATACTGTGTCTTAAGCATACGGTCAGATATTATACCGATCGTCAGACCCCGGTGTATGCCTGCTTCCTGGATCTCTCTAAGGCCTTTGACCTCGTGTCCTACAAAGTACTATGGGAAAAGATGGAGAACATTAACATGCCCAGGGAATTAATTAATATCTTTAAGTATTGGTATGGACACCAGGTCAATAGGGTCAGGTGGGCAGGTAAAACATCGGAGGAGTATGGGTTGGAGTGCGGGGTGAGGCAGGGGGGGTTGACCTCCCCCGCACTGTTCAATCTGTACATGAACGCACTAATCGGCGAGCTCAGCAGTCAGCATGTCGGTTGTCATGTGGATGGCGTGTGTGTGAACAACCTTAGCTACGCGGACGACATGGTGCTGTTGAGCGCGTCAGTGTGTGATCTTAGAAGGTTGTTAAGAATCTGTGAGGAGTACGCCATGAGCCACGGCTTGAAATATAACGTTACTAAGAGCCAATGTATGGTCTTTGAGGCCGGCAGTAATCGACCATTGCATGTACCTGAGGTAACTCTGTATGGAACACCACTAGAAAGGGTAAAGAGTTTTAAATATTTAGGGCACATTGTTACTGTCGACCTGAAAGATAACGTTGATATTGAACGGGAGCGGAGGGCATTGTGTGTAAGGGCGAACATGTTGGCTCGCAGGTTTGCTCGGTGTTCCAGCGACGTGAAGTTGACGCTGTTCAAAGCCTACTGCACGTCGCTGTACACATGCAGCCTGTGGGCTAATTACACGCAAAAAGCATACAGTGCACTCCGCGTCCAATACAATAACGCGTTCCGGGCAGTGATGGGGCTGCCTCGCTACTGTAGCGCCTCGGGCATGTTCGCGGCGGCGCACACGGCGTGTTTTCATACCACGATGCGACTGCGCGCCGCGTCCTTGGTCCAGCGGGTGCGAGCCAGCCCCAACACAGTCCTAGCGATGATCGCGGACAGACTGGACTGTCCTTACATCATGCACTGCTGTGACAGGCATGTAATTAAGACTGGGATAGGATAGGATAGGGACTGAGTAATTTATAGCTTTTATTGTATTATTTATTGTTTTATTTATTCCAATTATAATAGTTCAAATTCAATTTTAATTTTAATTTTTAATTTTTGTTTATATTTATTTTATTAGTATTAATTAATAGGAATTTTTAAATGATTATTTTTGACATTTGTACAGTATTTTTAGGAATGACATATTTATTATACAACTGTTGACAACCAATTATGAGCCTTGTAGCTTGAAATAAATGAATTTTATTTTATTTTATTTTATAATAAATTAAATTAAATGTAGCAAAAATACATTTGTTAAATTTAATTATTATGATAACCGGATGTGCAGGAAACACCTTACTTATTATTCCCACCAAGAAGTAGTGGAAGGGGTAAAGTCTAATCTAATATAAGCGGGTGTCTGACAGTTGTGGGTCACTTCTCAGTTGGAGAGCTACGACGATGAACGAAGTTAAGTGTCAATTTTATTTAATTGTGATTTTATGACTTGTTATAAATATCTGTATGTTTTCTTTGTGTTATAGTCTGATGGTATGTACGTTACGATCTTTAATGTGAATATAACCCTTTGATGAGTTTTTAATAGTTGCTATGTAACGTATATTTCAACTGATTACGGTGTAATACATCATGTGGCTTATTGCTCGATCTTTATTACTATTTTAAATTATTAGACCGGGAGATAGTGACACATTTTACTGGGTCATTTGTACCAGTATGGCGGTTCGTCAGGGGTCTAAGTACGTAATGAAGGAAAGAAAAATGATGGTCATAGCGCTGGTACCGGCGGCCCAATCGCGTGGGCGTTAGTCGAACGTGTTCCACAAAAATCCTCGTATTTTCCGATAGTCCATAAAAAAGAAGTAGGCGGTAGCGTAATGCCATACTTCACCGGTGTGACTTACAGCCCGCCATACTGAGGCAAACACATTAATTTAAAAAAAAACAATTCAACCATTTGTGCCAAGCTAATTTTTGCACAGGTGATCATCGTCGAGCAGCCATTCATGGACATCACCATGCCATACTCTTCGGACGGTTCCAAATGGCCGCCATACCGCCGCAAGGGAGTTAATTTTTTTTTGCTAAACGATTTGTACCAGTATTGCATTTAAATTTTTGGAGAGTATTTGATAAAATGTGACCGTTATTATAATTGCCATACTTATAGTAGGGGGAAAAAGTGCTGCCATACTTGAAAAACTTATTTAATCGACACGTTTCAAAAAAACGACTATACAATACGTAAAATATTTTTTTACAGCATGGCATCATCATATTATGTTTGTTTGGATACAATTATACCTAAAAAAAAATATTCCAGATTATAACTACGGAGCGGACGACTGTGAGACTTAAGCCAAGACTTAAAAAGAAAAAAACATTTTTGACGATTTGTACCAGTATGGCATTTGGATTTTTGGAAATAATATGATGCAATGTGACCATTATTATATATGCCATACTTCTAATAGGGGGAAAAAGGGGCACCATACTTGAAATAAATAAAAAAATATTGTACACATTTGCCACCTCCTACAGGTATGGCATTATGAGATTTCCATTTATTATCACACAGAAAGTGTTGAAAAAAAATTTCAAGATAGTACAAATCGTTTAGAAAAAAAAAAAAATTAACTCCCTTGCGGCGGTATGGCGGCCATTTGGAACCATCCGAAAAGTATGGCATGGTGATGTCCATGAATAGCTGCTCGACGATGATCACCTGTGCAAAAATTAGCTTGGCACAAATGATTGAATTGTTTTTTTTTAATTAATGTGTTCGCCTCAGTATGGCGTGCTGTAAGTCACACCGGAGAAGTATGGCATTACGCTACCGCCTACTTCTTTTTTATGGACTATCGGAAAATACGAGGATTTTTGTGGAACAAATCGTTCGACACTCGTATTTTATCCGACACGTTCGACTAACGCCCACGCGATTGGGCCGCCGGTACCAGCGCTATGACCATCATTTTTCTTTCCTTCATTACGTACTTAGACCCCTGACGAACCGCCATACTGGTACAAATGACCCAGTAAAATGTGTCACTATCTATATGCCAAGTGTGTACGTTAAGGTAGCCAGTACTAACTATAAGCCACCAATATTTATTACGCATAAAATAATATTTTTGTGAATTATGTGATAATAAAGCCGATTAATTGTTCCGTAAATCTACAATATACTTTTACTTACAATCTGCTTATACAGGGTGTGGCCTGTAACATGAGCAAATAATTAAAACATAGATTGTACTCCTCAAACCGTGACACTTTTGTTCTACAACTTTTAAAAATTATGAAGTATTTAGACTCCCTATTTTTCATACAAATTAAATATTATCTTCAATGGACGCCATCGCCACGCCATATCATTGTGATTGACGTTGCTTGTCACGCCTTAAACATAACAAAATTTGCAATACATTGCGTCTTAGAATAAACTTTAAAGTGTATTAATAATCAAACCACAAGTTATTTTTTAAAGTCGCTGAACAAATGTTGGTCAGTATGAGGAGTACAGCCTACAGTTTATTTTTTTGCTCATATTACAGGCCACACCCGGTATAGGTAATATTACTTAAATAATGTTTACCATTTTTCATATTCTAAACCTTGTAGTTGTCCCTATAATAAATACATTACTTTGAGGAATAACTAACTGGTCTTAATTAAATACTGCCTTACATCCTTATTTCCTATTTTATCAATGATAAATACTAAAGTAAATCTGACAAACGTGTCCCCAGTTTTTCATAGTAATGCTCGACCTTCAGCCTTCAGCCTCGCTTTTTACCTCAATTTACCATTGTTTTGTGTTGTGTGAAGGAGATCCTCTACTTCAGCTTAGCCTTGGCCTCGCTGCGCCAAGCTCGTACCGCAGTCTCGCTTTTTAATACAATGGACATTGGTTCGTGTCTGTGCTCAACTATTTTTCCTGAAGCCTGATGAAGCACGGCTTTGACTTTGCATGAAAGCTCACCTCACTGGGGCACTTCGGACTTTTAGGCCCAGACGAAGATGGATACCCGGCCTTTTAACACGCTTTCACACAATTTGCGATATTGTTAACAAAAAATTTCCATACATGAAACTTTTATACGTGTACAAGTACCCATCTAATAACGAAGGGACGTAGGGATCAAGTAAGAGAGTGAGGGTACGTAAAAACATCTCCAACGTAGGCTTTCGATTTGACCTTACGCGGAGGCCCTTAAAGTCATGGAAAAAATCTTGCTTTCGGGCTTGCGGCCAGCCGATTTTTTCGACATAGGTTACCGATTTTATAGCGAATTTTGCTCTCTTGCACGCCAGATTTGTCGGCCAAGCCGAGTTGCTCCTTAGCCGCGATCCTGAGACCTAACTGTCAAAGTGTTATAAGGGGCCCCCGTGAAAGCCGAAAACTAAAAGGATTCTATCAAGTAGCGCTTTCGAGTGAAGCCAAAGAGCGAGCAGTAGAAGAGACGTGATTACATGCATAGATTCGATTTCAAGCCACTCTTTTGCAGTTCGGCGTTAGTTCTTATGCGAGGCCTTCTGCCTTACGGCAAAGTTGATCTTCTGCCTTAATTATACTTGGGCGTGGATCCAAATCCAAGCTTTCCTCTTTCGCAGCTGGGCCTTCTGCCTTGCTCACACTTCGCCAATTCAATTCACTTGGTCAATTCCAAGCTCTGCTTTCTTGCATCTTTTCACGTCTCTTGCATCAAACAACCTCGCTGAGACCCTTAAATATCGAGCCCTATGCGAAGCTAGGCTGATAAAAAACTGTCCCATCCCTTCTCTGTATGAAATCCTGGATTCGCGCCTGGTTAGGACTAAAAGTAAAAATGTGCAAGTGTCTATAAAATTGTGTTTTTTTATATCGAAAAATTTTCGCGCTCGCTTCGCTCGCAATTTAATAACTTCCTAAGATATGATAAAGGTGATATTCGGGTGGCGACTGCAGCAGCATTACTCTGTTGCAACGTTACTGCTGCAGCACTGTCAATTTTCGTGATAAAATGATGCGACTGATTTCCATACTAAAAGTAAAAATGTACAACTGTCTATCAAATTGCGTTTTTTATATCGATAAATTTTCGCGCTCGCTTCGCTCGCGTTTTCACCCAAGTAGCACAGATAGCTCTATAACTACTCACTTTTAGTTCTATCTAACGCTCTGTGCGTATTAAGACACTTATAAGAGCACACTCGTGGTCCTACAGCTGTATAATAGATCTCAGTGATATTTATATAGCTTAGGGCTGATTAAAAGCTGCATTACGGCTCTGAAAACTACCATTAATACGCAGAGAGTGATATAAAGGTATATTTGCTACGACCCTATACAGCTTTAAGGGTTATCAAATGCTTTAACCGTTATAAGGTCTGTTTAGTGGATAAAATTACGCCATGTGCTGTATAAGGAGGTAATTGTGGACTTTTATTACGTTGACTTATTAAGGGAGCACAAGTGAACTATTATGAAGCTAATAGACGTATAATGGAACACATGTGGCACATAATACAGCTTGTCGCTTAACATGTTTACCACTAAGCAGCTTTTATTACACTGACTTTTAAGGGAGCACGAGTGAACTAATATGAAGCCAATAGACGTATAAATGGAACACATGGGACGCATAATACAGCTTATAGCTGAACATGTTTACCGCTAAAGCAGCTTTTATTTCGCTGACTTATTATAAGGGAGAACGAGTGAACTATTATGAAACCAATAGACGTATAATCGAACACATGTGGCGCATAATACGGCTTAGCGCTGAACATGTTTACCGCTAAGCAGCCTATTATACTACCATTGGGACTGTCTGCATAGCGGCTGTTAAAACGTTCATAAGATGCCTTATAACTGTTTAGAGGTTCACTAGTGTATCGAAATAACGACTTGGACTTTATAGTGGGATATATAACAGTCGTATGCTGCATATAAGAATTTTAACGGTTCACGTTGCTTTTTAACATTGACCGCCATTTTATTGTATATAACCTACAAAATTGAAATTGCTTTTCCAACTTTTAAGGGTAACAATATGGTTTTGTGCCTGAGTTCTTAACCTAAATCATTAGTTTAGTACTTCCTATAACGTATTATTAACTTTTTATCTCATAATTCTGTCCGAACCACTGAAATAGTTTTTACACACAGCTTATTTATATCATTAATTTAAATAAATACTGATTATTTTCGTGGCGCACTGAAATTTTCTTAGATAATGTATATATATAATGTCAATAAACTTGCATTCCCAAACATCTTTCTCGCATTAATATATAAAAGATCATGTACAAACATTTAACTAAACACTTTAACAAAATGACTTATGGTGTCGTTGCGCTTAACGTTTTTGCTTCAATATAAATATGTTCACCTCTGCGTTCGTCGTCACTATACTAAATATAATAGCTGATTTTTAAGGCAGAGGTGTAAAAGTATGTTATTAATTATCTTTTATTCAGCCCAACGTCAATCTTTCCCGGTATTAGGGCGCACATGTGACATATTAGCTGAATAAAGGGTAACTGGTGGTCTCTTACCCAGCCAATATACACCTCTTATAACTCCTGTTACCCCTTATAATTCCGTTAAATTGCTGCTACAACGCTCTTAAGTAGCTATGTGAACTTAAGGCTGCCTAATTTGTGCCCATTTAAGAGTTATAAAAGCTGAAAAGACGCTTATACAGCTCTTATGCAGTTTTTATATTCCAGCTTCAAGCGTATTCGTACTTCATTATGCGGCTGCTATACAGCTAATCTGTGCTACTTGGGCAATTACTTTCTAAGATATGACAAAGGTGACATTCGGGTGGCGACTGCAGCAGCATTACTCTGTTGCTACGTTACTGCTGCAGCACTGTCAATTTTCGTGATAAAATGATGTGTCTGATTTCCATACTAAAAGTAAAAATGTACAACTGTCTATCAAATTGCGTTTTTTATATCGATAAATTTTCGCGCTCGCTTCGCTCGCGTTTTCAATTACTTTCTAAGATATGACAAAGGTGACATTCGGGTGGCGACTGCAGCAGCATTAAGTACTCTGTTGCTACGTTACTGCTGCAGCACTGTCAATTTTCGTGATAAAATTATGTGACTGATTTCCATACTAAAAGTAAAAATGTGCAATTACTGTCTATCAAATTGCGTTTTTATATCGAAAAATTTTCGCGCACGCTTCGCTCGCGTTTTCAATAACATTCTAAGATATCGCGAGTGCTGCAGCATTAGGTACTCTGTTGCAACGTTACTGCTGCGGCACTGTCAATTTTCGTGATAAAATGATGTGACTGATTTCCATTCTCAGCTGTAATGCGGCAATGAACGTCACTCAATTTACCAAATAAATTCAATGTAATCTTGATGACCCTAGGGAGAGGGGGCACCATGGTCTAGAATTGCTTAGGGCATCAAAATATCTTAATCCGGCACTGGTCGTTTGCGGAGTCAAACGATTTGGGACTCGCATTTTCTCGGTCTCTGTTTACGCATAGGCAGTAGGTAGGGATCTCGAGGTCTCAATTACATAAAATCGTTCGTCCAAAAAGACACGCTTGGCAAGATCGAATAATCGTTTACCGAGCGCACGATTCAAGAGAACCAATGTAAAAGTGTGAACCCTGTTTATTCATAGTTACCACAGATACACGGATGCACTTATATTGGCCATGTTGTAAGTCATGGGAATACCTAAGCGGCTTCAACGTTGGTCTTTAGCAAAGATATATATAACTCCGTATAAGATGTGGAAAGTTTAAGAAACAAACGTGCCTCGTAAATTACAAGTAAAATTGACACTCGCTCAGATGGCGCTAGTACCTTTAGCCTATTCTCGACTAGATGGCGACCTAGGTGATACTTAACACATTTCAGTGAAAGAACATGGGTTCAATTTAGTCACAAGGCATTCTTAATGTTTTAGGTCTGTATCGAAAGATGGCAGTAAATTTGAAAATGTCATCGTAATGATTGAAGCGTCGATAGATGGCAATTAATTCAATTAGTCGTGTAAATGAATATATAACCTATTTTTATATCGTTTCGTTTTAAAACTATGAAAACAGGAAAAAGGTTTTTAGCTTAATAGTAGCGAGTTAATGGTAACCGAACTACAGCTTGGCAAAAAAGAGTATTAGAAATTCAAAAGTGGCAACACTGTAGTGTCGTCCCGTTTTCTTACATAAATTGGTTTGAAAGGGACGACACTCCAGTGTTGCCACTTTTTAATTTCTAATCTTTTTTGCCAAGCTGTATCTGAGTGTTGAGAGTATATATATATATACTCTCCCGGCCGGTTTCGACCACGGCGACTGTTTCAGCTCCGTTGTTGTATGCGTTCGTGTGCTCGCATATGGCTCGCGTAGCCGATTTTATTTGCGAAGACCCGTGCGCATGACGGGCAGGAAAGCACACCATTGACGTAATTATACCTAATAGCCGCTGGTGGGCGGGCCTTCAGCTCATCCCGTCTGATATCGAGTTCCACAAGTCGACGGGATTCAAAGTCATTCGTTTGCTTAAAGACGAAAGATCTCCATACAGGGCGGTCGGCTGCCTGCTTCTCCCACAGAAGCGGGTCAATGTTACAGGTCTTCATGTGGCGCTTAAGCACATCCTTATACCTGAGAAGTTGCCCGCCATGCTTTCGCTTGCCCTCCTCCAGCTCCGAGTAAAAGATGCGCTTAGCCACCCGACCCTCTGCCATCCTTGAAACGTGGCCGCCCCAACGAAGTTGTCGTCGCATAATATAAACTTCGATCCCACCCACTTTAGCTCTTCGCAAAACTTCGGTGTTCCGTACTCCATCGGACCAGCTGATGTTCAAGATTTTGCGAAGACATTTTAGGTGGAATCGGTCTAAAGTGCGGATGTGACGACGGTATATGGTCCACGTTTCCGAAGAATACAATATGTTAGGAAGCACAACAGCCATATATATGGAGATCTTTGTCGCCAATGTCAGGTCATGTGAACGGAAGACCTTTCCATCCAACTTACCAAACGCCGCAGCAGCGGCACCGATTCTGATGTTTATCTCAGCGTCAAGGTCGCACGTAGAAGTTACTGTGCTCCCCAGGTACCGGAACTTGTCTCTGCTTCTCCTATTGAAAGTTCGAACTTCGTATTATAATCGGTCAAGCAAATCTTGTTAGTAGAAAAAGGCGGCAAATTTAAAAATTGTAGGCGCGAAGGGTTATCGTCCCATAGAAAATTTGAATTTCGCGCCTTTTTCTACTGATAAGATTTGTTTGACCGAGTATATTATTATTACCTTATCTTCTCTACATACATATTTCTATAATACTTGTTTTTAGGACTAGGTAGACGGTTACTAATGCCCTTACTCATGTTACCTTGAAAATTGTAATCAACGCCAAGCAACAAAATGCACGTAAACAACCCATATATGTAAAGCCCCCTCCAGACTACGCGAGTGTGGAGTCGATTTCGCTGTCTGCGAAAATCGACTCCACACTTGCGTTCGCGGCTTCGCCCGTGATTCACGCGCATAGTCTGGAGGGGGCTTTACATAAGTATCAAGTCGTGGCATATAGGGCACAAAATGTAGGTAAAGCGAACAGGTTAAATAAAACATTATACACCGAAGAATATTCTATTGCGTTAACAATTTATTTAAAAGCTTTACTTCAACTCCATTTAATCATATATATGGTACAAAAAACAAGTAAAAAAACAATAAATAAAAATAACATGACCAGGTTACCTCGCTTAACGCTTCAGTCTGGCAGTTCAGCGGGGTAACGCGGCCAGAGCCTCTTGCCTTTTTTAGATGTAGTTTAGTTTAGTTTTATTTTATTTTAGAATAGTTTATTTAAAATAAAATAAATAACCTACTTGCAATAGTTTTTGTCAGAGAGTCATTTTACAATTTATGTTAAAATTAAAAGGGATCTAACATACCATTTATTTCACAAAATAACCTCTTAATTATAACTTTTTACAAAAAAAAGAAAACCGACTTCAAAAATAGTGAAATAAAATTTTATCCTTTTTAGGGTTCCGTACCCAAAGGGTAAAACGGGACCCTATTACTAAGACTCCGCTGTCCGTCCGTCCGTCCGTCTGTCCGTCCGTCCGTCCGTCTGTCACCAGGCTGTATCTCACGAACCGTGATAGCTAGACAGTTGAAATTTTCAAAGATGATGTATTTCTGTTGCCGCTATAACAACAAATACTAAAAACAGAATAAAATAAAGATTGAAGTGGGGCTCCCATACAACAAACGTGATTTTTAGGGTTCCGTACCCTAGGGTAAAACGGGACCCTATTACTAAGACTTCGCTGTCCGTCCGTCCGTCCGTCCGTCCGTCTGTCACCAGGCTGTATCTCACGAACCGTGATAGCTAGATAGTTGAAATTTTCACAGATGATGTATTTCTGTTGCCGCTATAACAACAAATACTAAAAACAGAATAAAATTAAGATTTAAGTGGGGCTCCCATACAACAAACGTGATTTTTGACCGAAGTTAAGCAACGTCGGGCGGGGTCAGTACTTGGATGGGTGACCGTTTTTTTTTTTGCCGTTTTTTGCATTATGGTACGGAACCCTTCGTGCGCGAGTCCGACTCGCACTTGCCCGGTTTTTGACCGAAGTTAAGCAACGTCGGGCGGGGTCAGTACTTGGATGGGTGACCTTTCTTTTTTTTTTTGCCGTTTTTTACATTATGGTACGGAACCCTTCGTGCGCGAGTCCGACTCGCACTTGCCCTGATATGTTTGAAGTCGGTGCCGTGCCAAATTTCGAAGCATACCATGATTTTGTTGCGATTCGATAAGGATGTACGTTGGATTGCCTTAGGCCAAGCGCGCACCACGATTTTAATTTTTGCGACACGATTTTAGAATCGCGCTGTAATATATCACAGAAAATTCACCGCGCGCTCTGCGATGAAAAAGTCGACGATTTGTTCATTCTCAACATGGATTTCGTACCAGTCGTTTGTCATGAAACGTGTCTTTAATATGCGATCGCCGTATAACTTTGAGTATTTATACCTACCACAAAGGTGATCTCCTTCTATTTCCATAATTAAATGGTCAACATCTAGCGTCTCATCTTCAGACTCCATCGGAGAAGCAGGTTCCGACATGTTGAGGCTTGGAGAGCGAAGTGCCGACTGAGGTCCGGGGTGCGATTTTATTATCGCAGTGCGCGCAGTGCCATACAACTCCTTATGCTGCAATTCACTTTGCGACAATCGCGTCGCGAGCAGTAGCGGAAAAATGTGACAAATCACAATTTTAAAATCGCCGTGATTTTTTTGTCGCATATGCGCGCACTGCCATATAAACACATACTTACGTTACATTTCTGCGACTAAATTATCGCGCGACAAAAAGTCGTGGTGCGCGCTTGGGCTTACACGACGACAATGAACGTACTTTCTGTAGGTACAGTCGACGTTAAAAATATGTTTACACTTAACGCCTTATTACAAAGGAGGAGAGAGGAGAGGGAGGTGCAAAAGTGTAAACATATCTTTGACGTCGACTGACCTAAGAACGCACCTCAGAACACACGATCAAACCTTCTTGGCGCAGTCCGTACCATGTTTGTCAGCACATTAGTGTAAATCCAATGCATTTTTTGCCGTCGTATTTTTTAAAGAGCATTTCTTACAAATACAAATAACTTTATTTTGCATGAAATATGGTACAGAAGATGGTCAGACAATATTATACATAGGTAACACATATTTCACGATGGAATGCAAAAAACTAAAATTACAAGTAATACTCAGTTTAAACAATCATAATGTTCTAATACTCGAACAGTCTATAGCACGCATAGTGTGGGATTGGGACTGAGTTATTTCCCGTCCCTTATCCAATGTAGTCCACATTTCAATTTCCCTATTTGAATAATCCTCGTGTTTAATGCTTGCTCCATTTTTATTCGGTTACACTTTAAAATGAATAGATAATAATCTTATAATATCTCTGTTTAGGACATTTACTTTTGTGTGACAGTACGTAGAAACAACAGTTGCTAAGTTACAACTGCCACGATGAATATTTGCTATTCACATTACAATCTAAGTAGCCAATGTTCTTTAATATTCCAGATACACATAAATAATAATGACAAAACATTATGAACTCTAACTACTAGAATTAAAGTTGAATTTTACTAACGTACATATATTTATGCATCTTTATGTATTTTGACTGATTCTATTTGAACTTGACAGAAGCCACACCGTATTTAAGGTTAATAAATACACCGTATACTTACATAGTTTAATGCAATGAGATTTTATAACTCCTTAGTGAAAAAACCTCACGGTTTGTGTAAGTTGAGCTTTATGTCAATGCTAATAAAGATGTTGACGACAGCAAGGCTTTTGTTAATATATAAATTATAATACATTGATTTACGAAAATGAATAATATAATATATTTTAATTATGTAGGTATTTCTAATTCCCGTTTTATTTTTACCCAATATTATATTTATTTCATTAATTAAATGCGTATATAATTACTGTAATAGTCTATACCATATTCGTGATGGTTTACTCCGGGCCCAAAATCGACGATCTCCATTGTGTATGAAATTACAAGCAAATATCAGCCTTAATTAATGAGTTAAGTAATGGATCCGTTATGTTCTTAAATGTAAAATTAAATGATGTTAAACAACTTCTTCTGCAACGCGACATGCTAAAAACAGCCCATAAAATTTGGGGCGATAGAGTCGGACCAAGAATAGTCTGCAGCGGATTTGATAGCCCACGCAGTGCAAGTGTCATTTATACGTAGGTAATCATTTCATAGAAGTTTGAGTTTTAAAATAACACGTGCACTGCGTTGTCTATCAAATCCGCTGCAGACTTTTCATGGACTGACTCTAGAATAAAAATGACACTTTAATAAATCAATATATATACAAGAATTGTTCGTTTATAGGTGATATATGACATGTATAAGGCAAGATTCATATATTGGGTACGTATATCATATATTATGTCTTCATCATCAGACCCACTTCATCAAATAGGTGGTTTTCGAGACAAAATACATCCATCAGGCGGGCCGTATGCTTGTTTGCCACCGACGTTGTATAAAAAATGCAACCAAACTACCATGCATTTCTTTAAAATGTTAGGACCTTCACAAAACAATTCCAGTCATTAAAATCATCTACGACTAGGTAATGTAAGTATAGTAGGGCCTGTCAGACGGACGGGATGGGTCTCACTATTACTTAATATCGAATGATTCCTGTGTTTTTCTCCATCTGCAAGTACCTACATTAGTATCTCGATACATACATACAAACATTCATATAGATAGACAGACGGACGGGATGGGTCGCTGTTATTATCGAATTCTTCCTGTATTTTTCTACATCTGTAAGTACATTAGCATCGCAATGCATACATACAGACAAACATACATATAGATATATAGACAGACAGACGGCCGGTAGGAGTCGCTGTTAATATGGAATGCTTTCTGTATTTTTCTACAAAGCAAGCTACCAAGCTTCCTGCAAGTAAAGTACATTAGTACCTATCTCAATGCATACACACATCAACCATATATATATATAACTAGCTTTTGCCGTGTCGTGGAATTAGTGACAGCGGCTAAAGTAAGTATAGCGCTTGGCTTGGATAATGCTAATAGCAATCATTCAATTCGCGCATTGCTTACTTCAACTATTAGGCAATTCATTAACTCTTTCAATTCGACCCCCCTTTGCACTCTCTTCAGGGATGATTTTCGACATTAAAACTATCCTACGTCCTTCCCTGGACTATCTCTATACCAAATTTCAACTCAATCGGTTCAGCGGCTTAAGCGTAAAGAGGTAACAGACGGACAGACAGACACACTTTCGCCTTTATAATTAGTATGGATAGATAAGTGACAGATAGACGGACAGACGGACGGTGGGGGCACTGTTAATATCAAATGTTTCCTGTATTTTTCTATGTTCTTCAAGCGTAATAGCATACTAATGCAGACATTGAAACACACAAACACATATAGCACATTTTTTTCAAGATCGCTTACCTTCTTTCTAATGCTATAATAAGTTTTTTGGCAAAAATTGCATTTTTGGTACAAGCTTTAGTAGTAGTAAGTAGTAGTAAAATACTTTATTGTACAAAAAGAAACATAAAACATGAAAGAACACACATCATTAGTACAAAGGCGAACTTATCCCTTTCAGGGATCTCTTCCAGTTAACCCTTACCCTTAGCTTTTATCGCTGACTGTACTTTTCTTACGACAGACAACTAATACTCATCGTTGTTTCATCACAGAGTTCCTATGGCCACCTCCTGTCTCCATCATCAGATCAGTTCGACGGTATCATATTATTGTATTGTCATCAGAACTACATACAGCTGCCAATTTTCATGACGCTACGATCCTTGGAAGTTGGTTAAATTAGTTACCTTAGATTCCATTACATAATTACATACAGGTCGACCTAATAAAAGCTTGGTAAAAACGAACTATAGAAAGACATTAGACAGACAGACGGACAGACTGACGATATGGGTCACTGTTAATACTCGTATCGAATGTTTCCTGTATTTTTCTATGCTTTACAAGCACAATAGCATATGTATGCATAGGAGTGATAACAGAGCTTCAAGTATTCGGTAGTTACCTAATTGCTAGAATTGGTGTTAGGTAAAGTTAGCACAGCAAACCGTGCTTTCGAGGCCGCCGGTAGCAGTGCGTTCTTACAACTTCAGACTGTATAATTTGGTTATTTTTGCAATTTATATAGGTACGCACATTTCGATGAGATTTTCGCAAAATGTGACAATGACATACATATATTATTATACTCTTTGACAATGACACTTAATGTCTTGGTACCTAACGTCAAATTTAACAAATCATTTATTTTACTATCTATGAAATTGGTCACATCTTAAACTTAGCGCCATCTGACAAAAGTCATTGTCAATAATTGGCTGGGTAAAAAGCTACCGTAACGTGGTGAACGCATGTGAATTCTAAACGCAAAACGCAAACCCAAAAGGACGTAACTCCACAAAAAAGAACTACTAGGGTCATCTAGTGAACTCAGAGCAAATTAAATTGACAGCTACAAAAGTTACTTTGACTTTCGTCCTCTATTACCCTATATACTTTCTGTCTTTAGGTAGCGTCAGGAAATAAATAAATATGAAATTGAAATAAATAGGCACTTCGTTTATTTATTTAAATGTTTACAAAAATGTAAATATATCTGTATAACAATATTAACATGCTTTAACATATTAAAATTTGAAAATGGTGTTTGGTTTCGGTTTTGAGAATAAATAAGTGGAAGTTATTTCCTCCAAACATTATTATTTAAATTTATTACCGCTTACGACCATTTTTATTAGAAAAATTGCAAAACGTGGTATTTTTTAAAATCAAATTCCCTATCGTATTCGAATTTTTTTAAAGCGAAATCAACAATGTCCCACTTTTTTCGATTTGGGACCACAAGTGTGTCCATAGATTAGAATTTACAATTTAAAGTATTCGTTCAGATTTTCATCAACTGCTTAGAACCTTGATGCTCAACAAATAGGACAAATTAATACGTAGTTAACGAATTCCGTTCTGTTTAATCATCAGCAGTTCCACTACACTAATTGCCACTTTTTGAATGAAAATGCTTAATTTGTAGACAAAAACTACAAAAATGATTACAAATACAAATACAAAATACAAAATTCTTTATTTCATAAAAAACAGTACATATAATTTGAGGGATGGTGTCTCCCGGTAAGCAATATATGCCTGTGTTGGGAGGCACCGCTCTTCCGTTATTATTGTAATCTAACTAATACTAAGCTACACTATTTACAAGTCATAAAACATTTACTACCTATACTATTTACAATTAATTAATTATTATATAAAGCCGCAACCCGAAGATTAATTGACATGATTGTTCTCCCAGAAGGAGGTTCCTGGGGTATTTGAGTTTGATACGGTCGTATAGACTTATAGAGGTTGGTCTCAGACCCCCAGAAAATTCCGACTTTTGGTCTACCGCTCCCGGTCAGAAAAATGTATGACGGCCCGGCCAAACGGTCAGACCTAGGTGGGGGGTGCTCGACCAAATGTCATAGAGGGAACATGGCAGTTTTTGATGCCGCCATTTTTTTTTCGGCGGCTTCACAATGGCGGGCGATTTTCAAGTTTGTCCTAGCGCTTCAAATAGGCTTCGCAGGGGCTATTAAAATGGATTCCATGTCTGATATATCGACGTTAATTAAGGAATTCGGCGTCATGCATCTCATAGCGGCCTAAAATAAAAGATTTAATAAAATACATTGTAAACAAATTTTATAAGCCAAGTAAATATCTATCTACTTTTATACTTACACCGTGGGCTGGAATAACCCGAAAGATTTTAACAATGTATTCCTGATTATATTTAAGAGCCCATCAACGTGCACACTAGCGCCACAGCTAAATAATCGTGATTATTTAAATTTAACGAAAGATATTGAAAACAGGGGGCCGGTACGTACTGTATTGTGTATTTAAGTATCTTTTGAATACATCAGACTAGTTTTTATGTTGCTGGATTCGTCAATCTACGCGTTCAAAGTTAAAACGGCCGTTTATCTTTTTATCATAACTAATTGTGCTTATTGATAGATGTCAAAAAATGACATGCAACTGTATTGTGTATTTAAGTATCTTTTGAATACATCAGACTAGTTTTTATGTTGCTGGATTCGTCAATCTACGCGTTCAAAGTTAAAACGGCCGTTTATCTTTTTATCATAACTAATTGTGCTTATTGATAGATGTCAAAAAATGACATGCAACTGTATTGTGTATTTAAGTATCTTTTGAATACATCAGACTAGTTTTTATGTTGCTGGATTCGTCAATCTACGCGTTCAAAGTTAAAACGGCCGTTTATCTTTTTATCATAACTAATTGTGCTTATTGATAGATGTCAAAAAATGACATGCAACACTTTGCAAAAACTAGGATTTACGAAAAATCAAGTAAAATACGTTTTAAGTGCTAGTTTTATTAATAAAATTTATTTTTTGCGAAAAATACATTAAAAAAAATATGTGGTTAAAATCTTTCGGGTTATTCTAGCCGACGGTATATAGCAGACTTCCTTCTTTATTATTCGGAAAAAAAAAAGATTTTTGCTAGCAGAAACTCACAGCCTACGGTATTTTCCTCTCTCTTGTAATTTCATTTTAGACCACAGAGATGTTTTCATTTGCTCAACTTACAATATATATATAGTAATTAAATATACAATAATGAAAGGCAAATAAAAATAACGCGGTACCCGAAAAAAAGGAACAGCGCCTTTTGTTATTCTTCTTCTTCCTTTGTTGGTGGTGTACAATGTACATATATATGTTCCGGTTTGAAATGTATTGAACATATTCTGCCATTTTTGGTACATGTCCACTCTGGATCCCTTCTTTGATTTCGGACGACAGTGAGCCACTTATTTCTCCATAATTCATCAGCAGGAAATCTGTACATGGAGTTTATACTACTACTATATATGTACGTACGGTTTCAAGTATGTAAATTGAAAGCCCACCCTGTGAGCCTTGTTCTGGGGATTATTATACTGCTTTCAAATATAAAGACGATGTTCTTCTTGACAGGTTTATAATTAATATTCGTTTTACAAAGCAAGTTTCTCATTTAGCCGCCATACTTCACAAGTTGATAGGCAAAAGCTAAGAGTCACAGATAACATATATCAGCCCTACGCACTGTCATTAGAACTAATATTACAATCATCGTACGTTGGTACGCTGTATTAGCCTTATTGTTTTATTAAGCCGTTACGTTGTTAAGCTTGGAATAATACTATATAATATAAACTAGTACAGAATATAAAATGCTAATATTCGGCCAATCCTGGAGTACAACGCGTCTCTGCGTTTTAAAGAGTTAAACATAAGTAATCCACATTATACATACTTAATGCACAACAGAACAATAGAATCAATATTACTCAACTTATGAACTATATCACTACAGGCATTCCTCAAATGCCTGCAACGACTCACTCTTATAAACTACATCAATACATGCCTTCACATGTTATTGACTCACTGTTTCTTACAAACTACATCAATGCATGCTTTTACATGTCATTGACTCACTGTTACATCAATACATGGATTCAGATGCACATGCCATTGACTCACTGTTACTCATTTAATACATCGATACATAGGTTCACATGTTAATGACTCACTGATACTTAATACATGGATTCACATGTCATTGACTCACTTTAAATCACTTAATGCATCATTACATGGACTCACTGTTACTCACTGAATACATCAATACATGGGTTCACATGTCATTGACTCACTGATACTTAATAAATGGACTCACATGTCATTGACTCACTTTAAATCAATACATCATTACAAGGACTCACTGTTACTCATATAATACATCAATACATGGGTTCACTAGTCATTGACTTACTGATACTTAATACATCATTATATGGATTCACATGTCATTCACTGTTATTCACTTAATGCATCATTACATAGACTCACTGTTACTCATTTAATACAAAATACATGGATTCACATTTATCATTGACTCACTGTTATTTGTTACATCAATACATGGACTAACATGTCATTATCTCACTGATACTCACTTAATAGATCAATACAGTTACTCATTTACTATATCAATACATGGACTCATGTCAGTTACTCACTGTTACTCATTTTATACAAAAATACATGGATTCACATATATCATTAACTCACTGTCACTCGTTACATCAATACATGGACTAATATGTTATTGGTTTCACTGTTACTCATTTACTATATCAATAGGTACATAATACATGCCATTGCCTCACTGTTACTCATTGAATACAAAAATAAATGGATTTACATATCATTGATTCACTATTATTCATTTACTAAATCATTGCAGCTCTCCACCTGCAATGCCTCACTGTTAATGTATGTACCATATATAGCTCACTCAAATTTAATAATTGCATGTCTTTTATACTGAATCACTCTTTATTGTTTGACATATTACCAAATTGCTATATTATTCTTTATAAATTCGCTCTTATAACTCCTGTGTTACAAATTATTATACAATACCTTTTTCTCTTTAACGTCACAAAATGTATTATTCTTTATAAATTCGCTCTTATAATTACTCTTGTGTTACAAATTATTATACAATACGTTTTCTCATTAAGGTCACAAAATGTATTATTCTTTAAAACATCGCTCTTATAATAATTTCTCTTGTGTTACAAAATATTATACAATACGTTTTCTCATTAAGGTAACAAAATGTATTATTCTTTAAAAATTCGCTCTTATAATAATTACTCTTGTGTTACAAATTATTATACAATAAGTACTTCTCTTTAAGGTCACAAAATTCTCTAACTCACTTTTTTTTTAAATGATCATGGATAAGTACCTATATATAAAATAAATAAATATTAGGGAACATCTTCACTGGTCAGGTACTTAACTATCTCTTAATAATATAAGTTTCTCTGTTTCACTTCATAACCAGTTGTAAGTATTGAATTGAATATATCTTTCACAATTTCATTATATTTATATTACTGTTACTCTTGTAGTGATCTCATCACAATTTCAACACAAAGATAAATAGGTAATATTTTAAACAGTCACATGCATAATTTAAGTTTTTAAGTCTCTTGACTCTCTTGTATTCCAAATTCCAAGTTATTATCACAAATATTAGTTCGCTAAGCATTTCAATTTTGCAACAGCTATGAATACTACTTTATTTTAAATTATGATTAATAAACCTCAAATTGATCATGATCACACCTTTTCACTAGGCTTGTGCCTGCTCATTCACTACAGAGAGTGCTCTGCTCTCGGTCAAAAGAACTATTTCGGTCTTTTAGTTCCTATAGTTAATGACTGACTCAAGCTTACTTTTCACATATATCATCATTATCTTTTATTTAATAACATCTTTAACATTATTAACATATATCAATTGTTGTGATAGTAAACATATTTACCCTCTGCTTTCACTCTGAATCACTATGTATGTATACTAGTATACTTATCTCCCACAAAAAAATTATTTTAAGCCTTAACACCTTGTTTATTAGTTTAGTACCCTCTCTATTAAGTTCTACATCAACTTGTACCGGACATAAAATTATATCATTGGGCAACTCTAGGTATGAAATCATATTTACTAACTGTGCTGCAAATGGCAATTCAACCATTTATTACTTTAAGGGTCTAGCAAAGTTTATATATTCCTAAATCATCCTAAAGGACACATACACATAGAGTACACAACAGTCAGTGTTTTAATAATTTGTAGAGTATAATTTACTTTCATAAGGCGCTAACTGACTGCCACTAAAGTGCCTGCAATAGCTTGTGAGCCCAATGAATAGGCTACATTCCTACTAGTCAAATCAGTTTCTTTTTTAGAACTGTCAAAACTATTTTTTAATATGGAATTTATATGAAAACAAATATAGTGACGTCACGGTAAACTCACCTACTTTTTATATTTCAATCCGATTTATGAAATACAAATTGTGTTTAAAAATAGCTGTTATCTATGTTTTTCTAATAATTATCTGGTGCCTTATTTCATGCACGGTTTGAAATAATTTATTTTAAGTACAGGAAACATCCCTATTGTACATAATCCATCAGGGGTAACCGTGTACAACACTGCAGTCTATACATAAACATTACAGGACTTGAACAGGAAAACATTTTTACTAATTTCATACAAACATAAGTCATCAATAATTTTAACGACATTCTATAACATACTACAGTAATAAATAAAACTTAAATTATCGTTCTGACATTGTCTACTTCTATGGTCACTACTTTCCTACCTACATGATTAACTAACAAATTGCATAAACCCCACAATAAAGTTATTAAGGTGACATGGACTGACCGGGTCCATGAGTAAATTTCAAACATCAGTTCTCTCTCTCTTTCTCTCAGGATGCTTGGTAGCTCAGGCTTTCAAAATCAACTTATGCCTGGTATTGTACCCTGCTAATATAAATTTACTTGAAATTATTACCTATTTTTTTTTTATATGTTACCTGAACCAGCCTTTTTACTGAATATCTTTTTTTTTCGCTAGGTGGCTCTGCTACCGCCATCATCCAAAATTACGTCTCGCATTTTTACTTTGATATAAAAAAAACTACAATGTTTCGATCAAGAAATATCAACGTCAGTGAATTATTATCAAACAAACTTTATGCACAAGTGTTATTATAGTGAATCCCGTGATATTTGTGGTATAAACTTGCCGAAACTTGTGATTTCTGAACCAAAGCAGGGGTGCGAAACTCCTGACTTCGGTCAAACTCGGCTCCGCTCGGCTCAGCATTGCTCCGAGCAATTATTAGGGTTGGCACCACTTGACTTCCTTTTGCGTGCACGACCACAGATAAGATAATCACTTGATTTTTGACAACCCTAAATAGCCGAAAGGGTTAGTGCCATATATTAGAAAGGGACGGCATGATTCGACCCTGAAACGCTGTCAAACTTCGGTTTTGTAAGAAGTTTCCTCTCTGTATGATACTACTATTAACTATTCTGTGACCAAAGTGTTTTGACATTTAAGTGCTTACTTTTCACCCCCTTATAAAATTCCATTCATGCACAGACTACCCTATTTCCAACTCCTGTAACTGTGATTCAATACAGAATACTGATGTAATAAAATATCTTGGTCTATTAGTAGATGAAAAACTGAATTTCAAAAACCTCATTCACAAACTCTCTGCTAGAATAAGAAAATCCATATTTATTTTTAAAAAGCTTTGTAACACTGCCGATGATTCTGTGCTTAAATTAGTTTACACCGCACTCTGTCGGTCTGTGATTAGCTACTGCATCACAATTCACAGTTTGGGGAAGTGCGGCAAAAGACCTCTATGCTGGAAATTGAAAGGGCTCAATGCTCTGTTTTAAAAGTGATGCTTAAAAAAACCTTTTTGATTTCCAACCATAGATCTCTAAGCCGAAGCCAAGGTCTTAACTGTATGTCAGCTATTTTTTTAATGAAATTCTCTTTACACACACACAAATTCTCAAAATTGTTGCCTTGCTATAGTTCTTTAATTAATAAACGCATCTTTAACTTACCAATTCCAGAAGTCCGTTCCGCCTTTGGGAAACTTTTTGGGGAAAGAGTCAGAGTGACTACTTACAACGCTTTGCTTAAACACTGCAACCTTAAATATTTACCATTAATGAAGCTAAAATACTCTTATTTAAATTTTTACATTCACTTACTTATGCCGAGACAGCAGATATTGTAGTTAAAATACTTTAAGTTTAGTTTCCATACCTTGCAATAAGATTGTATATTTTCTCTTACTTGTATTTGAGTGAAATTGAAATCGTTTATTGCATATCACATAGCAGCTTCGTGCTTCTCTTTAGGTTTGTTATTTGTAATTGTAACTTTATTGTGTAACTAGTTCAATAATTTTAACTGTAACTGGTTCCCCTCGATACAGGCGTAGCCTTGTGTGGAGACCTGGAGACCCCTGACATGTTCTGTTGTGTGTTTTTATTGATAATAAAATTTATTCTTATTCTTATTTTTATCTCACTTATTACCTAATGCCATTTTATCATGATAATAATTTTCTATGCCATGTGAAAATATCTGATGGCAGGCCTCGCTACCATCTATGTGAATGAGAAATGACTATTACAACAATCCATATCCAGAGACCTACTACTCACTTGTCTATATTATGGTGCATACTGATATTTGATATAGTACTGCCTTGCCTTGCACTTGACTTTTCCTTACTTTTTCTGTCACACTTTCTACTACAACCATGGAATCTTCCCATTTTTCACTTTTACTGTTTAAGCTGACAATATGAAAACAAATCCACATACACATAACATGATAGTTACAACCAGTAATTCAGAGTGAAATTCAAAAGTAACAATTATGTACCAGAATTTCCTTAAAACTGATTTCCATTCACAATCAATACGCTCACGAGAAGCCAAACACATACTATTAATCGCTTGGTACTATTACAGCTATTGGAGTTACTGTAAGCATTTCAATAACAAAAAAAAAGAAATTACACACACGAACAAAAGATAAACACATGAAACATGCTCTTGTTAGTACATTCACGACACAAAACACGCTATGTTATCTTATTCTTTTATTATGTGGACGTCAGTAAGTAGTGTAAAGTTTGTTCAAATAGGTTAGTTTTCCTTAAACGGATATCACTTTCTCCAACTCCCAGATTTGTTAGTGAATAATCACTTCTCTGACTGCCAAAACACGGTGAAAACAGATGAAAATAATTGGAATTATCAGACCTCTGGCTCCCAATTTATAGTAATAGCGTCTTTTCCAACTAGCGGGCGTCGGTTTCAAAGCAAGCTGCTCCAACATATCCCGGCTTCTGAATTGAAAGCCCACCCTGTGAGCCTTGTTCTGGGGATTATTATACTGCTTTCAAATATAAAGACGATGTTCTTCTTGACAGGTTTATAATTAATATTCGTTTTACAAAGCAAGTTTCTCATTTAGCCGCCATACTTCACAAGTTGATAGGCAAAAGCTAAGAGTCACAGATAACATATATCAGCCCTACGCACTGTCATTAGAACTAATATTACAATCATCGTACGTTGGTACGCTGTATTAGCCTTATTGTTTTATTAAGCCGTTACGTTGTTAAGCTTGGAATAATACTATATAATATAAACTAGTACAGAATATAAAATGCTAATAAAATGCAAGATAACGTTATTAAAATTTTAAAACCGGATTTTTGATGAATCACCGGTTATTTGTACTTAATAAAAACCGGTAACATTCTATAAGTACTTAGGGCATTTAATAACTGGAGTGGCCATTAAGACCTTTACCCCTTTGCCGAAAAACTTTCACAATTGTGCAAACTTTTGTATGGACTGACATGGCTATTTGTACGTTACGTACAAATCCTGTAGAAGCAATACATTTGACGTCCCGTCCCCCGCAAATATCCGCAGACTGTTTCGTAAATAAAATGACAGTATGGGGATGTAGATAGGGTGCGTGACGTATCTCAGCCACAGTAATCCAAACGTCCACTTTCTCCAATAATTATTATAATGTCAATAATATATACAACACAGAAGGAATGTCCAAAGTTCGGAAGATAAAAACACAGAAGGTAACAGTACGGAAGAAATATAGAAATAGAAATAAAGCGTCAACAAAAGCAAAAGCGATAGCGAACGTAATGCGTCTAGCGGTCACAAGCGACATGCGTTTCGCGTCAGTAATGTGCATAGACTGAAGCGGGGCGCGGCGATGGCGATGGCCGGCCGGCACGGAGCGGGTCTCAGAACCGGCCGCTCTGAACAAAGGAATGCTATCGCGGTGCGCGTTTGCATTGCACCCGACTTGTTGGCACCGTCAAGAGTTTACGGACGATATGTAAAACTAACGTGTATATTGCTACGATTGTAAAAAGGTTGTTACTATACTGGCACATGAGATTTCAGATGATTTGACAATAAACGTCAGTCAGCTATAAACCGGCTTTTAATTATTCAGTGTTAGAATAACAGGTTATTCAGTGTTAGTGTTTAGTGTCTACATGCCAGTTAACCTGCCTGAGAACTTGCCGTTGTTTACTGAAGTTATGGGTGAAATATGCGCTGTTTGTGAGGAAAATACGGACATTCAAGCTGTATACATCCTAGGGGACTTTAATGCTCATCCTGGCGAGTTATTTTGTAGGGAACTGTTACAATTCTGTATGACGCAAAGCTGGTTTTGTGTAGATTTAGATAGGTTGGGAACCGAGTCAGATACTTATACTTTTACGAGTGATGCCCATGGCTGTAATAGATGGTTGGATCATTGCATCGTCACTGAGGCAGCTCGGCAGGCAGTATGCAGTGTCAAAGTTAAGTACGACGTGTACTGGTCCGACCACCTACCGCTAATTCTAGAATGCAGTTTACATAAAGTGCATATTAAGAGCGCACCGGTTAAGATGCACCATAAGGGGGTAATGTGGAGGGAGAGAGGGGACCAACAGGTGGATCTATATCAGTCTATATGTAACGATGAGCTCAAACTATTTGACTTTCCAGCCGAGTTAACGTCTTGTGCAGATAGATTATGCAACAACCCAAGTCATAAAATAGTGCTTGATAACATGTATACCAGCTTAGTTAATGTTTTGACGGAGGCGGCGAGAAAGTCTAGTAGGGAAGAGCAGAGAAAAGGGAGAGCAAGAACTCGAGTGGCTGGGTGGAATAAGTACGTGGCTGACGCTCACAGGGATGCGAGGAGTAAATTTTTATTATGGATGGAGTATAATAAACCAAAGCATGGACCTATCTATCAGGATATGTTTGACAGCAGAAGGCTTTTTAAATCCAAGTTAAAGTGGTGCCAGGACAGACAAGAGCAGATAAAATGCGACATTCTGGCCACAAATAAGAATAACAAGGATTTTAAGGCCTTCTGGAAGAACACAAGCAGAAGGAATGTGAAGGCGGGTGTCCCTGTTAGCGTGGGCGGTGAAAGTGACCAAAAAGCTATCGCGAATAAATATAATTTTCGATGTATGTCCGCTTTTGATAGCAGAAGACACAGTGGTGAACAGTGCTGAGGCTGTCGCAAGCACGAGCTCTGTAAGGTTTACCTCAAAAGAAGTTGATAAAGTAATTAAGAGTATGCAAAGAGGTAAATCGCCAGGGCACGACGGTCTCAGCATTGAGCACCTTAAACATGCTGGAACACACTTGCCTCGTATTCTAGCTATGTTCTATTCATTGTGTCTCAGTCACACGTATTTACCGGTACAGCTCACGAGAACAGTAGTAGTCCCAATTGTAAAAAATAAGACTGGTGATCTGTCAGACTCGAGTAATTATAGGCCCATTTCACTTGCCACTATACTGGCTAAAGTTCTTGACAGCTTGCTTAATGCACAGCTTTCTAAACACATCAAACTGCACGACGCACAATTCGGCTTTAGGCCGGGGCTGTCGACCGAAAGTGCGATTTTGTGTCTTAAGCAAGCTGTCAGGTACTACAAGGACAGGAACACGCCGATCTATGCGTGCTTTCTGGACTTGTCAAAGGCGTTTGACCTGGTTGTGTACGACAAGCTATGGGACAAGCTTACAAAAACGGGAGTGCCCATTGAATATGTCGCATTGCTTAAACATTGGTACAACAGCCAGGTCAATCGAGTGAGATGGGCCGGAGAGGAGTCTGACGAGTACAGACTACAATGTGGGGTGAGACAGGGAGGGCTAACATCACGCGTCATAAGTTACGCGGACGAGATGGCCTTGCTGGGGCCCTCGGCTGATGCGGTACGACAGCTCATCAATATATGTGAGGAATACGCCAAACAGCATGGTCTAAAATACAACACGGCCAAAAGTGAGCTTCTTATTTTCAAAGCTCGTAAGTATAACCCGTCTACGGAGCCGAGGATCATGTTGTGCGGCGCACCTCTAAAAGTTGTAGATCGCTTCAAGTATCTGGGGCATATGCTCACAAACGAGTTGAATGATGATCTGGATCTGGAAAGGGAGAGAAGAGCGACGGCAGTGAGAGGCAACATGCTCGCCCGCAGGTTCGCACGGTGTAATAAATCAGTTAAATTGACGCTCTTTAGAGCTTACTGTCAGAATTTCTACACGTGCAGCCTGTGAGTGAAGTTTACACAACGAGCCTATAACGCATTGCGCGTTCAATATAATAACATCTTGAGGATGCTGTTGCGGCTGCCGAAGCACTGTAGTGCGTCCGGCATGTTCGCTGAGGAGCGAATAGGTAGATGACTTTTTCGCCATTAGGCGGAAAAGAATCGCCTCCATGGATGCTGAGGCGGGTGCGCGGCAGCAGCAACAGTCTTCTCAGGGTGTTGGCCGAGCGCCTCGACTGCCCGATTACAAAGTTTTGGGTGGAGGTGGCAATTGGGAGAGCTAAATAGAGCATGGCAACCTGCGCTCCTCGTCTCGCAATGGCCACACATCTGCCAAATACTAGTTTTTAGTCATTAGTTTTTATTTTTATATTATAGTTTTCATTCGTTCTTTTATTTTTAGTAATTAACATAGTTTTTAAGTTTATACCTACTAATAACGCTATGGTTGAATGATCTGGGGCCTATTTCTCGTACGTTACAAGTTCACAAGTCTACAAGCTTATATTTAAAATTTCATTGTACAAGTGTGTTTTAATTCAGTTTCTCGTAGGCATGATTACTACAAGTGCTACAAGGCGGCTGTCTAAAGTTAGAAAATAGGTTTGTTTACTATGCAAAAAGGAAATGCAATGGCCATTATAAATGTTATCTTAATGTCAATGTCACTGTTATGCATCATAATCTTAATAAGAGGAAAATAAAATGGCTGACTTGTGTTTTCGGAATATACAAGCGTATAATAATACAAGTAGTAATGAAAAGCGTTTCTTAAAATTATCAATTACAAGTGTAAAATCAAACTCAGTTTCGTCAGTCACTCTATGAATGTTTACAAGCTTCAGGGTGGGTCAGTTTTTTTTTTATATAATACGGGTGAATTCGTTACAAAATTATTATGTTATTGGTCATTTACTGGTTCTTTCCCAATTATAATAATTTCATAGGAATGAGTTTACTGTTTTTTTGGAGAATAAAAGCTAAATTTAATTAATATTACTGATTTTAACGAAGTGCATTCAAAACTTACACCTTTGAGATCTTAAAAATGCAATATATTAATTTATTTATTAATCGATTTTTATCAAAAACACATATTAGCAGTTTATAGAGACTCCTCATTATTTCGTGATAAGTCACAAGCTACAAGTATAAAGTACAGCTTTTGAGAAACGAAATTACTATTTTAGTATATAATATCTACTAGTGTTTGTCAACTTGTGAAACAACAACACTTGTGAAAACTCTTTTATCCCCGCTCTTGTAACAATTATACATTTACATGAAACGGAAACTTGTAAAAAATAATGAAATACAAGCGTTACCATAGATACACACTTGTATTACAAGACTTGTAACGTACGAGAAATAGGCCCCTGAAATAAACGATTTTTATTTATTAATTATTACATTGGCGACAGGATTTCGGATTTTATTTGTGTTTTCAGTTAATTTATAAGGCTATTTAGTATTTCAAAATGCCTTTCGGGAAGTTGGAACCGTTTGACATGACATCTAAACAGTGGCCGGCATATATCCGCAGAGTGGAACAGTACATGGACTACATGGTATTAAATGAAGTGAAGACCGAACTGAAGGTGCCTCTGCTGATAACAGTTGTCGGGCATGCCACGTATGCTCTTATGTGCGATTTGTGTTCACCGACACTTCCTGAGGCCAAAACATTTGAAGAGCTGGTAAAATTATTAACTGATCATCTGGAACCGCAGCGATCAGAGATCGCCGAGCGGCACGTCTTTAGGGCGATTGTGCACTACAATGAATTTTACTGTCCGGCAGTCTGAGTTTTCATGGTCCGATATGGCATGAAAAAAACGGATGATTGGCTTGTACACTTTTCCGTCTTTTTACTCGCAAGTGCGGCGTAGTAGCATGAAATACCCCCCCCCCCCCCCTCCCCTAGCCCGCCCCCGCCCGGCCAAGTCATGAATAATTCCTAATTCCAGACGCAGTGCACAAGCATAAACACGTTTTTCATAGCTGTCATCTCGGACCGGAAAAAAACGGTCCGGAATGGCGAAAAGTAAAATGTCGGACGGTAAAATGACGTCTAGTTCACAAGCTACTATATACATTTAATGACGTGCCATATCGGACCGTAAAAACTCGGACTGCCGGTCTCGGTCTCGATCTCGGATATTCGCTGAAAAAAATATTCAGTATAAAGAAGCGGTGGAGCTGGCTCTCGCCCTAGAGGCCGCGGAGAAGCACCTCGGGCGGCGACGGCGGCGGCGGCGATGTTGGTGAAGGTTTGCATCACGCGAGTGCTCGGCGCGACAGGCGCGGGCCCGGAGCCGGCGGCGGCGCGGCCGCGGCCCGGGGCGGCACGGCGCGCGGCAACCAGGCGCAGTGCTGGCGGTGCGGGAAGGCGCACCGGCCGGACAAGTGTAAATAAGTATATGCATTACAACTGTGATGAATGCAACACGCGTGGTCACTTGAAGGTGATGTGCGGTCAAGGACGCGATGAGGCTCGTCGACAGTTCGGACGGCAAAATTACATGGACGAAGAATCTGATGAGGATTTATTTAACATTCAAGTGTCACCGCAAGGTAACAAACCTTATTTTATTACATTGAATTTGGACGGACAAGATGTTGTTTGTGAGATCGATACGGGTAGTCGTATTTCTGCTATTAATGAGGACTTTTATAAGCAGAAGTTTGCTCATAAAATAATTAAACCTAATGATTGTTTCTTTACTCTGGGTCACCAATCGGAGCCCTTGGATACTTATCGGTTGACGTTGCGCTAAACGGTATCAGAGCAACTAACTTGTCATTGTATGTCATTCCAAACGGAGCGCGGCCCCTTTTGGGTCGTGAATGGATACGTGCTCTTAAGGTCAACCAGATAACTATAAATGAGATAGTGGAGGAGGACAGACTGGTGACCCAGCTGTGTAGTGAGTTCCCAGAGGTGTTCACGGATAAATTAGGTACTTGTAAAAAAAGCATTCAATTACAGCTCACAGACCACGACCCTGTTTATGTTCGTGCGAGGCCGGTACCGCTCGCGTTGCGCGAACGGATTGAACGCGAACTTGAACGTCTGGAGCGCGACGGAACCCTGTGCCGCGTTGATCATTCTGACTATGGAACCCCAATAGTACCGGTAGTTAAACAGAATGGAGAATTGCGCATTTGTGGTGATTACAAGGTGACGGTAAATCCTAAGCTTAAGCGTGATTATTATCCTTTACCTCGCATAGAGGAGCTGTTTGCTAATCTTAGCGGGGGGGGGAGCAGTACATTAAACTGGATTTACGTCACGCTTACGAACAGTGTCAGTTGACGGAGGACTTGCAGCCGTACCTACACTGCAATCATCACTCATGTGGGTACTTTTGTGTACCGTCGCACACCGTATGGGCTTTCGCATGGTATAATAATATACTCCGCCTGGTACTCTATTTCGAGATTCGCGTATGACCTAACTGACACGGGCCTACGTCATCATGCTGTTTACAGGTTCTCAAACTTTAAAATGTGGGAGAATTTTAACCAACGGTGAAAATTATTTTAACGGCATTAATTTTAAGTTATTCATGTAGAAACATAGTAAAATAAAACAAATCTAATGTATTAAATTAAACTTTATTTATCTATACAAGGCAAACGTTTGAAAAACTAATTCACAGTTACACATTAATTACCAAGCTTACGACGTGAAAAGTTTGGAAAACACTGCGACTGCTGACACTGAGCGAGAAGGAAATAACAATGAACACGCGTTCGACAAGGATGACGGTCAGGGCATGAAGTTATCTAGATCCGAATTGTCAAATGTGACAGCGCTATCCTGTGTTGCCAGTAATGTAAACAGAATTACCCGAACGTCTGAAATTTCTTTCGTGAATCGGAAGATATTGCTAACGAATAATTTAAAATGACGTGTTATTGTAAAATTTAAGATAAAATACATATAAATGAAAATTATAAAATTATAAAGAAATATTTTAACTTACTAACCATAGGTATAATGTACCCATGTAACATGTTATGTTGAAATAAAGTGGCAATGTTATTGTGACGTAGGCCCGTGTCACTCTGGGAATAGAAGACCATATTTTATTAGACCATGGGCTTTCGTGCATTCCGGAGAAGTTCTAAAAGCTTACGGGGGAAACTCTGCGCGGGATTCCTAATTGTGTTGTTTTCCTGGATGACATTTCCGTGACCGGGCCTAATAAACAGGCGCACATGCAAAACTTGCGCGCTGTACTTGAACGCTTACGCACCATGGGAATGACCTTAAAATTAAGCAAATTGTAAGGTCTTATAAGATAAAGTAAATTATTTAGGTTTCATTATTAACAAAGATGGTTTACGACCAGATCCGACTAAGCTAGAGGCCATTTCCAATACTCCAGAACCGAAAGACGTATCGCAACTTAAAAGTTTTCTGGGGATGTTGAATTATTACGGAAAGTTTATACCAAATGTAAGCCCTTTGTTGCATCCGTTGCATGCGTTGTTAAGAACCAGAGTTTGGAAATGGGATTCCGCTTGTAAGCAGGCCTTTTTAGAGGCGTATGATATTCTCTACTTAATAACACACTGCTTTATATAAATCCACTATTTAATTGAAAACATACAATCAAATCGTGTTGTTATTATCTATGCGCACTAAGCGCTATTTGAGTTACATGGATACACACGTTACTCGTCCCCCTTTTAAAGGGAATGTACCTTATTATCTAATTTACAAATCTAATCTATCAGGTGCTTTCCTGATTCTCGTAGACCGTCTCAGATCCTTGTCAGTCGCTGGTGATGTTAGTCTCTCAGGAGCGTCTGCTGCCAATTGTGGTGGTCCAGTTACTTCCACTCTTTCTGGTGGTTCAGCTGAAGGTCCCACATCTTCTAATCCAATTTCATCACTCTCCCCAGTACCCTCATTTCGTCTATCGTCTTCATTTTGTTCTACTTCTGTTGGGACTGGCGGTGTTATTATAAGAGGATGTGCTACCTCCACTGATGAACGTGACTCATTTTCAACCGGGATCTGAGGCAGTTCTACACATGGTCTTAAATCAGAAACATGATAATATTTTTGTATGCCACTTGTGCTTATTAAATACCTAACTGGGCTTTAAATTTTGACAATAATAGCTTTGGTCCATCCTTTTCCTTCTTTTAAATTCTTTGCCCACACTTTTTCTCCTTCCTTAAAAGTCAAAACCTGTTTCTCTAAATTATTATGTTTTATCACTTTTTTAGACAATACATTGGATGGCTTTATTAATTCGAAACGAGTTCTTGGTTTATATTTAAATAACATTACATTTGGAGACATGCCAGTAGAATTTGGACTGTTTCTATATGTAAATAAAAAGTTTTGTAACGAAAGTTCTTGTCTGAAAGAGGGTCTGGACTCATGTTCTGCTAATAACCTATTTACCTATCGTAACAGTGATCATAAGTCGCAAACTGGTCCAGTTTCTTATATGGTTGATATGGGTCAGGGCATCGAATGGCGAAGGCATGTAGATTAAAGGTGTGGGTGCTGACGAAGCGTTTGAGGATGCATCGGACGGTGAAGTTCAGGCAGCACCAGAGCAGCCTTTGACGCAGCACCTTCCCGCTAGCGGGTGTCCTGACGCCACCGGCGGATGCTCTGATTGCTCCGGCCGCGCCACCGCCCGATGCTTCCGCCCGTGCGTTGCGCGCTTGGATGCGGGCCCAAGTCTAGCTAAGTAAGTGTAGTGTTAGTCAGTAAATAGTATTAGTTGTGTTTATGTTTCTAGTTGTGTTCTATTATGGTAAATCGTTTAAACGTTTAGTTAAAACTTTATTTTATTTTGGTTACATATCAGAATACCGAAAACTGATTTACCTAATGTTGAATCACCTATGCTTGATTCACCTATTTTTAAATTACCTATCGATCATTTTACCTAAACATTGACTGACCTAAGTTTATAATACCTAAGCTGAAATAACCTAATGGACGAAACACCTAATGCACGATATACCTAATGCACGTTTTAGCTACTGCACGTTTCACCTAAAGCTATTATACCTAATGCACGAATCACCTATAGCTGATATACCTAATGGACGATACACCTAAAGCTGATATACCTAATGAACGATGTACCTAAACTTGATTTACCTAATGGACGAAATACCTAAAACTGTTAAACCTATCGCACGAAATACCTAAAGTTGATATACTTCCTGAACGAATTACCTAATGTCGATATGCCTAATGCACGGAATACCAAAAGTCTATATACCTAGTACAAAATTCATATCATTTTGCCGAATAATCAAGTGGCAACTCCACCCAAAAAATCGTATCATTTCTCCACCTTACAGTAGAAACTGTTTGTTTGGATAACAACTTAAAAATACATTTTTTGAAACGCTACTTTTTAGGTAGTAGAATGATTTCGTAAGTCTAATACAAAATTAGTTATCTTATCTTATCAAAAACTTAATATTTGTAAGTTACCATCATGACGATGAAATAAGAGTCGGTTTTGGCACTGTTTGGTCGCAGTTAACCTAACACGCTCCTCCTCGCTTTGGTCGTCGTCGCACCTATCTCAACTCTGGCAAATGACTAGACCTTATATTATAATAAAAAATAGTAAGCCAATTGAATGATTTGGCTAAAAAAATTATGCCAAATGTTGTATGTCCTAATAATATTCTACTAAACAATAATGATATTTTTGATTTTAGGTACATATTTCGTTCATTTAGTGCATCGACTCCAGGTATTTCGTGCATTAGGTGTATCAAATTTAGGTATTTCGTTCATTAGGTATGTTAACTTTAGGTAATGCGATCATTAGGTATACCGACTTTAGGTAATTCGTGCAGTAGGTATGTTAACTTTAGGCAATTCGATCATTAGGTATACCGAGTTTAGGTATTTCGTGCATTAGGTATATCAACATTAGGTGTTTCGTGTATTAGGTATATTAGCTTTAGGTATTTCGAGTATTAGGTGTTTCAACTTTAGGTAAATCGAGCATAGGTATTCTGAGCTTAGGTCAACCAATTGTAGGTGAAACGTGCAATTGGTAATTCGTTCATTAGGTGTTATAATATGAGCTTAGGTTAATTGATCATTAGGTATTTAAAAAATAGGTGAAACGAGCATAGGTGATTCAACATTAGGTAAATCGATTTTCGGTATTCTGATACCTATGTAACCTTTATTTTACCGGGTAGCTAACTTAAGAGGGAGAGATGGTACGATTGTAAAAAGGTTGTTACTATACTGGCACATGAGATTTCAGATGATTTGACAATAAACGTCAGTCAGTTATAAACCGGCTTTTAATTATTACTATTGTGTAAATTTAAATAAATGTATAAAATGTATGTAAATAAATATGTGTATATATAAAAAAATATGTTTTATATAAGTGTATTCATATTAGTTTAGTGTAGTGTAAGTATAAGTGTAAGTGGGGAAGTAGCCCACATCACTCCCCCCCAGAGACTTGGTTAAGGGCGATAATAATCTGGGAAACGTTTTCTGGTGCGTCAGGTGTGGTCGACCCCTGTTCAGCGAGTTTCAAGTCCTCGGACAGGTAATGCGCTGGTTTTAATCGGTCGATGGTCACGGTAACCAGTTTGCCTTTAATGAAGAGTTTAAAGACTTTATCAGTTCTCTCCAGGACTTTGTGCGGGCCTGAGTATACAGGCGTTAGAGGAGGGCGTGAAGCGTCTTCGCGGAGGAAGACGTATTCAGCTGTCGCTAACTCTTTGAACACAAAGATCGTGTCCTTGCTGTGGCGTGAACTGGCGTAGGCTACAACTTCGAGGCGAATGAGCGTAACCGTGCGGTAAAATCGGTGATATCTGTGGTACCGAGTACGCTTGGGTCAAAAAATTCACCTGGAAGTCGCAGCGGCTCGCCGTATAGCATTTCGGCTGAGGACGCTTGTAAGTCCTCTTTAAAGGCGCTGCGTATGCCGAGAAGCACTTGAGGCAATACCTCGGACCAATTGGCGTCAGCATGGCATGTAATGGCGGCCTTGAGCTGCCTGTAGAAGCGTTCCACGATGCCATTGCATGCTGGATGGTACGCGGTCGTGCGTCTATGCTGGAAACCGATAGCCTTGGATAGATATTGAAACAGTGTGGACTCAAATTGTCGACCACGATATGTGACAATATCTACAGGACATCCAAACCTGGATATCCAGCCAGCCAATAAAGCCTTGGCCACAGTCTCTGCTGTGATGTCCGCTATTGGTACGACCTCTGGCCACCGCGTAAAGCGGTCTATGGCCGTCAAGCAATAGCGGAAGCCTTGTGAAACAGGGAGAGGACCGATTAGGTCAATATGTACCTGCTGAAAGCGAGCCCGAGGGAGTTCAAATGTGCCTAGAGGTGCAGACACATGACGGCTCACTTTAGACCGTTGACATGGCACGCAAGCTCGTGCCCAGTCTCGGCAGTCCTTCCTTACGCTGGGCCATACAAAACGCTGGGCTACAATCTTAGCACTTGTGTTGGCACCAGGATGACTTAAGGAGTGGAGACTGTCGAAAACGGCTTTTCGGTACTGCTTGGTAACGAATGGTCGGGGAGTCGGCGTACTGACGTCGCAGTACAAGGGTTCAGGGCTACCCGGGAATGGCATTCTTACCAAGCGCAGGGATGACGAGGCCAAGTACTGGGCAAGCTCGGGATCAGACACTTGAGACCTAGCTAGGTCGGTAAGATCGAGTGGTATCGCCAGTTCTTCAATCCGAGATAAGGTGTCGGCCACAACATTGTCTTTGCCAGATATGTGCCTTATGTCGGTTGTGAACTGGGATATGTAGTCCAAGTGTCTAAACTGCCTAGGCGAGCAGTTATGTTTCCTCTCATGGATAGCAAAACTGATCGGCTTATGGTCAGTATAAATCGTGTAGTGCCTCGCCTCTAGCATATGCCGAAAATATTTAATACCCTCGTAGATCGCAAGCAGTTCGCGATCATACGGCGAGTATTTGGTCTGGGATGGACTCAGCTTCCGAGAAAAGAAAGCCAACGGCTGCCATACATGGTCCTGCAGCTGCTGCTGCAGTACTGCACCCAGTGCCACGTCTGATGCGTCTGTGACTAACGCCAGCTTAGCCCGAAAATCGGGATGAGCATGTAACGCTGCGTTGGATAGGCTTTCCTTAGTCTCATTGAAAGCCTTCAGAGCATCGCCGGTCAGGTTGATGGGTTTGGAACCTTTGACTGCTCCACCCAGGAGTGCGTTGAGACTCAACTTGAGAGGTGCTTGGATTTGGGCGGCATGTGGCAGGAATCGCCTGTAAAAGTTGGCCATACCCAAAAATTTCCTCAGCTGCTTGACGTCCTTGGGTGGTGGAAAGTCACGTATGGCTTGGACTTTTGTGTCTAAGGGTTTAGTAGCGCTCTCAGAAATCAGATAACCTAAAAAAGTTACCTGTGGAGCCCCAAAAACGCACTTAGACACGTTGATAACCTGGTAAAAACTTCACGTAGGTGCTGTTTGTGCTGCTCTTCGTCTCTAGAAAAGACTAAAAAGTCGTCCAAGTAGCAGTAGACGAAGTCCAGCCCGCGTGTCAGCTCGTCCACGAACCTCTGAAGTTTGGCCTGCGTTCCGGAGTCCTAATGTCATGAACGGAAACTCGAACATACCGAAGGGTGTAGTGATGGCCGTCTTCGGTATGTCCTCCGGACATACAGGTATCTGGTTGTAAGCCTTTACGAGGTCACTGGTACTAAAGACCTTACAACCAGATATGATGTGGGTAAAATCATGCAAATGCCTGATGGGGTATTTGTCAGGGACGGTACGGGCGTTGAGCTGACGGTAATCACCACAGGGGCGCCACCCATTATCTTTTTTAGGCGCCGCCAGGTGCAGTGGTGAAGACCAAGGGCTCTCTGATGGTCGTGCCGTGCCGCTAGCCAACATACCTTCAAACTCCTGCCTCGCCAGCTTCAACTTGTCAAGGGCAAGACGTCTCGGAGCGCAGGATACCGGGGGACCTAGAGTGGTGCGAATGTGGTGTTGTATGTTGTGTGGTATAGTGCGGTGTATGCCAGCAGGTCGTGTGATTTCAGGATATTCCTGTGACAATATTTGATGGTAGCAGGAATCGCTGCCGTTCATGACCTTAACAGAAAATATATCACCAGTATTTACAGCAGAAACGGCATTAACATATAAACTAGTGATGTTATCTATAATACGACCTAGGCTCTTACCACCACAATCTACAATTAAATTATAGTGCGCTAGAAAATCCGCCCCTATAATCGGTTTAGTAACCATAGCTACCACAAAACGCCACGGAAAGTCGCATAGAAGTCCAAGGTCCAGGTTAAGATGCGCGTAACCGTAGGTTTCGATGGGTGTCCCATTGGCTGCGGAAAGGTTGTACCCCGTCGGTGCTCGACGCTCGTGCAGTAACGACTTCGGGAAGACGCAGAGGTCGCTACCGGTGTCGACCAAAAACTGCAGCTTCGACCTTCTGTCGGTGACAAACAGGCGACGCGATGTGACAGGGCGGTCAGGAGTCGCCATTACCGACTACCCATGGCATTTCCCGACTTCTTGTAGTCGCAGGGTTGTACGCACTTGCTAGCGTTCTCGCCATGTCTTGAATGGTACCAGCAGATGGGAAATTTCCTATAACTGGACTGGGACCTGGTTCCGGAACGACTCTGCCTTCTGGAGCGGCTGGGATTCCTTTAACGGGATCCTCCTTCACGGTCCATCTTCAAGGCACGAACCTCTCTCCTGAGCGCAGCTATCTCCCTTGCCAACGCGTCACTGCTGGAGCCGGGTTGCTCGGAGCCTGCAGAAGCGACGTGCGACGAACAAACGCAGCGTGGGCCGATGTCGTGGACCCTGTCAGCAAGGTCTGCGATAATGTCCAACGAAGCATCTGGATGCCCTGCGAGAACAGTTTGGATGCTCGCGGGTAATCTGTTGGTCCACATCATGCGTAAAACGTCGTCCGATATGCGCTTAGCTGCCAGAGCCTGCAGGTGACGCAGGAACTGAGACGGCTTACGATCTCCCAGCTCTTCGTGATGCAGGAGTTGCTGGATCTGTCGCTCGGTGGTATCGCTCAGTCGACTGATGAGTTCGCTCTTCAGCTTAGCATATTTGTCAGTTGCCGGTGGATTGGTGATAATATCCCTGACCTCCTTTGCAAACTGTCGATCCGACTGGCTGACGACATAATGAAACTTTGTCAGGTCATTGGTGATGCCGGCTATGTCGAACTGACCCTCAACCTGCGAGAACCATATCGCGGGTTCCTCCGGCCAAAAAGGTGAAAGTTGTACTCCGACTTTAAAAACTTCGGATGACGGAGTCGTTGTTGTAGTGGAACCGAGCGGCGCACTTGTGACGGATGGTGCAGTGGGAACAGGCACTCCCGCCGGTACTTGTGTGATGGGCGACATAACGGTATTTCCTTTGTCTATTTTACTCGACACTTCTACGTACGGTTTTCTGGTAAAATCCTCGTGGTGCTGTGTTCTTCAGGGGTCACCAGTATGGGGATGTAGATAGGGTTAGTGACGTATCTCAGCCACAGTAATCCAAACGTCCACTTTCTCCAATAAATATTATAATGTCAAAAATATATACAACACAGAAGGAATGTCCAAAGTTCGGAAGCTAGAAACACAGAAGGTAACAGTACGGAAGAAATATATGTCGGACACTGACATCAGAAAGACGTATTGCAGCGTTATAGTTCATTATTTTAGACGCCTGTATAAATTATCGATTAGCAATGTTGAGCTACGTATTATTTGGTTGTAACAAAATAAATAAAGTTGTGTAGAGAGTAACTCCGTCTATTGGCGCATTGTTGAAATAAAGTTGCGTAGATAGTAACGCCATCTATTGGCGTGTTGTTGAACTGAGATGACAGGTAGAAGGCTTTGGAACGTCGAGAGGTTTCTCTCGAGTGAGCGTAGGCACGAGTTGGCGTTTTTGTCGGTATGTTGGTAGACTGGTCGAGCAGGTTTGCCAACTTGACTGAGGCGGGAGCGGAGAGGCTCCGCCGCTGGTAGTTCTTCTTGATCGGACCGCGCTAGAGATCGGACGTACTCGTTAGCCAACCTCGTGCCTAACTCGCTACGTTCCTGAAGGTTTATACCTGAAGGATTATTCTGATAGCTTATAGAATCCCGCGTTCTTTAACCATTTAGTTTTATTTCAAGTGTTATTTTGATTTCTTATGTTTCATTAGAAGCTTACTTTTGTGAAATAAAGAAATGATGTGTTATGTGTTGTTTTAACTTGTTTTGAAAAGATTTGTCCTTCTGAGCGGGATTCAATAACCGCTGAACCGATTTCGATAAAATTTAGTATAGAGATAGTTTGAGTCCCGGGGAAGAACATAGGATAGTTTTTATTCCAAAAAAATCCCTTAAAAATTAAAGGTAAGGTGTAGAATTGTATGGGAAATCAATAAACGCTGAACCGATTTGGATGAAATCTATGTCTACATCCTTGATTTAGTTTAAAATGATACTAACCTTGACTTAGAACCTAAACTTAAAGAATTATTAACCTCAGACGTCGCAGACGCTTAAAAACCCCCCCACCCCCAACCTGCATCAAAAATCTGGGTGGCTCCACTTCTTACATCCATCCTTGGGTTCTAAGGACCAATCCTGCCAAAGGAAATCTCTTGTTCATGCAACGCCGTGGTTGACCTTTTTATGCTCTGAACACACTCAACTACTAGGTTAAGTAAGTAAGTAAGTAAATATTCTTTATTGCACCAATAATTATACATTTTACATACATGTAAAACTACAAAGAAATTTTAACGGAAAAATAGAACCCGTAACAACAGGCGGTCTTATCGCTACAAAGCGATCTCTTCCAGACAACCTTTGGGTAGCAGGAAATGTAGAACTCAAACAAAAGACAACAGGTAGTGCACGGAGCGAAATATGGAAACTATTAAACACAAACACATATATTACATACTACTTATATTAGTATTACAACAAAACCTAATACACAAATACAATATATATTTATACTTACATATATACAATATATAAAATGGCAACTTAAGGCAGAGATAAAAAGTATACTTTCAGCTGATTTTTGAAAATGGGGAGAGATTTAGCTAATCTTAATTCTACTGGCAAAGCATTCCACAACCGAACAGCCCGGAAGGTAAACGAGGTGTTATAAAATTTTGAAGTAGATGAAGGAGGAGCAAGAATATGAGTCTGGGAACATCGGATAGAAGAGAGATACTTGAAACGCTCTTTGAGATAAGGTGGTGTAGCGGGGTTAGAGGTTAGGGTTAGGTTAGGGTTAAAGATAATGCCATAAAGAAGGGCGAGGACATGAGAGTCGCGGCGAAGTCGAATAGGAAGCCACTTGAGCTGAGAACGGAATTGTGACACATGGTCGTATTTGCGCAGGCCAAATATAAAACTTATGCAGAGATTCTGAAGGCGCTCAAGCTTATTCAGCTGGTCTTCCGTAAGGTCCAGATAGCAAATGTCAGCATAGTCTAATATGGGCAGTAAGAGGGTTTGAGCTAGCGCAATCTTAGTGGAGTAAGGCAAGAAATTTCGAAGTCTGCGGAGTGATGCACTTGCTGCAAACATTTTCCTGCTAACCTCACGCACCTGAGGCGCCCAAGAGAGACACTGGTCCATCATGACACCGAGGTTCTTTACCTGGAGAGAGTAGAGAATCTTAATGCCGTCAAACACAATACGCCTCTCCAAATCTCCTCCAAGCAGCCCGATTTGCTGCTTCTCTCCTCCAGAGTGGCCGTGCAATCTTTTTAATATCATCCTCCCATCTTGTTGGAGATCTGTGATCTGTCTTTTTGAACGAGGCCTCCACGCTAGGACACGCTTGCTCCATCTCCTATCATCTCTGCGACATATTCGCTCCTTGAGAAACATAACGTCATTATCCAAAAATCGGGGTTTTTTAGTTAGTAACGCCATCTAGCTCCTATAATGATAACGCACGCAATACGAAGACACCCATCGGCCTAGCTCTATTTAAAATGCCAGAGGGCACTGATGTCGTTATAGCGAATAGTGGGGATAGAAGCGTGCCTCATTGGAACAAGGTCATGTTCACAATTTGTGAATTAAAAATGGATCAAACTGAGTGTTACTTTTGGACAGAAGTTGAAGGCGAAAGAGGTGCAAATGAAATAGGTTCCTGTGTGTTGAAATTTATAGAAAAAAAATCCAAGTCAACTCCCGAAAATATAAATATAATTTTCTACTCCGATAACTGCTGCGGTCAGCAAAAAAATCAGTTCATGTTTTCAATGTATATTTATGCCGTTAAACACTTTCCAAACATCCAATCGATCACTCACAAATTTCTGATTAAAGGACATACTCAAAATGAAAATGATTCTGTTCATTCGACTATTGAAAGACAAATAAAGAAAATGCTTAAATCGGGACCAATTTATGTCCCAGACCAGTACATACACGCAATTAAAGAAGCTAAGAAAAATGGCCAAAGTACTTTATCAATGAAATGTCCCATTCTGAATTTTATAACATAAAGAAACTAACTGAGTATAAGTTAACCAAAGACACAGAAGGCGGGATAGTCAAACAGGTGATATTAAAATATTTCATGTAGAAAAAACACAGGAGAATTCCAACAGAGTAAAAGTGTTGTATAAAACTTCATACGCTTAAGAACGTTTTAAGGAAGTTAAACTTCACAAGACCGGAACACGACCCCAATTGCCGAAACTGTACCAAAATATAAATATAAACAGTACAGTTTCGGCAATTTATACTCTGTTTTACTCTGTTGGAATTCTCCTGTGTTTTTTCTACATGAAATATTTTAATATCACCTGTTTTGACTATCCCGCCTTCTGTGTCTTTGGTTAACTTATACTCAGTTAGTTTCTTTATGATATAAAATTCAGAATGGGACATTTCATTGATAAAGTACTTTCGGCCATTTTTCTTAGCTTCTTTAATTGCGTGTATGTACTGGTCTGGGACATAAATTGGTCCCGATATAAGCATTTTCTTTATTTGTCTTTCAATAGTCGAATGAACAGAATCATTTTCATTTTGAGTATGTCCTTTAATCAGAAATTTGTGAGTGATCGATTGGATGTTTGGAAAGTGTTTAACGGCATAAATATACATTGAAAACATGAACTGATTTTTTTGCTGACCGCAGCAGTTATCGGAGTAGAAAATTATATTTATATTTTCGGGAGTTGACTTGGATTTTTTTTCTATAAATTTCAACACACAGGAACCTATTTCATTTGCACCTCTTTCGCCTTCAACTTCTGTCCAAAAGTAACACTCAGTTTGATCCATTTTTAATTCACAAATTGTGAAATTTAGGCAGTTCAATTTTGACTTGTAATAAAAAGATGATACCTCACCTTTAGGGACAGGTAATACCGCCTGTAAGTCATAGCAGGCTACGATGTTAGTTTCATTGATGAGGGATTTGTCTTTGGTTTTTTCGTCGCGAGCTAGGTCCTTTTCTGTTAAGTGATTTTTGTACTTTACTTCAGAGTTCTCCTTCTCTTTTTCCGTAGAATTTTGGTAAGCGACGCAATCTTCGCACTGGTCCTTTTTTGGTTTGAAGAAACTTATGTTAAATTCGTTGTTAAAAACGTCCCTATATATGTGTACTTTAACATGGTCGAGTCCCTTTCGAATGCACTCAGTTTGGTAGTCTCTGTGAAGGTCCGTCACTGTTTTACCTCCCTCAATATATTCCCGGTCTACATACTCTCGATCGGTCCTTTGACGTAAAAAATGGCTTTCAATTCTTGGAATACTATCAATATGCTTTTTTACCCCGTCCATTAAATCATCTGAAATTTTTGTTCCGTGATTTTCATGTTTGCCACGTAAATCGGATTCAAGGAAACCAGATAAGTTTAATTTGGCAATCACAGTTCGTATGGGTCTATCGTTGATTTTCAGAGTAGATTTAAAGTATGTTTTACAAACTCTTGTTTTTTGGTTATTCACTGTAAAATAAAAAACGTTCTAGCTGCCTATCGCACCAGGAGAGGCCTGACATCCACGGAGCTGGGCGTGTCCGGGCCACAACACACGTTATACGTCAATGAGCACTTAACACTACGCAGAAAGAAGCTTTTTCGGGCAGTGCGGGAAGCAGCGAAACAAGCGAAGTACAAGTACACGTGGATTTCTAACGCAACAATTCTCGTACGCAAAACAGACACGTCACCAACAATTGCAATTCACACAGATAATGACATTAGAAAAATCAAAGGTGATGCTGCACCCACCTCGAATACTAGTTGACATATCATTTAGCACTTGCCACTTGTTCATAAGATTATTTTTACATGTTTTTATCTCGTTCTACGAGATTATTTGTTACGTGTTGGGTAGTTTGTGCATAATAAGTATTTTGATTTCTGGGCACTTATTTGATTTTGAAAGTATCTTTATTGACAACTGGACACCATTATACTACGTTCCTCCTTGCTTGAATAATTTTTCATATAATCCTGTTTCGGAAATTATAAACAATAGTATTAAATATACATGTATGTATATACTTGTAGATAAATTACCTGTACAGTGCTTTACAACTTGAGTATATATTATCAGAACTGCCGAGGGATTCGAACTAAACTCCACACATTATTTATGAACATACTATCTAACAATTACGATATAATAGCACTTACAGAAACTTGGCTGGTACCAGAAATATACGATAATGAATTTATTGATCAAAGATATTTAGTTTTTCGATGTGATAGGAATAGAAAAGCATCACAAAAGGAAGACGGAGGTGGGGTACTGATAGCCGTACTGCGTAATCTAAAACCAACTAACATTTTACATAATATGGCCAGTAGTAATCTGTCTCATAGTATTGAAAATGTTGTAATAGCCATTCCCAACACTGGCACAAATAAACACCACCTTATCAGTATAACTTACATAGTCAACTCTTCGCCAAAACCTATATATGAACAACACTTTCACGATCTATCCTACCTTCTGAATGATCCCAATAGAGAGAGTTATATCTTGCTCGGCGATTATAATATTCCTACCGCGGACTGGTCTTCCACTAATCAAGCAAGCCTTCAACTTACGGGGTATTCTCCTATATGTTTAGCTTTGGGTAATTTTATGACTGTCTACAAAGCCTCTCAATTCAATTACATTAAAAATCATAATCATAGAATATTAGACCTACTCCTAACTAATAATAAATGTTGCGTCAGTCCTGTCGCTACTCCACTTTTACCATTGGATCCACATCATCCACCATTCTGTGCAGTGGTACCAATCGATATAAAGTGTTCGCCAATGAGGACCAATCCCAGAATTAAATATAACTTTTATAAGGCAAATTACGATCTAATCAATAAAGAAATTGATGAAATAAATTGGGCAGACATACTTAACGATGTATCAGCCGAAAGAGCGCTAGATGGTTTTTATGAGAAAGTTTATCAGATTATAAAAACTCATGTCCCCCAATCCAAACCTAAATGTTCGCATTTCCCAGCCTGGTTCTCCAAATCTCTTATACACATTTACAGAAACAAAAATAAAGCTTGGATAAAATGGAAAATCTATGGCAATATCTCCGATTATCAAATTTTCTCCCTCTATAGAGACAGGTTTAAAAGTGAATGTACTAACTGTTTTACAAGATACAAGAGAGGTGTAGAAGAGAGTATACGAAAAAATGTAAAATATTTTTGGACATACATAAATAATCGAAAAGGTAAAATCGGCATTCCATCTGAAATGTGTTATAAAGACCATTGTTCTAATGACCCTAATACAATTTGTAACCTATTCTCAAACTTCTTCAACTCCGTGTATGAACCTTCCACACTTGATAGTAATACTTGGTTACCGCCTTCTTTTTATTCTAGTAGTTGTGATGTCATTTCTGATATACACTTTACAATTGAACAAGTCGAGCGCTCACTCAAAACTCTTGATCCCACAAAAGGCCCAGGACCAGATGGTTTGCCTTCTATATTCTTAAAACAAACAGCTCCCTCCATAGCAAAGCCTGTACATATCATATTTACAAAAAGCGTGCAAGAAGGAAGTTTCCCATCTATATGGAAATCGGCAAATATAATCCCCATCTTTAAAAAAGGATCAAAACAGGATATAGAAAATTATAGGCCTATCTCAATATTGTGTGCACTGGCGAAGGTATGCGAAAAACTTGTTCATGGCGCATTAAGCGCAGTGTGCGCTTGCGCGTGTGTGCGATCGGTCGTGCGTGAGGCTGTGAGTCATGGCGGGGTCAACGACCTCTAACGTAATTAAGTGCAAGTCGTGCAATATAGTTATTTGTGAAGTGTTAGCTTTCATACAGAACAAACAGAATGTGATGGATGCAGAAAGTCTTGTGCGGTTGTGTACATCGGCTTTTTCCCAAAAGGAAATAGAAGATGCCAAGAGTTTACTTTTTGACTCGCTCTCAACTAAGGAGAAAAAGGTGTTAAGGAAGAATGCTGGAAAAACTATGCGCGATCTTAACGACGTGATTTCAATATTCAGAAAGACGGACCCCGAGGAGCTGCCTACATTTGTGGCCAGAGATTTGCACCGTTTGCCACCACTGACATTCGATCATATAGATTGTACTAGACTACTAAAAGACATTATAATACTCAAAAACGAGATTAGTAGTATAAAGAACACTTATGCAACAGAACAGCAGCTAAACGACGTTAGAAACGAGTTGGTTAATTTAAAGCAAGCCTCACTTATAAACACCTACGATTTGAATATTAACCGAAAACGGGGTGGTGGCGGTATAAAGGATAGCTTTTATTTAAATAGTGGTCCATACGGTCTACCCCCTGTTACGGATAACGTTTCGGTGGGTAGTAGCAGCACTCCGAACAGCAACAATCACGCAGCTGATAAGTGCGAGCCCGACGCATCATCAAGTAGAATGCTATCTCCTTCACTCCAACGGACGTCGCATACACCTGAGCGGCAATCTAATGTGAGCAGAAAAAAAGAGACGGCTACAAACGATGACGCGCTCGTGCAAACTGTGCGCGAGAAGGAACTAGAATCTGCACCTGCAGATGGTGTATGGCCCAAGTTACAAGCGGAGGCGGAAATTTTCAACCCTGAGAATATCATGGAAAAAGAAGTTACGTCTAAGGAGGATTGGACAAAAGTAGTAAAAAAATCGAGAAAAAGTCGTTTAATAGTATCCGAAGGGAAAGCGGCGATTAAGCTAAATGGAAAGTTTAAAGCCGTGGAAAGAAGCGTACCATTATTTATAAATAAAGTTGACAAGCAAACCACAGGCAATGATATTATCGAATATATCCGAGAAGAGACTGGCGTGGTTGTTGACCTGAAGAAAATAAATACTCAAAAACAAAACCGCTATGACGCGTATAAAATCTTTGTACCACACACCAAATTATCATTGTTCTTGGACGATCGTTTGTGGCCAGAGGGAATACGGTTTCGACGTTTTGTTTATTTCAATAGAAATGTTTATGAACACAACAATATTACTGGAAAGGCGCATGACAAGATAAATAATAGTAATAATTTTAATGGATCAAAGTCTTAATAGAGGAAAGGATAACATTAAAATAATAAGCTTTAATTGTAGGTCAATCACCCGTTCGGTTGAATGTGTAAGGCAGTTATGCCGCTCAGCTGACCTAGTAGCCATACAGGAACACTGGCTGCTACCCGAGGATATCCCGTTTTTAGGTAGCATTGACGACGATTTCGAGTTCACCGGGAAATCAGCGGTTGATACGGGAGCTGGAATCTTACGCGGTAGGCCGTACGGCGGGGTGGAGTTGTTGTGGCGCAAATGTTTATTTACATCGGTGTCGAATGTGCATTGTAAAAGTGCGCGGCTCGTTGCGGTAAAGATAGTGTTATCAGATCGCGTGCTCTTAGTGTTCTCTGTGTACATGCTCGTCGATTCAGCGGAGACTCTTACCGAATTTACGGAATGCCTAGGTGAAATGGCTGCAATAGTGGAAGAGTGCCAGGTAGACTCCGTCTTCATATTAGGGGACTTCAACGCTCACCCGGGCAGACGATTCGGTAAGGAGTTATTAGACTTTTGTGCGGAGGCTAGATGGCAGTGTGCGGACATAGACATTCTAGGAGTGAACTCGGATACATACACATATGTTAGTGACATTAATGGCTCTAAAAGCTGGTTGGACCACTGTGTAGTATCTGAAGCGGCACGGAAAATAATACGTAGTGTAAAAATACATTATGACGTTTACTGGTCGGACCATCATCCGTTAGAATTAGTTTGTAATTTAAATTTAATCAGAAATAATAACATGAATAATAATAAAGTATGTAACAGGATTATTTGGGGAGAGCGTGACGCTGCACAATTGACATTATATGAGAATTATTGCAATGAAAAATTTAAATATATCGATTTCCCAATTGAATTTACCGAATGTAGTGACATAAAATGTAATAATACTGAGCATAGGTTATATATTGACAACTTGTACGCGAATATTATTAATACTCTCGGGAATGCCGCCAGTTATAGTTATATTGACAAGGGATCGAGTAAGAAGCGTCATGTGGTAGGTTGGAACAAACATGTACGTCAAGCTCATGCGGAGGCTCGGCTTGGGTTTCAAAATTGGGTCATGTGTGGAAAACCAAGGGCCGGGGTTGCCTATACGAACATGATTGCATCTCGGAAAGCTTTCAAGGACAAATTAAAATGGTGTCAGAACAATGCAGAGCAAATTAAAATGGACATTTTAGCTACACACCATTCTAATAAAAATTTTAAAAATTTCTGGAAGCAAACCAATAAATTGAGACCGAGGGCGGGCCTCCCTGTGAGTGTAGAGGGTGTTAGCGAGCCTAAGGAGATGGCTGATTTGTTTCAGAAGCATTTCAAGGTTGAGTCTCCCTTGGGGCCCTGCGGGGGCTCACCTCCAACGAGGTGTGTGCCTTGGGGCCTCTGGTGAGAATCACAGCTAAGGAGGTGGCATCGGTGGTGAAGAACATGATGCGAGGAAAGTCGCCAGGGCACGACTCCCGTAGCATTGAGCACCTGCAGCATGCAGGGGTACACTTACGTAAAGTACTCGCCATGTTCTTCAGCTTCTGTGTCAGCCATACTTATATACCGAGCGACATGATGAGAACCGTGGTAGTACCAATTATTAAAAACCGTACAGGAGACACCTCGGACATTAAAAATTATAGGCCCATTTCGTTGGCTACGATTGTAGCAAAGGTGTTGGACAGTGTGCTTGACAAACAGTTGGAAAAGCACACGGTGCTTCATGATGCACAATTTGGATTTCGGCAGGGCTTATCCACCGAGACGGCAGTCCTTTGTCTTAAGCACACTGTCCGATATTACTCAGACAGGAAAACACCAGTTTTTGCGTGTTTTCTTGATCTCTCGAAAGCCTTCGATCTGGTGTCCTATAACAGACTTTGGCAGAAACTGTACGAGGAGACGTCTTTACCCGGGGAATTGGTGGAACTGTTCAGGTTTTGGTACGGCCACCAAACTAATGTCGTTAAGTGGGCGGGCTCGCTATCCGATGAATATAGGTTGGAGTGCGGGGTCAGGCAGGGGGGGCTTACGTCGCCCAGACTCTTCAGCCTATATGTCAATCGGCTGATCGAGGAGCTCAGCAACACTATGGTCGGATGTTCAATAGATGGAACGTTCGTAAATAACATCAGTTACGCGGACGACATGGTGTTGCTGAGCCCATCGATCGACGCCCTTAGGACACTAGTAGGTGTTTGTGAGCGGTATGCGGAGGCCCAGGGTCTCAAGTACAATGTCTCTAAAAGCGAGCTGCTGGTTTTCAGGGGAAGAACAGTCCAATTAGACGACCAAATGTTACCTCCAGTGAGACTGAATGGCACTCCTCTTAAAGTAGTAAGAGAATTTAAGTACTTGGGACACTGGGTAACCGCATCGCTAAAAGATGACGTAAACGTGGAAAGGGAGCGTAGGGCGCTGGCAGTAAGAAGTAATATGTTGATTCGTAGGTTCGCAAGGTGTACTAGCAACGTTAAAATCACCCTTTTTAAGGCGTACTGCCAGTCATTTTACACCTGCAGCCTATGGATCAACTTTACTCAAAAAACTTACAGAGCCCTACGCGTCCAATATAATAACGCTTTTAGGATGCTGTTGGGGCTGCCGCGCTATTGCAGTGCTAGCGGTATGTTCGCGGAGGCGCGCACCGACGGCTTCCACGCCATCATGCGCAAGCGGGTGGCGTCGCTGGTGCGGCGCGTACGCGGCAGCGCCAACAGTCTCCTAGCCACTGTAGCAGACAGGATAGATGGCGCTTTCTGGGAGTACTGGAGTAGCCTACATATTTATAGAAGTTAAATAAAGCACATAACATAGATAGTCACTAACATAGGTTAAGAGTAATAATAATAAGCTACTAATATATTATGGAAATTTAATTTCTGAAATAAATAATCATTTAATTTAATTTAATTTAATTTAATTTAATTTAATTTAATTTAATTTAATTTAATTTAATTTAATTTAATTTAATTTAATTTAATTTAATTTAATTTAATTTAATTTAATTTAATTTAATTTAATTTAATTTAATTTAATTTAATTTAATTTAATTTAATTTAATTTAATTTAATTTAATTTAATTTAATTTAATTTAATTTAATTTAATTTAATTTAATTTAATTTAATTTAATTTAATTTAATTTAATTTAATTTAATTTAATTTAATTTAATTTAATTTAATTTAATTTAATTTAATTTAATTTAATTTAATTTAATTTAATTTAATTTAATTTAATTTAATTTAATTTAATTTAATTTAATTTAATTTAATTTAATTTAATTTAATTTAATTTAATTTAATTTAATTTAATTTAATTTAATTTAATTTAATTTAATTTAATTTAATTTAATTTAATTTAATTTAATTTAATTTAATTTAATTTAAATTAATTTAATTTAATTTAATTTAATTTTATTTTAATTAAGCGTATTTATGAATAACCAAATCATACCTGAGCAGCACGGCTTCACAAGACAGAGATCTACAAATACTAACTTAATGGTATTCACTGAATTCCTATTTGAACATATGAATCGAGCTGCTCAGGTGGATGCGGTATATACAGACTTCCGCAAAGCGTTTGACAGGGTCGATCATAAGCTGCTCCTCGATAAAATAGCTTTTAATGGCATTCGCGGAAATCTGCTCAGATGGTTCCTGTCTTACGTTACAAATAGAACCCAAAGAGTTGTGCTGAATGGTTTTCGGTCGGACGTAGTCGAGGTTACTTCTGGAGTTCCGCAGGGCTCCATTTTAGGTCCCCTGCTATTTAATATTTTCATCAATGATATAAAAACATGTTTCATGAATACTAGCATCTTATTGTACGCAGACGACCTAAAAATATACCGAAAAATTACGAATGCAATAGATTGCAAACTCCTACAAGATGACCTGGATCGCCTGACCGATTACTGTCATGCAAATAACTTAGAACTAAGTATTTCTAAATGCAGCGTAATTAACTTCACTAAAAACAAAAATAAATATAGTTATACATACAAGCTATGTGATGAGCCTCTACAACAAGTAGACCACGTGCGAGACCTCGGAATACTCCTCGACTCCAAATTACACCTAGACCAACGTGTTGATATGATCGTCTCCAAAGGTTATAAAATGTTACACTTTGTTACAAGGGCACATAATTTTGTTGTAATCCGTGGATAATGTCGTTGGTTATGCATTAAGTTAATTTTAATTCTACTACTAAATGTAACACTGTATTGTATAGCTGTTTGTTATCCCTAAAATGAATAAAATAAAATAAAATAAAAAGCATGTTTGTTGTTCCGGTTGCTATCGACTCTTTTATATTGATATTTTGGTATTATTTCGCTTATATGCCTAGCAATATATTCTCTTTGCAATGTCAATGAACCCAGATTCCAGTAATTTTTAAATATTTCAATTCTGTCTTCCTCTGTTATTTTCTCGGGACATTTCAAGACACATTTTGCTCCACACGGCTCACCAATTTTTCTCTCAGGGACCCCTTTTTTATCCTTGAAAGTTGTATACTCCAAACCCAAATTTCGCCTTTTTGAAGCTATTTATTTTTTACTACCGCGTTTCCGTTTACGCCTAGTCTTTGGAGGATCAGTCATTATTTATGTCCATCGTAGCTGCAGCAACAATTCCGTGCGACAAATTTATGTCGTTAACTTTGTTCATAGCAATAACAGCTAAAGATAGTGGATTGTTCGCTGGTAAAAATGCAGGATTTTCAGCCGTTTGACTAAGATGGTCGTTTATATCAATAGCATGTGGTAAGAATAATGGCTCGAAATTTGCTGCCTGATTTTCGGATAGGACTCCATTGTGATCACTGTCTGCCAAGTGACTCGGTAAATCATTGTTGGTAATATGTCGCTCCGTAATGTCTAATATATGTCCATTATATGAAGTTTCAGTGGGAGAAAATACGGCAACTTCAAACTCTTCCTCAGATGTAGAACTGTAAGGACATAACTGTATGGGTAAACTCGCATTCGCTGGTGACCTGTTTCGAGTATATTCTGCATCGATACCTCTATTTTGTTCCGGAGTTGCTTCAGCGTCCTCTGATTCTGAGTCCGAGCTTGATGAGTCTGATGAGGAAGAATCGCTTGACGACGATGACGAACTACTGGACTCAGACGATGATGACGAACTACTGGACTCAGATTTTGATGATAAGCTAGGTGGCTTAGGCTGTATTATGGGTTTTTTATTCATTAGATTGTTGTACTTTGTTTGAAAACTCTCGGGTTCTGAGTCGGATATTTCATCATCCGAAGGGGGTACATAGTTTTGTTCATCATCTGATGCCGGAGAAAAATCTTTTTGGGATTGGTCACTACTGCGAGACGAACATATAAACTTCTATAGCGATATGTATACATAGTACTTGCATTGCTGGCATTTTCATTGCATGCTTGTGACGAATTGGCAAATAGGTAATCCGTGGGTGCAGGTTTGTACATGCTATAAATAACAGGAACATTCACTTTATGAGAAGTAGCATCGGTCACTTCAGTCGAGTATGCGTGTGACAAATTTTCATTGTGATCTCTAGCACGTGGATGATCTACAGATTTATTGCTTGTAGCTGGTATTGGCAACAGGTTTAATAAGCGGCCATCTGAATTTTGTGTGTCGTTCTCTTGAGCTGAAGTGTTAATTTTATTAATAATCGCTTTAAATTTTTGGAGTCTTGAGTTGCGGTGAGACATTTTCTACTGTAACAAAAGAATAGTTTTATGGGTAATGAATAATGAAAATAATAAAAGTGTATTTAAGTGTCGCCATATCATAAAATTAATTGAAACATAATATAATAGACATTTCTATAAATAGAATTCATCCATAATTTAAAGATTTATACTACCTAAGATCCCCTGAAAATAATTAGGTAAATAGACAAAATCATTGATAAAAATCCTATCAAAAAGTCTGTATTTCTTCACAAAACACCGTAAGAAAAATGGTATTCAACGCAAAGTGTCGATTTCCTAATTAATCATAAACGTTTATTCAATTTTATTCATCACGCACAGTGACATTAAACAATAAGTGACATTAATTAACCACGCCGTTATAAGCGGCCTGTTCTAGTTATAGTGGCCCTAAGCTTAAAAATACGTTTTTCACTCAAACACAGCGAGTGTAGTTATGGTAATTTACGCTAGCAAAATTGACACTATACAAATAATGACAATTGACCTGCTAAAACTCGTGCCAACTACTTAAAATCACAATGTCATTTAAATTAAAAAGACAGTACGTCTTTATTTTTAGCCTGCGTTACGGCTTTGATTTTTAAGCAAAAGCGTCATTACAGATATACTGTCACTTTACTTATTTCAAAACGTTAAAAAATGCAAAAGTACAAGTGTCATTAAAGAGAAAAGGACACTATTGCTTTAAATTTAGTCTTAATTTTGATAATACTTTTTAAGTTCAAACTGATATGTTACGGATAGATTCATTGTTCCATAAGTAAATTGTCGTACTTACCATTTATTCTCACGGAACACCGTCACTAAACAAAAAATGACACCCTACTTCACAGATTTCACTCTATTTTGATCGATATGCCGGCCACTAATGCGAACATTAGGCAGTTCAATTTTGACTTGTAATAAAAAGATGATACCTCACCTTTAGGGACAGGTAATACCGCCTGTAAGTCATAGCAGGCTACGATGTTAGTTTCATTGATGAGGGATTTGTCTTTGGTTTTTTCGTCGCGAGCTAGGTCCTTTTCTGTTAAGTGATTTTTGTACTTTACTTCAGAGTTCTCCTTCTCTTTTTCCGTAGAATTTTGGTAAGCGACGCAATCTTCGCACTGGTCCTTTTTTGGTTTGAAGAAACTTATGTTAAATTCGTTGTTAAAAACGTCCCTATATATGTGTACTTTAACATGGTCGAGTCCCTTTCGAATGCACTCAGTTTGGTAGTCTCTGTGAAGGTCCGTCACTGTTTTACCTCCCTCAATATATTCCCGGTCTACATACTCTCGATCGGTCCTTTGACGTAAAAAATGGCTTTCAATTCTTGGAATACTATCAATATGCTTTTTTACCCCGTCCATTAAATCATCTGAAATTTTTGTTCCGTGATTTTCATGTTTGCCACGTAAATCGGGTTCAAGGAAACCAGATAAGTTTAATTTGGCAATCACAGTTCGTATGGGTCTGTCGTTGATGTTCAGAGTAGATTTAAAGTATGTTTTACAAACTCTTGTTTTTTGGTTATTCACTGTAAAATAAAAAGCATGTTTGTTGTTCCGGTTGCTATCGACTCTTTTATATTGATATTTTGGTACAGTTTCGGCAATTGGGGTCGTGTTCCGGTCTTGTGAAGTTTAACTTCCTTAAAACGTTCTTGAGCGTATGAAGTTTTATACAACACTTTTACCCTGTTGGAATTCTCCTGTGTTTTTTCTACATGAAATATTTTAATATCACCTGTTTTGACTATCCCGCCTTCTGTGTCTTTGGTTAACTTATACTCAGTTTACTCTTCAAGATTGGCTCTGACAGACAGGAAGAAAGAAGATCTCAAGTCACTCTTACAAAAACGCGTCATGCCTTCATACTATGGGTCGTCTTACTATAACAGTATACTCTAGTTTTAAGATGTTATGAGTATTATGCCTAGAAGAGGCCAATATTTTTTTTTTTTGTGCTGTTCAGGTGTTGAACGTTTAATAGTTTAAAACCAAAATATTACTTTGCTAATCCGCGAAAAGATAACGTGCTAGTCAATCAGTGCTAACCCGTTATACTTACTTGCGTATTTTTACATGCAATTAATATTCCCACCCTCCCACCGCAAAAATAAATACGCAAATAAATATAATATTTGCGGTGGGAGGGTGGGAATATTAATTGCATGTAAAAATACGCAAGTAAGTATAACGGGTTAGCACTGATTGACTAGCACGTTATCTTTTCGCGGATTAGCAAAGTAATATTTTGGTTTTAATTAGTATGGATTTCCGCAAAGTAACGCCTGATTCTATTCACTGTTTAATAGTTTGTTTTGTTTTTAGCTGTTTGTTATTATAACAAAGATTTTGCTACTTTATTTTTCATTGATCTCATATTTTATAAGATGTTTTGTAATGTGTAACTTGTCGTTAACGAATAAATATTAACTACAAAGACGCAAAATATTCAATTGCTCATTGTAACGCTAGCTTAACTCTGGTTAATTAATTAGAGATTAAGAATGGTAACTCATGTGATTTTATGATAAGTAATTTTAATTGATAATTATCTTAATATTTTGAAGACTGAAAGTCTTTTTTGTTTATTAACTTCGGTAATTTAAAAAGTAAGAATAAAGACGAATAATGCTAAGAGTATCCTATTTTCTAAGAAAAATAAGACTAATTTGTTCCTTTTTTGAGACTGAAAGTCATTTACTTTAATAAATACTATTGGATATTCATATAAAATGGTTTTATTTGCGCTTTTTTATTTAAAATAAGGGTAAGTTATTTATTTCAAATTACTGGATATAGTGTCACTTTTCCAGAAATTTAATCAAAGTTCCGAAGTCCTCATGTGACATTAAGCAAAAATAAACGGAAAAGTGACATTATCATTTTCTTTTAATTCAATTATCTTAGAAATTAAGCAAAACTAGCACAGTATACTATCATGGCTAAAAAGCTTAATTGCAAATCTAACAAAAACTAGCAAAAAAATGTTACTCTTATCACGAAAACGGCAGTTTTAGACGTTTCAAGATTTCGAAAACTTTAAAGCTCTGTACCCAAAAAACACGTTTTTCGCTTAATGACACTATGTTTCTCAAGGAGCGATATGTGCCCGGCCCAGGCCCATTTCAGAGTAGCAATCCGTCGGGCGATGTCTACTACTTTGGTCCGTCGCAGGATCTCCTCGTTTCGGATTCTATCGCAGAGAGATATACCGCGCATACTGCGTTTCATCGCTCTTTGTGCAACTTTGAGCCTCTTCATTCCGCACATCGTTAGTGTTTTACTACTATTTTTTTTTTTTAAATTTACAATTTGTTAGGTCCCTCTCCTTTACCCTTTTCGCAGTTTTGAATCAGTTTCCATTTTCTTCTAATTGTTAATAACTCGGAGGTTTATCTTTTTAACCTTAATTGGTACATATTTTGTTTTGATGGTTACACATTTCTAGGTATTTTCATTAGCATAGGTACAAGCTATGTACATACAAGTTTCACAAAATTAAACCTATTTTGTGAATTTACAATAAAATTCTAACCTAACAGGTTCTTTCGTCGCAATTACGCCTTGTACATGTCTCTCTTCTTCCCGGCTGATTTCGGCCACAGCGACTGCATTATATTATGCCTAGGAGCGGGAACTGAGCTGGTCCGCTCGCTCGTGCGCCCTCATGTGACTGCAGTACCCAATCTTCGTCTGCAATGCGTCCACACCGAGGGCATGTCAGGACTCCGTCAACGTAGTGATAGGTGAAGGCTGTAGGTGGTCGGGCCTTTAGAGCATCTCGTTTATTATCAAGGCCTACCCTCCTCCGCTCCGCATGATGCAATTTATAATACTCATACATAGTCCAAAGTTAAGTTAGGTAATAGGAATGTCATACTATTTGTTACAGTAGATACCACAACAAGTTGTTTAGTTTTACTTGTGTATAGGTAACTTATTTTAGCAAATAATGTTCTATATAAATAATTATATTTTTACTATTCAGGTTTTTAGGTATGTACTTGTAATGATGTTCCTACCTAATTGACCGTTATTATTATAAATAAATTGCATTGGATATACTATTTGATTATCATTTTTAGTTAGAATACTTGCTGAATACAATATTGACATATTCAAATATGGTATATCGGCTGTAATGTTCAGGGGCCTTATTCGAGATGTACAACTGTCAGACTTTGCATCTACATCAAATCAAGCCTTGATTCCATCAACTGTGGATAATATCATTTGGTACAACCAAAACTCAGCTCTGAACTCGGTGGTTCGGTTATCAAAAAATATATCGAACTAAAATACTATCACTTAAAGAAATTTAAATCATTGGGCCTACAATTTAACCTCGAAATGTTTAAATACTACAGGGCTCTCGTAAAGGAGTTAATTAACAAATCTTATAAAAAATATCTTCATGATATTGAATGTAATATAAGTAAAAACCCTCAAGAATTTTGGAAATATGTAAAAAGTAAACAACAAAATAGAAGCATAATATCTGAATACATATATAAAGGTAAAACAGTCGTTGATCAAGAAGCAGTCGATGCTTTTGCGTCCTTCTTCAGCTCCGTATTCCAGCCTGAAGCTCCGCAACTAGATCCCAAAAAAGCGGAACTGGAGGCTGGTAACAACAATGAATCTATGATTGCTATCCCAACTATCAGTATTTCAGAAATCAGAGCCGCTATTCGGAAACTCAAACCTAAGTCGTCAGCTGGGCCTGATGGTATACCCCCGTTTCTAGTCAAGGACTGTGTATGCTTGTTAGAACACTCGTTACTTCACATATACAACCTATCACTCAAGCTGGGCGTATATCCATCCCAATGGAAGGTCTCAAGAGTGACCCCAATTCCTAAGATAAGTAAGTCCTCCGATATCACAAACTTCAGGCCCATTGCTGTATTGTCCGTGTTTGGAAAAGTGTTTGAGACCATTCTAAACCACTGCTTACTTAATCAGATAAATCGTAAATTAGTAGATTGTCAACATGGATTCCGCGCTTCACGATCCACTACTACCAACCACATTTGCTTCTTTGATAGCGTTTTGCGCCAAATGGATACTGCACGACAAGTTGATGTTGTTTATTTCGACTTCAAGAAAGCTTTCGACTTAGTTGACAACGATACTCTCCTATGCAAACTGTCAGCCTTAGGTTTCACCCCTCAACTTCTTGTTTTCTTCTCTGACTACCTCAGGAATCGCACACAATATGTCCAATTAAACTCTTACCAATCTGAAAGGTATTACACTCGTTCCGGGGTTAGTCAAGGTAGCACTCTGGGGCCTACTCTTTTCTTAATCATGGTCAATGATCTGCCAAGTAATATATCAGGCGTGGAATCACTATTCTATGCGGATGATCTTAAAATAATTCAACCGGTCGTAAATCCATCCGACTGTACGGTACTGCAACAAACAATCAACATGGTTGACAGCTGGAGTAAAACAAACCGCTTGTACCTAAATGAATCTAAGTGCAAAGTAATAAGTTTTAGCCGGTCTGTAGATTATATCCTCCAGACATATACTCTTACTAACATTCCCCTTGACCGAGTAACAGAAATAAAGGATCTAGGGTTAACACTCGACACTAAGCTAAACATGCACTCACACATTATAAATATCTGCAAAAGTGCCTACAAAATTTTAGGGTTCATTATTAGAACGACTTCTGAATTTCGTGACCCTAAAATCGCAATAATTATTTATAATGCCTATGTTCGCAGCAAGCTTGAGTACAATTCTATCGCATGGGACCCTCGGGAAGCAAAATATACCATAATGGTCGAGCGCGTCCAACGTAAATTTGCTAGACATCTTTACAAAAGGTATTACGGTACTACCCGTACTTATTTCCGTCATCCTTTGTATTGGGAATGGTAGGGTTAGAGTCTCTCGAGCTAAGGCGTAAGCAAACGCTTGCCTTACACTATTGTCTGCTTTTAAGAAATCGTATTGACAACCCATCCGTTCTGGAGCGTATGCGTATTTTTACCCCAGACAACTACATAGCTGCAGTAGGGCGTAGCGCACGTAGAGCCAGAAACCTTTTTGCATATCCAAATGTTCGCACCTATCACGGTTCAAACGCACCCACGTACCGAGCAATAGAATTACTAAATAACTTCATAGCTACAGTCCAAAACGCAGACATATTCGCAGACAAGTGGCCGTCCCTACAACGTAGTATCAGGATTTTTTTAAACTCTACCTATGTTATATAATATCAGATTCTTTTTTTTATCTCTATGTAACTTAGTAATACATAATATGTATGTTCAATTATAAAGATAAGTGTGTAATACAATAAGTGTACCTACTAATTTTATGATACTGACTGATACTGACAACATATGTACCTAATTAACAGTATAAGTGCCTTGGCTGGAGCTGTAAACTTATACATAGTGTTTGAATAAAGAATAAAGAATAAAGACACCTAACTGTGGATTGCCAATGTCAAACGTATTCGACAACTCATAATTCTTCCCACAGCAACGGGATATATTGTTTATTAGGATATTTTTCCCTTTTATGGCCCAGTAACCATGACAGTGCTATCTCAATTAGTCCGATACATTAGGCAGTGTGCGAGCTTTCGGTATTAACAGCCTCTTAATATACCAACTTAATATTACTTATGCGATGCATGCATGTTAACTTTTATCTTGGTGTTGGAAACAATTTTAATACCTGCTTAATAATTGGAAGCTGATTTTTCCCATGATTATGATTGGTATAGAGTACTCATTTGACAATGATTACTGTCACATAAATATTATTATTTTATAGAGGTAGACATAATTATTGTTTCCATTCGGTCCAATTACTTTTTTTTTAATTTTGTTAGTCTCAAACTCAACTAGGCAACTATAATTCGGAGCCGAATATTGTTTTTATTTTCTTATGCTTTCTTTTTTACGTAGACACATCTTCCCCAATAACGCGCCTTTTTATTACACTCAATTAATACTCGTCTCCGTCTGGGTATTTAAAAGTGACTCAATATACCATCGTCCACACTAGGGCTTGCATTCCGGAATTCCGGAATTTCGAAATTCCGGAATCTCGGACAAATTTTCCGATATTACAATTCCGGAATTGATACCACTCAATATCGAAAATTCCGGAATTGGATTTAAGTACTTTTTGTGGGTTTTAATACGTTAATTATTAAAAATTGTTAAGATACTACACTGTATGGGTATTTTTTGTCGTTATTAAGTGCTTCTTAAAGTCTATTTTTTTATTCGGTAGACTAAAATAACATTTCATACTATGAAAAGACATTTTATGTTCATACTAGGAAATGTCATTTTAGTCTACCGAATAAAAAAATTGACTTTAGTCATTTAGTGAACTATTGTATAGGTATATTTTACTTTTCCGTTTGCTAAAGCAGTGGGACAATATGGGCTCATAATAAAATAATAAAAATACAATAAAGCAGAGCGATTTACTTGCTTAGAATAGTCTGAATACCACATAAGCGAACGTGTAGAATTGAAATTTAAAAATATTTTGACTCTATCTTGAATTCAGAGAGAAAGAGGTTTTCTCTATTAAAGATTTCGAATCCTGTAGAAGCTCATAATATATGATATTCTGAATCATAATTAGGAACTAGGAAGGAAAAAGCCAAACGTAGACCTTCAACTTCTTAAACAACACCACTACCTACTATATAGGTTAGGAAGAGTAGGAAGCTATTATATTTAACTATTTTATAAAATTATGCATCGAATGGTTTGCTAGCAACTATAGTTTTCCCAAATAAATCCCCCGTATCATAGAAGTGAATAAAGTAACCATATTAATAAGGTGGTAAAATGGGTGGTAAAAAAACGTACCTAATTCAAATTAAATTTCGCTTAAACAATACTAACTTTAATAAACGTAAAGTATCAGAATTTCACATTTTTTGTTGTTTTTTACTAAAAAATCGAATAAAAATATGGTAAACCCTAATTCCGGAACCAGTTCCGGAATTCCGGAATTGGAATCCAATATCGAAAATCAGTTCCGGAATTGGAAACCATCCGATATTGCAAGCCCTAGTCCACACTGTCACAGACAATAGTTGTAGTCTGTATACATTATCACAAGTATACTAATTCACCGCTGGTCAACTAGGAGTTCCGTTGTTAGTACTGGGTGCACTCACAAATTCTGAGACGAATGTAAACTCAAACAGTTTGATCAGTTAAGTACTGTATTATGGTGGGAAGCATATTTCCATAAAAAGGTATTATTATTCTCATATTCAAAGAAAATATGCCTGAAAGAAATGTGTCGAACAGATTATTTGTACTTAGGTAGTTGATGGCACGTGGGCGGAGGTCGGAGGATCTTGAGGGAATCGGAGAGAAAACAGCGTGTCCTTCTTATCGTGTCTATTTGGAAAGTGTAAGAGTACATCACAAATTAACTAGCATAAAATAATTAAAACTAATAACAGCACCACCTATGCACTTTGTAGGGAACTAAGTAGGTAGGTACTTACGTTTATGTAGATCATTATTAAAACCGGCCAAGTGCGAGTCGGACTCGCGTTCCAAGGGTTCCGTACATTACCCAACTTTTAACATTGTTTTTTATTGACGTCCAAATTTTTTTAGATTCCTCACGTCGTGGGCTATCAGAATATACCCCATGTACGTCAGCCGATTTTTCATAGTTTTCGAGTTATGATTTTTTAAAGTTTTAACTTTTGTTAAGAAATTCCGGGATGAAGCAATTAATTTATTTAAAAAAAAACTTGAAGTTTTTTGAATGTTTCTTTTTGTAACATAATCCTTGACAAACGGCGCAGTTGCAAAAAAAATCAGCAACTTCACTTGGCTGTTGTGAGTTGGAAAAAAAGGAAACGACAAAATTTTACGTTCAAGCATGTCAAGCTTAGACTTTGCGCTTACCTAAATAAATAAAAAATACAAGCAATTTCAAGGACTTATGGTTATTGTAGAAACTGCTAGACCCTAAGTTTTTAAAAAGGTAAAATAGTGATACTTAATAGTCTAATTTGACAGAGTCGCCGGTCAAAGGAACTGAGGTGGAAAGTTTCCAAATTAGTAATTCATTAAATAAAATCCTCTTGTTATTCCTAACGTTAATCAAACAGAAATTACCACGAGAAATTAATATTGTGCCATGTGATTGACCAAGCATCATTTTGCTTAACTTATTCATTATCTTAACTGGACCCGCGTCGCGACGGGTTGTTATCTACAAAGGGTTAATTTTTACCTGCTCCAATACCTACTGTTATTTTAGGGGGGTCACTTCCCCATCGCTATTTCGTGTTATCAGTGCAAATACCACCAACAATAATTACCTAGTAGGCATAAAAGCAAAGCAAAGCTTCACCCCGGAATTTCTTAACAAAAGTTAAAAAATTCATAACTCGAAAACTGCTAAATATCGGCTAACATACATGGGGTATATTCTGATAGCCCACGACATGACGAATCTAAAAAAAATTTTGTACGTCAAGGTTTCGACCACCTTGTATGTGAAACGCGATTGAATTGCCTTTAATAAACCCGTAGGGGTCGGATCAAAAACTAAGTAATTAGTCCGACTCACGCTTGACTGCATATTTCTAATAGGTTTTCCTGTCATCTATAGGTAAAGAAGTATTTTGTATATTTTTTTCAAAATTTTAGACCCAGTAGATTCGGAGATAAAGGAGGGGGAATGGTCATTTTTTGGCTATTTTCTTAAATAATTTCTAAACTATTTATTTTAAAATTACAAAAAATATATATTTGAGCTTCTCAAAATGAGCTCTTTCATTTGATATGTAACACGATATAGTTTAATAAACATTATTTTTTAATTTTCTCATTTACCCCCCAAAAGTGACCTCCGTGTTTAAAATTCATTTGTTTACGTAAGATGTCCGTCTTTGGGTCACGAATTTACATGTGTGTACCAAATTTCAACTTAATTGGTCCAGTACTTTTGGAGAAAATGGGCTGTGACAGACGGACAGACAGACAGACAGACAGACGCACGAGTGATCTTATAAGGGTTCCGTTTTTTCCTTTTGAGGTACGGAACCCTAAAAAGTATGTAAGAGGTGAGATAGATGGCGCTGTTAAATATACAATTTAACAGTAGTTTTAAAATCCGTATCTACATAGGTATAATCAACCTGAAAATACTTCCTTTTCAACTTAATCATGTATAGTCGTAAAATCCGTTGCGTGCCAGTTGTCAGACGACCGAATGAAAACCTATTAAAAGCACTATTTTAAATATGAACTTCATTCATCTTTATAACTTATGGGCGTCGATCAATTAGTAACCGGTAACCGTAATAATATGACGCGTTTCGATAGGTAATTATTTAAGTACTTATTTGATTTTGGATACTTTTCTGTTGTCTCAAAACTTCAGGTTTCACGCATCGCCACTGATTTGATTAGTTTAGCTCGTCGACTTTTTATAGGTATCTTTTAGTCCTAGTGCAGCTTTGGATTTTGAAATAGCTTTTACATACACGTTTATCACATGCATGCACATTTTGTCTTTTAGGGGAAAGCGGCGCCATTATCGCAATCCTATTTACCTGTTCGTTATGTTTGCCCAAACTCTTTCAGTTGCCTTCTATCGTTAATAGTCGAATTTGTCCTATAATCACTTATCTATGGAACTTGATCCGTATCTGAGACAGAACAACCAAATAGGTTCCGTATGCAAAAATTGGCAAGTGCGTGCTACTCCTTAAAAAGTCTTTCGAAAATTGCTGACGTAGATATACTTAAAACTGTATACTTTTCTTACTTCGAGAGTATTATCAGATATTGTATAGAAGTATGGGGTAACGGCACTAACATAATTATGTACTACCTTTTCCAAAACATTACGAATTATTGCTGGATCTAAACACAATGTCATACCAGTCACTCATCGCAATATGTTTATAGACAACAAAATCTTTATAATTACGCCATTGTATTTATACCGCATATATGTTTATGTCTATTAATCAAAATAACTATAAAAAGCTGAAGAAACCCATAACTTCAATCTCAGAAATAAATCTAAACTTGTTCAAACTAATTTAACTTTGTAAGTATACCTACTTCAATAACAGCATTCATTTTTTTTTATTAATTAAGTACAGACATAAAACCATGTAGTGATCTAAGAACCTTCGACATAAAAGGGATTATTTCATAAATAGGCCATTTTGCAATATTTGGCTAATGTATTTGATTAAACTGATTATTAATAAGTTGTATAGGTAGTTGACATTTCATCTATTTTTTACTTTTACTTTTTATCTTTGTTTTATTTTGCTGAACTTTATGGAATCAGTCAGTAAATGTAGAATTGTATATGCTTAATATTTGACCTAGAAGCAATGAATGTAAATTGTATTTGTATACAGCCTGTATAACTGTATTTGCATGTACGTGTACTTAACGCAAATAAAGAATCTAAATCTGAATCTATTGTAACTAAATCCCCTAGATTCAATAATTTCCGCGGAGGCGCAATTTCTACGATTTGATCGATAAGATCGTTTCCTTTTCCACATCGAAATCACATTCAAAATCATTAGAAATAGATTAAGTACATTCGAAATTTTCCAAAGTTCAGTTCTTGTCGCACCTCCTAACTACCGAGTTACTATTACTTAAAGAGTTATTGAAGTTACCTAACGTGTAGCAAACAGAACGAACAGCACATGTACATAAGATTGGACCCCATAGCATATACAAGTATATGTGGAACTCGCATAAACTGTGATACTATAATTGTATCATTTCTAGTTTATGGGGAACTCGCATGAACTGTGGCACTATAATTTTATCATTTGCAGTTCATGAGGAACTCGCATGAACTGTGGCACTATAATTTTATATCATTTGCAGTTCATGAGGAACTCGCATAAACTGTGGCACTATCGGTAATTTTACCATTTGCAGTTTATGAGGAACTCGCATAAACTGTGGCACTATCGGTAATTTTACCATTTGCAGTTCATGAGGAACTCGCATAAACTGTGGCACTATCGGTAATTTTACCATTTGCAGTTTATGAGGAACTCGCATAAACTGTGGCACTATCGGTAATTTTACCATTTGCAGTTTATGAGGAACTCGCATAAACTGTGGCACTATCGGTAATTTTACCATTTGCAGTTTATGAGGAACTCGCATAAACTGTGGCACTATCGGTAATTTTACCATTTGCAGTTTATGAGGAACTCGCATAAACTGTGGCACTATCGGTAATTTTACCATTTGCAGTTTATGAGGAACTCGCATAAACTGTGGCACTATCGGTAATTTTACCATTTGCAGTTTATGAGGAACTCAACTAATATTCACAGGCACGTTTATGTTGATGTGTCAACGATATAAGTGTAATGTTGACACATCACATATTACCAACATATATAGGTTTTTATTTGGTGAATATTAACTAACACTTATTTTCACGACTATTTCCACCGACAGCTATCAGTTTATTTCCTTATTTTTCCTTTTTGCTTTATAGAAGCAAAGAGCGAATAACATCTATTATGCTGATTTGGTAAATTAACTCGAATAACGTACCCAGGTACACGTAAACAGGTGTCATAGCAGCTGATCAGTCGATTTTTATTTAGCCTGATGCTATAAAGCCTGTACATATAAGACAAGCCTATTGTAAAGTGTACACTTGCTATCTATTTACAGAACGTCCAGTTAACGCTTATGTTATGTGAACTATAAATAATTAGTTGCAGTTCATTCGATACACGTGTACCCACCCTACTAAAATGCTACTGTGGACCCAGATAATATTTCAGCAACCGTCATGCAGACAGCATCAGCGGTATACCTACCTATAAATTACTGGTACACAGACATATTTAACACTACACAGTATACTGTATATGTATAACATGCGCGACGGCTTAGGTACATCTATACTCACTCCATAATAGTTTTACACGCTTCTTTAATTTACCGCAATGCTTATAAAAGTCTACAATAATAACCTAATTTACGGTACTTGGCTTAATTCTTAATATTGTTATTCAATAATCTGTCCCTGCTAAAACAATAACATTAAATAGTTTTTTTTTTTATTCTTCATATTTATAGAGGCTTTCGTACACTCGTGGTGACGATGCCAGCCTCATAGGAGAGTTCACGTGTGTAACTAACTCTCAGACCTTAGTGCGCGATATTTTTATAATATGTAAACATTTTCTCAGCCCCTTCTGATAGCGGTTGAGAAAGCAAAATATTCAAGGATAATACGCTGTCCAAAATATTTCCTAAAATGTTTTTCCGCTCGACTTGCCCTATGGTGCATTCTATAAATATGTGGACTAGGTCTTCTATTCTGTTACAAAATGATCACATAGGTTTGTATCTCTTTTTTTCATGAGGTGATAAAATTTATTACACGGAATATGTCCCGAACGCAGACGTAGTGCACACGTTACCGTCTCCCTAGTAAGTCTGGCACCGTCAAACCATCGAACCCACCCGGGTCGTCCTTGAACACTGCTATACCATATACCCTTTACAACAGAATCTTCTACGAATTTCTTGTTCCACTTTTCTAGACATAAGTTCCTTATTTTCGGTATTAATTCTGTTGCATAGGGTTTACATGCAAGGTCTATTCCCTTATGAATGGATTCATGTGCAAAACCATCAACAATTTCATTACCCCTAATACCTACGTGTGATGGAATCCACTGAATTTTGACACATACATTTTTATGTTGTAGATCGTTTATCAGTTTCAGTGCTTGGTAGGCAATCGACATTCCTCGGTTGCCCGAGACACATCGAGCCAGGTGTTGTAGTGCACTCCTTGAATCTGATAAAATGACCACATCTTGAGGGTTCAAAAGTTCATTGTAATAAACTAATGCTTTTGTGATTGCCATTAGTTCCGCTCTCATTATGCAAGACTCCTTAGCTAACTTATATTGTCTATTAAAATACTTTTGTGGATCAAAGAATGCACTACCAACACCAACCGAGGATTTGGACCCATCTGTATACAATTTATAAAAGGAATTATATTTTAAGCCTATTACATCTAATGCTTTATGTCTTAGCAGTACACTATTATTACTCTTTTTTGGTAACTCCATATCTGGCAAGTTACATTCAATGCATGATTTAATATTTATATATGATACCCATATGCCTAACTCAAACATGTCTAGAATATTATTTCGGGATCCTTGAATATCTTCACGAGCTAGTTGATTATTGACATTTAATTAACATTAAATAGTGTTTAAACTGATTTGGAACGCTGAAATGCTACTAGAAACTAGTAATCCTGCTAGCGAAAACAAATATTATTTTCTCGGCCGTAATGTAGCCTAGATATCGCCAGGGTACCTAATATGCTCAATTCTAAATGATGGGTACCTAATTAGGTACCAATTCATACGATTCTATACCTGTGCCACTTGGCCAATTATCTTTCTTCCTTTGATTGAAAAGAAAATTAATTTAAACTGATAACTTTCGTCGGTCATTTTAGTCATTTGTTATTTATTTGGTTTTATTTTTCTCACATTTTTATCCTCGTCGCCAATGTAACGTCCACTGTTATCGTGAGGGGGCTTGCTCAGTAAAACACAAGGTTTAGTTCCGTTCACGTGCGACACGTCCAGCGTCTGCGCGACCTACCCTCAGTCTGACGCGACAGCGAGCGGTTCGCCGTGCACATTTATTTATGTATACATTACATGTCTGTCCGTCCGTCTGTCACAGCCCATAAGTACTGGACCAATTAAGTTGAAATTTGGTACACATATGTAAATTCGTGACCCAAAGACTGACACTTTACGTAAACAAATTAATTTTAAACATGGAGGCCACTTTTGGGGGGTAAATGAGAAAATAAAAAAAATATGTTTTTAAACTACTTATATCGTGTTACATATCACATGAAAGAGCTCATTTTGAGAATTTCAAATATATTTTTGTTGTAATTTTAAAATAAATAGTTTAGAAGTTATTTAAGAAAATAGCAAAAAAATTACCCCCCCCCCCCTTTATCGCCGAAACTACTGGGTCTAAAATTATGAAAAAAATATACTAAAAGTTCTTTACCTATAGATGACAGGAAAACCTATTAGAAATACGCAGTCAAGCGTGAGTCGGACTAACTACTTAGTTTTTGATCCGACCCCTACGGGTTTTTAAAGGCAATTCACTCGTGTTTCACATATAAAAAATACATTGTTAAAAATTGGGTAATGTACGGAACCATTGGAACGCGAGTCCGACTCGCACTTGGCCGGTTTTAAAAACTAAATTCGGGTAGTTTAGTGGTGTTTTATTAATATCTCCGTTGACATTATGTAGCTAATTATAAATAATACTCGCCTGTACAATATACATGTAAAGTACATAGAGACAAATGGAAGGTAGCTGGTACTTATAGCACAGGTTTATACGTAATTTAAGTACCAACGAAAGATCTTAGACAGATATACCTATGTAACACAACTTATGAAATTATGTATGAATGTAACCTTTTGAGCTTAATAAACTTTATCTTATCTTATCTTATCTTACATTTGCTGGGATGTCAGTCTTTCCGTGACCACAGCTGGTGCAACTCAGCTGAAACTCGGAATTTAAGGTAAAAACAATGAAATTATATCGCGGTAGACCCGTTTGTGTAATTAAATATATAGTAATTCTACTTCATATTCATTTAATACCTACCTAATTAGTTGATACATATGTCGCAGTCGGATCGTATAATCCGCCGTATTACATTACGGCTAGCCGTTTTCAAAAACAGGGGCGTTTTGAAATGCGGCGGTTTAACGATTAGCCGGATTGAATGCGGCTGAATGAGAATCGGCCGGAATGTATTCGGCGCCATACGTTCTTCAACACGGCTAGCCGTAATGTAATACAGCGAGTCATTAGCCTCCGCTTTGACAGTTTTTAGTTCCCATTTTAAACACCCGTGGCGCTGCCTGACAAACGCTGGGGTGTCCATCAAATCTGGAGTTCATCGGACTGTTTCTTTTCAAAAAACATTTCTTTCGCAACTTAACTAGACGGAGCCCCGCTTCGCGGGGCTCCTATTTCTGAGCGGTTTGCCCTTCGGGCATCTGAAGCTACCTAACGAACCTAACCTACCTACATATTGATTTAGTGAGACGTCCGTGAAAACATTACACTTTGGGGAAAAAAGCGTAGGTAGGTAAGTAGGTTAGGTTCGTTAGGTAGCTTCAGATGCCCGAAGGGCAAACCGCCCAGAAATAGGAGCCCCGCTTGCGGGGCTCCGTCTATTTAAGTTGCGAAGGAAATGTTTTGGAAAATAAACACATGTAGTGCGGTGGGACCATGGTAAAAATAAATTAAATTGCAAACATTGTCAAACTCCGGTTATGTAGGCGACCGAAAGAACTGGTCACTCTACAATCTAAAATAGTAGTACGATGCGGCTAAACGTTGGCCGCCTTATTGAAGAACGTATCGCAATGACAATCCGGCTAATCGTCGAACCGCCGCATTTCAAAACGCCCCTGTTTTTGATAACGGCTAGCCGTAATGTAATACGGCGGATTATACGATCTGACTACGACATATACACATATAATGAAAATAAAATAGACGGAGAATTTCCGAAATTCAATTTTTAAGTTTCATGCCATCTAGTGCATTTTACAAACATAAATTAGTGTTAAGTAGCTGATGTAACTATGTTGAGCTCTAATTAGTTACCTATCAAATCAACAGATGGCAACACATAACTTCATGCTAATTTGATTTACACGCCATCTAGTGCATTTGTTGCGAACTACGAAAACTGTTTCTTAGGGGTATTAAATCAGCATCCGTGGGGCGTCACGTCACGCCGGCAAACCAAACAACGTTTGCATAATTTGACTAATATTCGAATGGTGGCGCTGTGCGTATAATGGAATTTATAGGTGGATTTAGAATTTTAGACTTGATTTAGACCAAACGAGCGAATGTTCATTCTAGTCTTAATTAAATAACTATTAGGAATATATGTAAATAATATGTACAATTTTAGATTATATTAGTATGTTGTCCTATGTGGAACCATGTTGCTGTGCCCTAACAGGGCGTCACATGAACTGCTTATATTTAAGAACACCTGTTCCTGCTATGTGATATGCAATAAACGATTTCAATTTCAATTTCAATAGTCATGCTATCCCCACTCTACCATTTTTTGAAGTGAAAACATCTTTAGCGCTGAGCACTTTTTGAGGTGGGGAAAAAATGATAAACTCGCGTAACGCGTAACGCGCTGACGTCATGTGTGACGGACAATGTTATTCACCAAAGAACATTAGTCATAACGTATCATAATCAATTCAATTATTTAAAAATAAGTTCAAAAACTAAAACCCGACTACTGCAAATCGCGCTCTAAAAAGTATGAAACAAGATATAATTCTTATCTGAAATTATCATACAGGAAAATTATAAGAGTTATCATTTTTTTATATATTTACAGAGATTCAGAGGATAGCCGTGGACGTATGCCACGATTATAAACTTTAAGGTAAAGTGGTATACGAATATATAGGTATGTAAATATATAAAAAAATGATAACTCTTATAATTTTCCTGTATGATAATTTCAGATAAGAATTCTAACTTGTTTCATACTTTTTAGAGCGCGATTTGCAGTAGTCGGGTTTTAGTTTTTGAACTTATTTTTTATTTAATTAATTTTGCGGTCATCCGATTTGATTTCGACAACAATGATTTCGTTACTATTTGAAGTCACTTTATATTACTTTTGCGAGGGCGTCCTCAGTACAGAAATGCACGCAGAACGACAACCTTTGGCATGAAGGCGCCTTCGGCGCCTGGCTTTGGAACGCGTACAGCGAGCCTCGTACGTCGGGCTACGCTCGACTCTTTTAGTATGAGGGCGCCGTAGGTGCCCGGCTTTGGACCACGTGGAGCGCGCCACGTACGTCGGGCTAGGCCCGACTCTTTTAGTACGAGGGCGCCGAAGGCGCCCGGCTTTGGAACGCGTACATCGTGCCTCGTACGTCGGGCTACGCTCGACTCTTTTAGTATGAGGGCGCCGAAGGCGCCCGGCTTTGTAACGCGTACATCGTGCCTCGTACGTCAGGCTACGCTCGACTCTTTTAGTATGAGGGCGCGAACGGCGCCCGGCTTTGGAACGCGTACAGCGAGCCTCGTACGTCGGGCTACGCCCGACTCTTTTAGTATGAGGGCGCCGAAGGCGCCCGGCTTTGGAACGCGTACATCGTGCCTCGTACGTCGGGCTACGCCCGACTCTTTTAGTATGAGGGCGCCGAAGGCGCCCGGCTTTGGAACGCGTACATCGTGCCTCGTACGTCGGGCTACGCACGACTCTTTTAGTTTGAGGGCGCCGAAGGCGCCCGGCTTTGGAACGCAAACATCGTGCCTCGTACGTCGGGCTACGCCCGACTCTTTTAGTATGAGGGTGCCGAAGGCGAACAGCTTTGGACCGCGTACAGCGCGCCACGTACATCGGGCTACGGCTGACCCTCTTAGTGTCGCCTTTTGAACCGAGTCCGGTGCGTCGCATAGGTACGTTTCAGTATGCTTCGCCTGACCACTGCGAATTTTACGAGGTGAATATACTAAGCAACTTTTACCATGGGACCAAACATGAACTCGTAAAAAATTTTGCAGATCTGGACTTCTATACCTATTCACGATCTTCTATACATACATATCTATCTATACATATAATAAAGCTGAAGAGGGTCGAAAGTCTGTACATGGAAGATATTCGAAAAAAAATTGGCTAGTGATACTTAGAATCGATAACAGAACACGTTCCAACAGTTTTTAGAATTTTTGTCTGTTTATCTGTTTATCTGTTTGTCTGTTTATTTGAACGCGCATCACGTGAAAACGGCTGAACGGATTTTGATGCAAACTTTACTACTCTGTCGAGAAAATCCCCGGCCAGGTTATAGGCTATAAAAATTCAACCCCTAAAATGCCAGCTGTCAAACCCTTGCTCAAACTACCTACATACATAACACCTCCACCGTTATTTTAAAGAAACTTTTTTTAAACAATATAACGATAAACAATTGAGTTTATAATAAAGCTATTTAATTATGGTCCGTCTAAATAGGTACATGCGTTATTACATTTTAAAACCAGTACTACCACTACCCTTCGCACGACTTGTTTACCTCACTATACAAGTTATAAATCGTTCTTGCCTTACAACAAAAAAAACTTGTAGTGCAAATCAAACTCAGGAAACAAACTTACATAAGAATATTAATGGTCCTAAGCTGAAAGACAGTAATATACCTACATGTGTTTATGAGCATTATACTAATAAGTACACAATAACAATGCTTTTTTTTCCTATCGCATTGCTTACTACAATTTATTACAGTTAATGAAAAGCGGTTAATTCAATACAATTAGATGTAATGACACCATAATCTTAAAATTAAATTAACAAGTCTATATGTATACTTAATAGTAGTACAATTATAGGCATAGCCTTGATTTCAGACCTGAATATACCTAATATAGCAGTAAAAAAAAAAAGAAAGAATTACAATGGCAAGTATTCCATACAACTCTTTAAATCACTTAAACTACGGAAACGAAAATGAAATTACTCTAGTTAAAAAAAATACTTCCTCGAACCCATATCTTATTGGAGGATTTCGATTTCTAGGGGGCTGATACCTCGGAGTCGGGTCGGGCGGTAAAATTTGGGCCCCGCTCGTGCCACCGCGCTCGACCGGACTGTTCGGACCTGCGGCTCCCGACTGTGCCCCGTCACACGGGAAAAGTAACAAAGTATTTCTTGAACGCCGTTTTATTTGGTCGACATGACGATGAACAATTTCGCCCGTAATAGTTTCTACTGCGTAATCTGAGCTACCTAAACTTTCTTTAATAATTCCTTCGAGCCACCTGTCCGCATTCCTCGAGCTGTAATTTCTGTACCAAATCATATCACCCGCTTGGAAACCCCGATGCGCACCGCCAGCAGCGCGTTGTTGCCGCGCCTGCGCTTCGCGCGCGTGCGCCTTCTCTCCGGTTTTAAACAATCCAGACGTGTGCGTAAATTTCTACCTTGTAAAATGTTGGCAGGACTGTCCCCCGTCAAACTATGTATTGTATTTCTATAAATTAAAAGGAATCTACTCAGAGCTATTTCCGCATCGAGTTTCTGTTTTTGTGCCTTGATCAAAACGTGTTTACATATTTTTACAGCGCTTTCCGCCGCACCGTTAGACGAAGGGTGGTATGGGGCTGTAAATATATGCTCCACGCCGTTACTTTTAATGAAAAACTGAAATTCGTGACTAGCAAAGGGAGGTCCGTTATCTGATACTACCTGTTTAGGTATACCAAATCTAGCCCAGATTTCTCGCAACTTAGCGATGACAGCGGCCGCCGTGGTACTCGCCATTTTTATAACCTCGATCCACTTAGAACACGCGTCTACCATTACTAGGTACATAACTCCTGTGAGGGGTCCTAAAAAATCTAGGTGTAACCTGGTCCATGGGCGCTCCGGCCGCGAATTTACAAAGCCTATACTGATAAGGTCCAGATGCGAACTGAACTGGATTAGCTTTTGTTTGGACAAAACTTGACCAAACCCTAATCCAGTACAGTACAGAAATTTACTGAAATCGTATAGACTTTGTTGGCTAAATTAATATGGATATTATTGCTACAAATGCTAGTTTGTTGCGATCTAAACATGAATAATATTTTAGTAATGACTCCGATTGTATTGTAATAATTACCGTTCGTGCTAATTACTTAAAAATGCCTAATTTTTTTTTTCATTTAAGAACTATATCAGTTGAGATTTCTTATTAGGACATGTTTAATGTGAAATCGTAATACAATTTTATAAGTCGACTGTATTTTATAATACATTGGTACATAACGAAGTAGATGATTTATTTAAGGACCAAGATTTACTACGGTGTTCTGCCTTTTCTCCGAAGTTTTATTGTCCGAATTTCACTTGCCAGACAACTTTTCGCAGATGATTTACTTTGGCAACCAACATTCGCCAAATTTTCATCATGACAACGTTTTACTTTATAGAATTATTGTTAATTAGATTATTACTATGTGTACAACGTTTTGGAGTACATTTCTTTGGTCAAATCATTCAACTTGCTAGATACCTATTTATGAATACGATATCGTCTAGTCATTTGAGAGAGTTCACTGAGTCAAGATAGGTGCGACGACGAGCGAAGCGAGAAAGAGCGTGTTAGGTGAACTGCGACCAAACAGCGAACCGACTTTTTTTTTACATAGAACGACTTTTCTGGCAACAGTTCATTTTCCTGGGGGTTGCAGTTCTAACCTAACCTAAGCCACTTTTCTGGCAATAGTTCATTTTCTTGAGGGTCGCAGTTCTAACTTAACCTAACCCACATTTTTGGTAACAGTTCGTTTTTTTGGGGGTCGCAGTTCTAACCTAACCTAACCCACTTTTCCAGCAACATTTCGTTTTCTTGGAGGTTGCAGATCAAACTAACCTAAACTACTTTTTTGGCAATTTACATGAATACTAGATGAAAAGTAATTTAGTAAAAAAATAATTGTTGAAATCAATATTCAGTGAACTTTAGTGTCGTACAAATAATACTCGATGAATAATATTGAATAATGACGGCGAGACTCCGCTCGACTAGGTATTGTGAGAGCATTAATGTTTAAATATATCGCGACAAAATCTAAACCATTTGAGTAAATGAGTATTATTAAAATTTAGATATCACATTCAAACGTGCCTGAACTTACTAAACTCGACTAGGTTTTGGCGTGAATAATATTTGAAAATATGTATGCAAAAAGCTAATCCATTTCAGTGACTACTTTTTACCGAAACGGTATAGATATTGTCAAGTAATATGCATAAACAAAAGCTCTCCTATTAAAATCTGAGTCGTGACTGAAATAGTATAGCTTTTGTAAATTCGCGCTCCGGCCAGGGCCAGGCGCGCGGGGCCTGTGCTGGCGGCGCACTGGCTGTCGCCGCGCACACGGCGCACGCGCCGCACGCCTGCTCAATCGCTTCATCCATGCCCGGAAACCAGGCATAACTTCTCGCTAATGATTTGGTCTTTCCTACTCCCATATAAGTTTCATGAAGTTCCCTAATAACCTTGTCTTGGCAGCCCACCGGTATGACCACTCGGTGTCCCCACATAATGCATCCCAGTTCTAAATAGAGTTCCTTCCTATGATTGAAATACGGTTTCAATTGTTCTATTTCTATGGAATCTGGCCACCCATCTAAAATAAAACTTAACGCGAGACAGTAACGGGTCTTTCCTAGTTTCAGCCTTTAGCACTTTGTAATCTAATAGCAAGGCGTCAGACGCAAAGTGGAGATAGGTTTGTTCTGGCTCCCTTTTCTCATTCTCCACTTCACTTACTTTATGCGCCTTGATAAGTCGCGATAAGACATCCGCCACGTTTTGCTCTGATTTGACGTATTCTATGTCGAAATCGTACGCCGACAAGCATAAAGCCCATCTTTGTAATCTACTGGCCGTCATACTCGGTATACGCCTACATTGGGTCCAAAAATACTAACCAGGGGCTTATGATCTGTTCGCAAAGAAAAACGCCTACCATATAAGTATCGGTGAAAACGTTTGACCGCAAAATAGATTGATAACGCCTCTTTATGAATTTGGCTATAATTGCGCTCAGCCGCGGTAAGCGCGCGCGACGCGTATGCTAAAGGACGCTCGGAGCCATCGGAGTAACGCTGAGCCAAAATGGCACCTACTGCGAAGGAACTAGCGTCACTTGTGACCACCACCTTCAACGCGGGGTCGTAATGCGCGAGTACCTCGGCACTTGACAACATAATTTTTACCCTATCAAACGCTATAATCTGTTGTTCACCCCACTGCCATCTAGTGTGTTTTTGTAACAACGCATGAAGTGGCGCCAAATAATTACCGAGATGCTTGATGAACTTAGCATAAAAATTAACCATGCCTAAAAATGATCGGAGTTCACTGACATTACTAGGGTACGGCATTTTCAAGATCGGTTTTATTTAGCTTTGTCTACACTTACACCCCTTTTGTCAATAACATACCCCAAATACGTAACCTTTTCTTGTAAAAATAACCATTTTTCCTTTTTTAATTTTAAACCATTCGCCTGCAATCTAGCTAGAACCGTATTTACCGTAGTTAAATGTTGCTTTAAGTTACTCCCCGTAATTAAAATATCATCGTAGAACACAACCACGTTATCAATACTTTGTAGGAGGTTACTCATCAACCTTTGAAAAATACCTGGACTGGAAGCTAAGCCAAAAACCAATCTATTATATGTGAATAACCCTCGGTGCGTGTTAATGACCGTATATTTCTTTGATTCCTCGTCTAGTAATACTTGAGAATATGCTTGTGGCAGATCCAATTTTGTAAAATATGTACTACCACTGAGGCTACTAAACACATCTTCTATTCTCGGAACGGGATATTTGTCGACTAATAAAACTTTGTTCAATGTTACCTTGTAATCGGCACAAAGGCGTAAGCTGCCGTCAGGCTTACGTATGAGAACGAGTGGCGTGGCGCGTGGCCCAGTCGGAGGCATCAACAGGCTCGATGATACCGGTGCTTAACATGGAGTCGAGCTCCGCGTCGACGCGCTCACGGAGCGCGTAGGGCAGCGGGCGCGCACGGTGGAACACGGCGGCGGCGCCAGGACGCACGCGCAGCGTCACCGTCCCACCGTGAACCGACCCAGCCCGCCATCAAACAACTCTTTATGCCTGCAAAAAATATCGTTCACAATTTCATTTTCCGTTCCCGATTCCACAAAGTTTAATGGCAAAGGCACTTCAGCACGTAACCCTAAATGTGCCATCCACTGCCGGCCCAACAAATTTGTACTATTCCCGCTCCTGATGACATACAAATCGAGATTCTTTCTAACATTATTACACTCCACTGGTACATTAATATAGCCCAACGGTCTAATCTTACCATAATCATATAATGTTAAGACTGTATCACAACTACGTAACAACTACGGAACAAATTCTCATACACTTTGTCACTAACACACGATATAGCGCTCCCCGAGTCAATCTCCATTATAAGACGAACATTATTTACACTGATTGCTATGCTCACCGGTCTGTAATCTGCTAAGGACATTTGATTAATACATTCGTCCTCAGTGCACTCGTCCACTTCCTCCGTAGATTGATATTCGTTGTTCTGTAGCCAAAATGCATTAGTACCCCGGCGTGGGCCTCCGCTGCGCCCGCGCGGCCACCGTGACCGCGCGCCCCGGCCAGTGGAAGCGCCATCTCGACGCCTACCCGCCGGCCCACCGATTTGTTCCATCGGGTTTGGGCAAACGCGCCTTAAATGACCAATCTTCCCACACCTACTGCACACGAAACTCTGGAATCTGCATTCCGTGAAGTTATAATAACGGTCCCCGCACGCCGTGCACCCGTTTTTAAAATTCACTGCACTCATGTTTTGTTGATTTTGATGTCGCGAGGCACTCCCAAATTGCAATGTACTAGGCTTTGCTGTGCTGGTGCTTGCATGATGCACCCCCTCCGCCGACGTCCCCGCGCCCCCGCTAGAATCCACCGCTAGTGCATCTCTTTCCGCCGCCTCAAGGTTCGATGCGATAGACACAGCTTTCTCGAAGTCTAATTTCGATTCGGTAAATAATCTTTGCCGAAATAAATCGTTACTAATCCCGCATGCAAATTGATCGCGCAAATTATCGTTAAGTGTTGTTTTAAAATCACAATAGCGAGATAATTTTTTTAACTCCGCTACATAATCTTTTACTGCCTGTGGCCTATCCCACAAAACTTACAATTACAATTTTACAAGTGTCAAGTTACAAGTTTGTAATAATACAAATGTGCGTACCACAAAATATACAAGTAACAAATTTGTAGTGGAAAATTCTTACAAATATGTAAATTGTATCGACAAGTCTACAATTTATTGTATCACAAAACTTTACATACGCTACATATCTTTTCCGGAAAATGTACAAATTTGTAGCTGACAATTGTTTTGTGCTACATTAAATTGTAGTAATAATTATACATATTAGGTCATTACCTATGAAATTGGCGTTTTGTTCGGAGAATTTCAACGAAACACGAATTTCCATACAATTAATTTTGCGGATATTTTTTTGATGGCTAATTCAAACCAAACAAAATTTTTCCAGTAATTTTTGACACCTTTAAGGTATGTTTTCAATATCTCCATTTCTTGAAAATTGGTACCATTAGAAAAATATAAGTAATTTTAATACTCGAACCGACAGCACATGAAAAGACCTATTTTCAAGGCTTAATTCTGAACACTTAACAATAAAAAATAACAATTAATTGTATGTAAAATCGTTGTTTATTGAGTGCACTGTAGTTTTATTGTAATTGTGTATGTACTTTTGTAAAAAAAAAAAACTAGGATCAGACTTATATCTATGAACAAAAACGCCAATTTCATAGGTAAGGACCTAATATATGTAGAATTGTACCTACAATTTAACAATTCTCTAAACGTGTGTCGCACCCTCTTGCTACAATTGCTACTGTACGAATACTAGTAATTGCAGTATATTTTATCATATTTAGCGATTCCAACCCTTTGTATATAGGTATACCTACCACGAAATATTTAGTTCAAGTAGCAGTGATAGTGATCCTAGGTGTCATGAATTTCATATATAGGTACGTATGTAACCCCAATTTTACTTAGCTTTAATTTAATTTACGATATACTCATAGGTCCTGGAAAAAAATGCATATTTTCAAATTGAGCTTACCATCGTACTCCTTTTTCAATTTTGTCACATAGTGTCCCTTATTTCCGATCTTTCTCTCTCATTATTCCTAAATCATTTAAATTTTGCGTTATCTCCTTCAATTTATTTATTTACACAGTGTGCGTAATGGTCAGTTTAGCTTGCAAATCCACTGTAATGTCAGTTGGTATGTAAATGCTAGTAGATAGATCACTATATAAATATAATTAATGTAATTCTTGCGTATTGCGTATAAAGTGAAACTACCTTCAACATTAAAGAAGCAAAATAAATTGTTACATATTTGTAGTTGTAACATTACAATTTTCGCTTGTATATTTACAAATCAACAATTCTACAATTATGTAGCTGTCGTGACATACCTTTATTCTTTGTGATACGCTTTCACAAAAAAGACATATTTGTATACTGCAGACTTGTAACGAATACATATTTGTAATTATTGTGGTACATTTTTTTGTTTACAATTTAACAATATTGTCGAATTGTACACTTGTAAAGTTTTGTGGGATAGGCACTGACCTTTGCCCTGACGACATTGGCGGAAGCGAAAACGTTCTGCCAACACAGATGGCGGTGGTTGGAGATGGTTTTCCATTATTTTTACAACCTCTGAATATGTTAACTACCCTGGTTTTTTAGGGCTACATAGGGTTACCATTAATTCATATGCTCTATCACCGATGGCCGAGATCAACACCTAAGCTAGCGGTAGCTTCATGTCGTCCGCGGTCGAGTTAACCTTAAAGTACATTTCCACTCTGTCCACATATACTCGCCAATTCCCATTACTTATGTCGAATGCACTTAACTTGCCGATGGTTGTCATCTACTCACACGCGAAATACTTCGAAAAACTGTATTTTTGCCACCCCGTCGCCAGTGTTAAATAAAAGACTAGGTGTGGTTCTGTAGATGATCATTTAATGCGAGCTGTCAAACCCTTGCTCAAACTACCTACATACATAACAAAATTAACTCTTAGTTTAGAAGAGGGGGTTTGGATATCAACAAATTTAATTGAATAATTATGTTGATTTAATAATACAACAAAATTAAACGACAGTAAATTAATTGCCCCTCATTGCACAGTGCCATCTTTTAGGGAACTGAGTAAACATTAAGTAATCAGGAAAATTAAAAATGATTTTACATAGTTACGTAGTGGTAAAATAAACACACATATCAACACGCGTTTAATTGCATAATTATTAAAAAAAAAACATTTTCTCCGTCATGAATTATACCTAACTAGACGGGCCCGCAGCTCCGCTCGCGTAAATGAAATAAAGAGTTTGTCTTATGTTTAGGTTAATACCGATATTATTATGTATTGAACCCTGCCAGGTTTATAACTGTGATAGGGACTTCTTATTTGTTACCGATATTTGGATAACTTAATTCGCAAATTTCTCAAAAAATTATGTGATTTGATAAAAGGAAAGATTGTATTTTTTCATCTACGTAGATATTTATTTAAAACTTGTTTCAACATAAAATTATTATTTATTTTTATAAGCCCAATTGCAAAAACGTTCATTAGATTAATTTCCGCCTTAAGACGAATATGTACGACCACCGCCCATAAATCGCATTTTCATACAAACGTAAGTAGTCCCCATTTCCCTTTCTGGATATTGACATTACTTACGACGGCTACGGTGACGCAACGACCCAAAATGAGTCTTGTCCTCCGACACCAGATCACGCCATGTTTCCCGGTCTTGCGATAGTCGTCTCTCGCCAGTCGTCATGGCCGAGGTTGAGCAGATCTTGAGCAACTACGTCGTTCCAGCGATACCTAGGACGTCCAAGTACGCTCTCTTCAAGGCTCGTATCCGAGCCTCTGAAGCTGAGCCGCTTTGGTCTCTCCAATGCCCAAATATATCACCACTATAACGGAACACATCCTTATTTCTATGGCAACAAAGTTATATTACTATATATTCGGCTACTTTAGCCGTCACTATATATGTATTTGATGCTGACTGTACATTTGGGGGTTGCATTTTAATTACGAATTATAGGGAGGCGGGAGGGGGAGGGAGGGGGGAGGGGGTAGGTACTCCCCTGACCGGGAGGGTCAGGGAGGGAAAGTTAGGAAATCAATAGTTACCACGAAAAATTTATTTTTATTTTTTGGGGTTATGTTCAATAAAACAAAGTGTACGAAAGGGTAACCAATTTGGACTTAGAAAATTTCGTATACATATTTTTGAGCACTTTGTCCGTATACATGTTTTTGAGCACTTTGTCCGTATACATGTTTTTGACCACTGTATTTCTTTTTTGACAGCGAGTCGGGTGTGTTGTGAACGCAAGATACCTAACACTCCTCCATTCGCTCGTCGTCGTACCTAATGGTGACTCTGGTACTGTATGTCGTTCCGTCACACGTATAAAAAAAACTACGCGTCTCCTAGACACAAATCGGGTGTCATTTGAAAGGGGTGACCAACCCCTATAAAATACCACCCTCCCCCCCCCCCTCCATATAATGCGTGATTCAAATGCCAACCCTACATTTATCATATATCTAATGGCGACTACACATTCATGAAGCAAATTTCCGAGTTTGGCTCCGATATACAGGATGATTCAGGAGACGTGAGCAGGACTAATACTGCGCATTTCGTAGATTATAAGCAACACTTTCGTATCAGTATTAGTGAGGTTAACGTTAATTTTCTAGTCGTGTTGAAAAAAAAAGTTATTAATTTATTTACGACATGCGTGGTCACCCTAAAATTAGAATACTAAACTACCGATATTCTGTGTCAAATTGAATGTCACCACTGTCATCGCGGTCAGTACGGTTACCATCAGTTTGTCACTGACATAAACGCCGTCGAGAACGTAATTTACTTTCTATACATCTCGCTCGCACTCGCCTATTAGTGCAAACGGGATGTATAGAAAGTAAATTACGTTCTCGACGGCGTTTATGTCAGTGACAAACTGATGGTAACCGTACTGGTTACTTTTGAAAACTCGTATCTCACTCAAGTTTGACAGTTTATTTTCTTCGTAATCAAAAATTAAAGAGGTTTTATGCTTATTCATTAGGTCTTGTAGGGTGACCATGATTGTAGAGGATTAAATTTGCCCTCAACAAAAAGTTAAAAAATAGGAAAAATACGACGGTGATCGATCAATTATCAGTTACTGAGTGTGCAGGATTAGTCCTGCTCACGTCTCATGAATCACCCTGTATATATCGGAGCCACCAAGGTCGCTCAAAAATATCTGGACATGCACTTTAACTACATTATAATTTACATTGTTCAGATATTTGTGAATACCTCGGCCGCTCCGATATATCTGATGGTGACTGTTCAGCAAGAAGAAAAAATCCTACCTGGTTGAGTCGTATCGTATTACGCGAGAAAACAGTTCCCGTATTGGTTATATCTCTAAAGTCATTAAAGTATAATTATCACACACACATTATTACGGGCACCATCCCACGAATGGCAATGTTTGCCGTGAAAGCCAATCTGAATAATATAACTCAAATAGAAATTTAAAACAATAAAATACAAATTATTAACACGATAATCATACGATAATACTAATTTGATTGATGTCATGTATGGCATATGTCACTCGTATGGGCATAGACTAAGATTGAGGTTGGCGGCACTTTTTATTTTACTTCGTGTAATAAAACGCCGCAATAACTGTATACCAACATGACAAACATATACATTTGGTGTGTCTGTAGCACCACATCAAATAATTTTGTCTGTACCACCACCGAAACGTAACTAACCGAGAGTTGCCGGAAATAGCCGATCATCGTAAAATGAAGATTGTTATGAAAATTTCTTTTGCTTATTGTAAATTAAATACGCATCGAAAGCGATAGTTTTTATGCTCTAGTTCTATTCTTATATTTAGATAATAGACTTAAACAGTTTTTTCTTATCATACGTGCGTCGTATTCGAGATACGTGTCAAAAACTTTTTTAGAAGTTTGTAAGGCGCCATCTCGCTTCTTCGCTCGTTTTTTATCCCGTTCTGGTTTTTAAATTTTATATATATGATGATGATCGTTATTATATCGCATCCATATCAAATCCATATTCATACGTATCGCCTCCTTTAAGCACTTAATAATGGCCACGAAGGTGGCTACTTTGAAAAAAAAATATTGACCTCTGTCATTTGCAGTGCCGGATTACCCCTTTTAAGCAAAATAAGCACTTGCTTAGGGCACCACGTCTAGGGGGCACCAAAACCGTAGGCAAAAAAACGCGCAGGCTGCATCAGCATTGCAGTCGTGGTGGAGTGGGTACCTACATGAAACTTTTATACGTGTACAAGTATCCATCTAATAAAGAGGGGTCGTAGGGATCAAGTAAGAGAGTGAGGGTACGTAAGAACATCTCCAACGTAGGCTTTCGATTTGACCCTACGCGGAGGGCCTTAAAGTCATGGAAAAATATCTGGCTTTCGGGCTTGCGGCCAGCCGATTTGTTCGACATAGGTTACCGATTTTATAGCGAATTTTGCTCTCTTGCACGCCAGATTTGTCGGCCAAGCCGAGTTGCTCCTTAGCCGCGATCCTGGGACCTAACTGTCAAAGTGTTATAAGGGGCCCCGTGAAAGCCGAAAACTAAAAGCATCCTATCAAGTAGCGCTTTCGAGTGAAGCCAAAGAGCGAGCAGTAGAAGAGTCGTGATTAACTACATGCATAGATTCGATTTCAAGCCACTCTTATGCAATTCGGCGTTAGGTCTTATGCGAGGCCTTCTGCCTTACGGCAAAGTTTATCTTCTGCCTTAATTACACTTGGGTGTGGATCCAAATCCAAGCTTTCCTCTTTAGCAGCGGGGCCTTACTCACACTTCGCCAATTCAATTCACTAGGTCAATTCCAAGCTCTGCTTTCTTGCATCTTTTCTGTATGAAAACAACCTCGCTGAGACCCTTAAATATCGAGCCCTATGCGAAGCTCGGCTGATAGAAAACTGTCCCATCCCTTCTCTGTATGAAATCCTGGATTCGCGCCTGGTTGGGACTAAAAGTATAAATGTACAATATGTCTATCAAATTGCGTTTTTTATATCGAAAAATTTTCGCGCTCGCTTCGCTTGTTTTTTTATTATTATTTTATTTAGAAACAAACAGTCTTATAAAACATGTAGGTAAGTAAGCTAACAGTTAGAATTTCATATAGTGTAGACCTATAGTTTCCTATATGTAAAACATATTTTGTAATAAACTTAATACTATGAAATGCTATATATTGGCCCCACGTTGGGCGCCAATGTAATGATTCGGGTTCTTGAATTCGATGTTAGATAAAACAATTGGTGACAGTTAACTTTATACTATATTTATTGAATACAACTAGAACCTTAAATATTAAAATATAGTGAAATAGACACAGTTTACGATATTGCTAAAATAACTAAGAGATTCTCGTCAACGACCAGGGGTTACACAAAAGTATAAATCATAAAAACTAATATAAATGAAGATAAAAACTAAAACACTAAATGTAAACAAAAACAAAAAAATAAAAAGAAACAAAAAGAGTTCACTTTCGTAGGAAGCGAACCCGGACCACTTGCTCAGCAGCCGAGCGCTCCAGCTTCAAGTCCAAATCGTCTCGTGACAACTGTAGCGAAATTATGGATGGTATTCTCAGCAATGCTATTCCGGGAGTTTTTATAATTTCCATAAATTATTATCCCGACAGAAAGGGCGTTCCCGTATGCTGTGAACAAAGTGTCGCACAGTGAGTGTGAATAACACTTTTATATTTAAAAAACTTCTATAATCACAAAGTGACATCAATTAAGCTAAATGATCAGCCGGTACACTTACCCCGTGACTATCTCTGGCACTCACACGCACAAATATCACAACAAACTCCCACCGATACTATTATGGCGTAATATGTCCGTAAATCTGCGTGTTTTAATTAATCGCCGTTGACCACTAGTCTACTGCTAGTTGCGGAAAGATGGCGTTACTATGTAATAAGTGACTTATGCCGCTACTACTTGCCGTGATGCGTACGCGTATATAGCGCATGCATCACATAAATATAACAACTATAAAAAATAACAAATAACACATAATGAGATAGCTTAGCCTAACTTTCAGACTTAGGTTAAAAATAAAGAATAAATCTTCTTCTTAAATAACCCTAACAACTTCAATAACTTTCTTCTAAAAATTACATTCGAGTGGCGACTGCAGCAGCATTACTCTGTTGCAACGTTACTGCTGCAGCACTGTAAATTTTCGTGATAAAATGATGTGACTGATTTCCATACTAAAAGTAAAATGTACAATTGTCTATCAAATTGCGTTTTTTATATCGAAAAATGTTCGCGCTCGCTTCGCTCGCGTTTTCAATAACTTTCTAAGATATGATAAAGGTGACATTCGGGTGGCGACTGCAGCAGCATTACTCTGTTGCAACGTTATTGCTGCAGCACTGTAAATTTTCGTGATAAAATGATGTGACTGATTTCCATGCTAAAAGTAAAAATGTACAACTGCCTATCAAATTGCGTTTTTATATCGAAAAATTTTCGCGCTCGCTTCGCTTGCGTTTTCAATAACCTTCTAAGATATGATAAAGGTGACATTCGGGTGGCGACTGCAACAGCATTACTCTGTTACAACGTTACTGCTGCAGCACTGTCAATTTTCGTGATATAATGATGTGACTGATTTCCATACTAAAAGTCAATATGTACAACTGTCTCTCAAATTGCGTTTTTATATCGAAAATTTTGCGTGCTCGCTTCGCTCGCGTTTTTTATAACATTCTAAGATATGATAAAGGTGACATTCGGGTGGCGACTGCATCGCATTACTCTGTTGCAACGTTACTGCTGCGGCACTGTCAATTTTCGTGATAAAATGATGTGACTGATTTCCATTCTCAGCTGTAATGCGGCAATGAACGTCACTCAATTTACCAAAAAAATTCAATGTAATCTTGATGACCCTAGGGAGAGGGGTCACCATGGTCTAGAAATGCTAAGGGCATCAAAATATCTTAGTAATCCGGCACTGGTCGTTTGCGGAGTCAAACGATTTGGGACTCACATTTTATACGCATGCCTTCCCGAAAAAAATCGAATCATTTGCGAAAGTCTCTCAACGCATTGAGGTTACAAGGAGCGCGTGGTCTTCCTCAGGAGGCTTTCGCTCGCGCGCGTAAACCTTACTGTATCGTCCGATATACACCTACTGTTTACTCTATTATTGTGAATAATTATATTTTTGTAAAGAAAACGTGTTTTTATTCCAACATGACTTTAATGACTGACGTTTTTATATTTCATCAAATAAACCAAAGAGTACATTTGACATATAACTTAAAAGAGGCTGAACATACCGCCCACCAAAATACTAATTTTTAAACTCAGAGATGTTAACTAAGTATAACTTAACAACTAAATATATATGCCGTTATACCAATAAATATAACAAAGAAGTGAAACATCCTAATTAAAACAAACAACGCTAAACCACAGCATTCTACTAACGTAAAATCGTATGTTAAACATTAATAAAACGTCAATTTGTACATAAATCTCAAAATTGTGACAAAGAAAATGTTTGTAATATCAAATAGGTATGTAACAATTATGATGACGTCGACCGCCCACCTTGCACTAACTGTACATTAAGTTTGATCGCAGAAAGGTATATCGACTTTAGTTTTGACTTTAGTGTGAAGAGGTCTAACTCTTGAAGCTTAGCTAGGTATCTCTTTAATTATTTTTTGCTTGAATTTTACTTTACCCTCCTTTACTTGACGCATGCTAGGACAACTTCTGGTTGTTTGTAAATTGGCAGAAATGGTACTTATGTCATTAGTTAAAATCCATCCTAAGTGTGTGGATTGAGCGATAACATTGCCCTGTCTTCTCTTAATACCAGAGTCAATAATTTTTCCAAAAACATCGGCCCCAAGGAGAATGTCAATACCATTTGGGGTGTTAAAGGTGGGCTCAGCTAACTTAATGTTATCAAGTCGAGGTAATATGTTATTATAGACTTTCTTAGCTGGCATATTGCGACGAAACGAATTTATAACATAAGCGTTTACCTTCACAGTAAAATCTGGTGTATACCTCGACGAGATTTGTAAATCCATCTTGCCTTTGATGCACATGTTGTTACCTTCGCTGATCCTAGGAACCTCTTTGCTATTTGCCGTTTTCTTTGACCTTAACAACTCGGCTACCCGAGCTGTGACAAATGAAGCTTCGGACCCTTGATGGATCAGTGCTCTGCAGACCAATGGTTGTCCACACTCCGACGCTACATCAACGAGCGCTGTGGGCAATACAATATTTTGTTCAATCTTTGAGTCATCTGTAGTCATAAACACCTTCCCGTTTTCTTGCTTTTGTTTGTTGTTTGTTTGTTTCGTACCCTGATGTATCAACGAATGATGTCGCCCTTTACACAATTGACATGACTTCCTTTGTTTACATCGCCTTACTGCGTGATTTGGTATAAGACAGTTAAAACATACCCTGTTCTGTTCTTTTTAACAAAAACGTACCTTTCATCCACTGGCTGCTCTGCAAATTGCTTATAGTTATAGATATGATGTCTTTCCTTGCAAAATGTGCATTGAATGTCTCCGCTATCAAAGCCGGCTGCCACATGAAACGTCTTGGGATTTGTTGGTTTGTGATTCTTGTTAACTGAATCCACCATTTCCAGAGTTCTGAACCGATTTTCCAAAAACGACTTCAATTTCTCAAAAGTTGGATAAACTGCCATGTCTTCATTGACTAACCTTTCCCAGTGCTTATGAGTGTCAGGATCCAGTTTAGATACTATGACATGAATGACAATGGCATCCCATTCGGCTGTAGGCAAGCTAAGATTTTTTAGTGCGTTTAGACATTCGACCGATGTATCTAGCAGTTGTTTTAATGAGGTGGCTGATTCTTGAACGATTGCCCTTTGGCCAAAGAACCTCTTAAAATGCTAACTGTCATTTTAAGAGGTTCTTTGGCCAAAGGGCAATCGTTCAATGAACCTTTTGTTGTCATAACGCTTCTTCAGAGTGGTCCATGCTTGTATGTAGTTCTCGCCGGTAATGAGAAATTGACGTAAAAGAATTTCGGCGTCACCCTTCAGACTAACCTTTAGATAATGCATAGGTAAAAATCTTAAAATAAGTCGCCTTAATAGAAAGGTGGGAAGGAGGGGGGGTTGGAGGGGGGAGGGGGGGAAACCCCCCTCCAACTTTCCCCCCGCGGAAATCCTTGGTTTCTGAATTATTCATAATTTCATAGTTATAATTTGAGGTTATGACAGTGCCACAGATTGGGTTATTCGCAGACGGTCTAGAACGCAAAATTACTAGTGTAATATTTTGCCTATATCACTTTTAGTCTACATCGCGAACGGTCCAGAACGCAAAATGCCTACATCATTTTCGTCATTTTATCTTTACGTTAGCCATGACGACGGAGCCCCGCTGTCGCGGGGCTCCTATTCTGTGCTGTTTGGCCTTCGGCCATTTGAAGATAACTAACGAACCTAACCGTCCTACCCTAGTGATATAAAAAAGTGGTAATTTTGCGTTCTAGACCGTTCGCGATGTAAACTATAAGGGATATAGGCAAAATATTACACTGGTCATTTTGCGTTCTAGACTGTCTTAATATTCAATGATCACCCAAAAAAAACTTATTTGCGGCAGCTAAAATTGCTTTAAATCAATTTAAAACAATCCAAAACAACCCCTCACAGCGTCAGTTATCCTCAAATAAGGCGACTTATTTTAAGATCCAACCCAATGCATACGTTGTATTGTACGTCATTGAGGGAGTTATTCTTGTGGATTAAAGTGGTGTATAAATCATAAAATGATTGCCATTCAGTGTAATCGCCGCTGAACATCGGGATAGTGATGCGAGGTAATTTTATGTCACTGGTCGACGTTTGATTGCCCGAACTATTTTCTATTTCGTTGTCCCTCGTTTCGGTATTAAACTTGTGTAAAAGATTAGATTAGATTAGATTAATTTATTTCTTATTGAAAATTACATGATATTTAACAATGTCATAAATGTCATAATGTTTCCAAATAACATGAATTCACAAAAAGATCGTCAGATTAAAATAATTAAAAAATAAGTAAAAAATATAAAACAATCAAATAATCATAATAAAAATTAAAAGTACCTATATTAATATTAAATGTCAAAAAGTTACCTATGTATGTCAAAATAAAGCGGTCAAAATGTATATAATGCTAGGGCACCCTAGTTAATATAATGTCATAATAACTAATAATATTGCAAAGTCAAATTAAATAAAATTCCAAACAAACAGCTAAAAACAATAAGAAATAAAAACAATAAAATATAACAATGTCAGATTAAATCATAATAGAAAAATATTTACAAAACTGTCTTCAACTCACCCTTGTTTATATAATAATGTTCTTCAAATGTGTCGTATAGATCTTCTGTAAAGTAAGATAATGTGCATTTATCTTCTTCTGAAACGGTAGTAATCAACCTTTGATGGGTGCTTTTGAATTCCTTGTAGTTATTTTCCAAAGTTTCTAACCGCCCTTCTACGTATCCTGACGTAATTCTTTCTTTTGGATACTTTTTGTAGTTCACGTGGGCCTTTTCCGTTATTTCTAAACAGTCTATTTGTAGTGCAATAAGTTTCTCGGCTGTATTCATATTCAATCAAAATTTCGTAAATTTTATCTAAGTAGGTACTATACGTAAATATATCGTAGACTCTTTGTACACTTCACTGTTCTTTTTATTTTAACTATCCGGTTCGGTTTTGGACCATGTTTACTCTATTAGGGGTCATCTATTAATTACATCACACGTTTAATGACATGTTGTGACAAGGGGGAGAGGGGAGTCACAAACTTTGTGACGTCACTTTAACTTTATCAGTAACCAAAATTTTATTTTAATCGATAATCGTTTTTATTAGTGTAATTTTTTTTTTCATAATCAGTTTTGGGTTATAAATTTACTAATATTTTGACAAAAAATTAATAATACTTAATTCGATTTGCCGATTTCGTTGAAAAAATGTGACGTCACACCAGGGGGGGAGGGGTTTGCCAAATGTGACCAAGTGTGACAAGGAGGGGGGGAGGGGTCAAAAAACCTTGAAATTCGTGTGACGTAATTAATGGATGACCCCTTATTGTGAATAATTATATTTTTGTAAAGAAAACGTGTTTTTATTCCAACATGACTTTAATGACTGACGTTTTTATATTTCATCAAATAAACCAAAGAGTACATTTGATATATAACTTAAAAGAGGCTGAACACCTACTACTCTGTCGTTTAAATCACGTGTAAAATTTGAATAAGGGCGAAAATAACTATTGATTTTGGAGTGTAGTTTTATTTAGTGGTACCTAATTGTAAACTATTTTACCTGGACTGCAGTCCTCTAGCATATCCATCTGTCAACTTTACTTCAAGTTCCGCCTCCAGGGGAGAGGGAGAGAAATTAGGATTAGAAATTAGCCGCTTACTGACGCAGACCGAATTCCACGCGGGCGGAGCCGCGGGCGCAGCTAGTAAATAGAATATATAGAATGTGAAAGTTTAAAAGAATAGTCAATAGAATGTATCATTGAAATCTGTGCAGTAGAAATTCCTTCCATGAATTTGGTGATAATAGTTTTGTATTGGCCAAATAGTAGTAGAGAAATTAATATGGTAACAGCACAATTAGAAAAGCTATTAAAAATAATTTGTATTTAATATTGTAATAGACATATTATAATTGGTGGAGATTTGAATGTAAACTTTCTCAGTAATTCAAGCCAAAGTAAACATGTGATTGAACTGTTTAATTGCTATAAATTTGTACAGTTTGTTAAAGAACCAACTAGAGTTACCAATAATAGCTCTACCTGTATAGATATATTGTTCACCAATATTTAATTACACAAACGGGTCTACCGCGATATAATTTCATTGGTAAAAACCTTTAATTCCGACGTTTCAGCTGAGTTGCACCAGCTGTGGTCACGGAAAGACTGACGTCCCAACAAATGTCAACAGAGATATTAATAAAACACCACTAAACTACCCGAAATTAGTTTATAAAAATGTTTGGGGTAGACAAAGAAATTGCAGCTACCCGTTAAAGTTTAATGTTTATTGTCCACGGCACGACACGCAACACTCACAGTATCCGTACACTGGTCCGAAGATATATCCACTGGTTTCAACATTTGAATCACTGGTCCCCAAGTAGACAATAATTTGTACCCGTCCTCTCGGTTGAAATTTTATTAAATATGTGTACAAATCGCGAGAGTTTAAAGTGTTATATTGTTCACCAACTTTGACAAAGACCTATTTTCTCATAGTGTTAAGGATTTTGGCCTTTCAGACCATAAAGCAATTACTGTCACTCTTACAACTGCAAATCAGACTAAAAATCAGTCAATGCGCATAGAAAAAAGAATTTTTAATCACACAAGTAATGAACTATTTCGAGCCCAACTACAAACGACAGATTGGAGTTAGGGCTTGCATTCCGGAATTCCGGAATTTCGAAATTCTTGAATCTCGGACAAATTTTCCGATATTACAATTCCGGAATTGATACCACTCAATATCGAAAATTCCGGAATTGGATTTAAGTACTTTTTGTAGGTTTTAATACCTTTATTATTAAAAATTGTTAAGAAACTACACTGTACGGGTGCTTTTTGTCGTTATTAAGTGCTTCTTAGTCATTCAGTGAGCTATAGTATAGGTATATTTTACTTTTCCGTTTGCTAAAGCAGTGGGACAAAATGGGCTGATAATAAAAACATAAAAAAACAATAAAGCAGAGCGATTTACTTGCTTAGAATAGTCAGAATAGTCTGAATCCTACATAAGCGAATTTGAAGAATTGAAATTTAATAATATTTGGACTTTTTATCTTGAATTGAATTCAGAGAAAAAGAGGTTTTCTCTATTAACGATTTCGAATCCTGTAGAAGCACATCATATATGATATTCTGAATCATAATTAAGAACTAGGAAGGAAAAAGCCAAACTTAGACCTTCAACTTCTTAAACAACACCATTACCTACTAGGTTAGGAAGAGTAGGAAGCTATTATATTTAACTATTTTATAAAATTATGCATCGAATGGTTTGCTAGCAACTATAGTTTCCTCAAATAAATACCCCGTATCATTGAAGTGAATAAAAGTAACCATTTTAATAAGGTGGTAAAAAAACGTACCTACTTAAAATTAAATTTCTGATAAACAATACTAATTTTAATAAACGAATGAGAACGTATGAGAATTTCACATTTTTTGTTGTTTTTTACTAAAAAATAGAATAAAAATATGATAAACCCTAATTCCTGAACCAGTTCCGGAATTCCGGAATTGGAATCCAATATCGAAAATCAGTTCCGGAATTGGAAACCATCCGATATTGCAAGCCCTAATTGGAGTGCTCTCATCAAACCAGATCAAAATATAAATCAAAATTTTAAGGCTTTTCACGGACATTTAGTGACACTGCTCAACACCTACATATGTACCTAAAAAAAACAATAAAAGTAGGTAACAAAAACAAAAAGACTTGGCTCACAAAGGGATTAAAAACATCTTGTAAAAATAAACGTATTACATGACTATTATAAAAACTATGAAAAAATATTAAAAGGATCAATAAAAGCATCAATAAAAAATCAGTATACAAAGAGAATAAATTCATCAAAAAATATTACTCGAACAATGTGGCAAGTTATTAAAGAACGTACAAATAAAGTAGTGCATAGAGAAGAAACTAATATAAAATAGGAAATTAATGACAAAATTATAAGCCAACCCCGAGAAATAGCGAATATATTTAATGATTTCCTTATATCTGTGGGAAAAATACAAAAAAATAACATATCCAAAGGTCGCCCGGTAATGTACTATGTATTTTACCCAACAAATGAGCGAGAAATTGAAAAAATAATTACTAAACTTAAAAATAAAATTACATTTGGCTTCGATGAGACCCCCGACCCAAGTAAAATACTGTAAAAATGAATTAATAGGACCTCTATCAGATTTAATTAACCAGTCTTTTAGAGAGGGCACCTTTCCAGACTTATTAAAGATATCAATAATAAAACCCATACCTAAAATAAAAAAATGCAAATCATCCTCAGCAGTATCGACCAATATCTTTGTAGTCCATTTTTTCGAAAATATTTGAACAGGCAATGGCACAACGTTTAAATTCGTTTTGTGAGAAATTCAAAATTTATGCTAACAATCAAAATGGTTTCAGAAAAAAAAGGTCCACTATAACGGCTCCTTATGACTTTATAAACGAAGTTCTCAGAGTGATTAATAATCGAAAATATGCAATAGCCATGATGTTGGATATGAGCAAAGCATACAATAAAGTATCAAATGAAATTCTTAAACAAAAGCTTTATGGTATGGGCCAGGGGTCACCAAATGGCGGACCGCGGTCCGGATCCGGACCGCCGACCTATATAATTTTAATTCTTATTTAATAAACTCAAGTACAAACGGACCGCGATGGTCACATTATTTTAAAAATTCGGACCCCTGAAGAAACTAATTAATGACCCTAGTATAGGCGTTCGTGGAATAGCACTCAATTGGTTTTCCTCTTACTTGAAAAATACGTAGAAATTTACCACCATGATTATAAAAATAATCGCATGATTAAAATTAGGTCTGAGAAACTGAATGTACAAAATTCCATCCCATAGGGCAGTGTTTTGAGCTGTATCCTATTCGTAATTTATATTAATGATTTGTCAAAAATCTTTAGTACCAAGGCCGTGCTATACGCCGACGACATCTCCTTAATATTTGAATGCAACGATAGTGAGGACCTAAATAATAAACTACATTTTACTTTTAAATTAATATTAGATTGGCTAATTAATGATCATAATCTCCAATTGAATATTTCTAAAACTAAAATCATGCAGATAAAACCTTGTCAGAAGCCAGCAATTGACATGAACCCTTGCTATAATAATGAATCATTGGCGGTAGTTGAGTCATGTTCTTTACTAGGTGTGGAAATAGACTCCTGCGTAAATTGGAAGGCACATGTTGATAAAATCTCGATAAAATTATCCAAATTTATATATGCCCTCTCTATGTTGAAGAAATGTACAGACTTAAAAGCTGCAACTAATGCCTTTTATGCCTATGCCCATTCTTGGTTATCATATGGTATTATCTTATGGGGGAATAGCACGAACGTAGAGTCGTTGTTCTTGCAAAAAAAAAGTGTATAAGAATACTAGCCAATATAAATGACATGGAGAGTTGCCTCCCTTATTTCAAAAAAATTAAAATATTAACGTTAACTTCACTGTACATTTTTGAATTGTGTAAATTAGTTAAAAAACAAAAACATTTATTTGAGCGAACAAGGGATAACTTTCCACGGAATCAAAATCTGCGGAAAAGAAACAAATTAGTTAGCACTTCACAAATCTAAAAATAGTGAACTCCGGTCCTTACCATATGGCAGTCACAGTATATAACAACATACCGTCAGAACTAAAACATAATAATATAGAGAAAGATTCAACATTCTTTAACAAACTAAAAAAGTTCTTGGTTGAAAACTCATTTTACAATATAAAGGAGTATCTTAATTATAAGTCTTAATAATGTTAATTGCTAGTGTGTGCTAGATTTAAGTATTAGTTATTAAGTCCTTATGTATATTGCTGTGCCCCAACGGGGTTTATGCTGGACATGTAAATATTTTAACATCTTGTAAAGCCCATAAAAGTAATGAATAAATTATGAATTATGAAATTTATACATAATCGAAACTTGAAAATTGAATGTTTGCAAAGGGAAACTGTATAAAAGTTATTGAAATCCTATAGGTATATGTCGCAGCCATCTGGTTTAGTTCGCCAGCTAATTAGTCGCCTAGGCCGATAGAAAATCACTCAACGTTTAAAAACTTGGCGTATTGAGAGTTAGCGTCTTGAAAACCACTGGTTCACTCAGCCAAGTGCTTTCAATGTAACCTAAAAAAGATAGAGAAATGAAATATAATAAATAAATTAACAACAAAATACTAACCTAAACTAACATAACCTAACCGCGCAACATCAAATAGAATCTTTATTTTCAAAGCCACAATAGTTATTTTCACATCACCTATTCGGAGAAGGGCTTTTTCTTCCCCGCTAGGAGGGATCAAAGTGGCACTTTTCCTCCTTGCTAGGGGGATCAAAGATGCACTTTTTACACGACTGTCCAAAAAAAAGAGTGTATTGTTTTCAGGGTTCATGTTTGTATGTTAGTTTCTTTATTCCACTATAACTTCTGAATGCCTCAACCGATTTAGATGAATGATATATCATTAGAATCCTTACGTCATCCCGAGTAACATAGGCTATGTGACGTCATAATAAAATCAATATGGCGGACATAATAAATAATATTGCGTGATGTTTAGAAAAAAAAATCTTGCAAACCTATCGAGTGGGGCCTCAAAATGAAGAGCTTTAAAAGGCGATTTAAAATATAAATGCAACATACGCGTTTAAGTCTTATTTTGGTAGATTCACAAAATGTGCTAAGAAAAATAAATCCTTCTATCTTATTTAGTGAGCTGTCAAATGAAAGGGTTTTTACCGCTTATTATAAAAATATATACAAATCATATGGTATAAGGTAAATATAGGAACACAAACATGTTCTAAATCGCGCCATTGAAATCTAAACGTGTGAACTTCTATTTAAGCGATGGGGTTCGAATAATTCCTGGCTTATTGGATTCTTATATTTTTTGTAAAAAAGATGTTTTGTTTTAACACGTGCGTAGATAGCTACGTACCTATCAACTTCGATCATTTCTTCTTAACTTTACTAGGTACTATACTAATTTTCATAATAGGGGGTATTACTGCAATGTTCTGCCGAATATGCAAGAGTGATAGAGAGGTTATTTAACGAAATTTCGATTTTCTTGTTTTGCGGTAGACCCCCAGATTGTGATGGATTGTAGTAGTGGCGCCCCCTACGCAGAGTTTCGCGTAATATTCCCTATTGTAAGAAGTATTTAAATGACAATTTTTATACATATTATTTCAACATGTATGTTCAACATGTATCTTAGGTCGACTGTACATAAGGGGCTGTCCATAAATTACGTCATCGATTTTTGACGATTTTGGACCCCCCCCCCCTATAATCATCCAAAAATCATGCTTCAAATGACCCCATTTCCTCCTACTTCATGCTACCGTCATCCGATGTCCAGACCCCCCCCCCCCCTAATTTGAAATGACGTAATTTATGAATAGCCCCTAAGTGTATTGTCATTAGGGTGGTTCAAAAAACATTTTTTTTTATTTTCCTACGGGGCACCCCCTTATTTTGTTACACTTATTATGCTGATAAAATACACCAAGTTTCGTAATTTTATCTCAACTACAAGGGGGTGCTCAACCACTTTGAAAATTTTATATGTTGTATGAAAACCAAAAAAAACAAGTATTTATTATTCAGAATTTTATTTAAGTATCTGTTTCCACATTATTTGCACATGTGATTTATAAGTTTTTAAGTAGAAAAACATTTTTATTTCCTTTTTTTATAATTTTTCAAAAGTAAGATTTTTAGAATTTCACCTAAAAAAATCATAAAAAATTTAAATAAAAATGGTTTTTCAACAAATAACTTTTAAATCACACTTTCAAATAATGTGAAAACTACTACTTACATAAAACTCAAAAAAATAATACCTTGATTTTTTTGGATTTCATACAACTTTGAAAAATTTCAAAGTGTTTGAGCACCCCCTTGTAGTTGAGATAAGATTACAAAACTAGGCATATTTAGTCAACAGAACAAGTGTAACAAAATGAGAGGGTGCCGCTTCTTCTAGCTAGAGTTTGAATTTTTCCCATACAAACGTGAACCACCCTAATTGTCATTCTGTGTCTGAACACCAAATAGCCTCTTTCGAATCCTTCGAACCTTCCTTTATTCATTCCTAACCTAACTAGTAGTAGTAGACATTTGTCTAAATTCAAAAGCCGAAATGGGAACTCCGCGTAGGGTGGCCCTTAGGCTAGAGCGCGCGCTTTTCGCAACTTTCCCCTAACCCTTCAAGTGGCGGTCAACCCGTGAATGGTCGGATCGAAAACCAGTAAACTGGCGGCCCACTACTCACGGGTCGATGCGAAAACCAGTAAACTGTCGGCCACCAGTGAGTGGTTAATGAGGTGTTGCCGTATTTTGAGGTGAAATTGAACGCATTTAAGTATATAGTTACGCTCTTCTAGCGCCCAAAATTAAGTAGCGAGTTAGAGAAGGATAACATACCATAAGAAACTCAAAAACACTTGGTATAAAATTTGTTGGTGAGGACCGTTCGTTCGGGAGCGACCGCATATTCCGAGAGCAGTCTTGATTTTTAAGAGGTTATTTTGTAATAAATTGTATATTAGGTCTAATTTAATGATTTAATCTTAAAAATAAAAGTCTTGCTTTGATCAATTGCAATTATCTCCAATCATCAATTTGTTTTATGGTGGTAGTCATTTTGTGGAAAACTGTCATTCTTCCGAAGTTTGATCAGGTCTGGCTAAATATATAAACATTACGAGTGTAATAATTTAATTGCCATATTCAAATAGCCTATTTAACGCTGATTCTAACGATATGTGATATACAGGGTGGAAAGGCACGACGATCCTTTCCGGAAATGGGAGATAGTTTAGCCTAAGCTCTATATTTTCTCCATAGAAACTATGTTAATATGGGCAACCGTTTCTAAATTATGACCTTTTAAACATCCACGCAAAAAACTACTTTGTTCTAACCCTAACAGGTGACAGGGTCAATGAACTTACTTGTAAACAATCAGTATTCGACAGGAAATTATGCTAATTTGTTGCCATCTAACCATTTTTAGGTCTGCTTACAGCACGGTAAGAATCATTGCAGGATTTTCGCTTTCTTAGTGGTTCCACTTGTTCAATACTTGAATGAAATAGTTATGTTATTCCTTAATATTAATAATACTAACCACAACATTGTTTACAACGACAGTTCAAATGGTGACATTGACAACCACTCAAAAGTACGCAATCGTCTTATAAATATCTCTGGTTTCCTTGACTGATAAAAAGGTTTTAGTTTCTTAACACGTTTCACAAAATTATTTTCGAATAATTGGAAACTATCTAAAATAATTAAAAATAACAAGTAGGTTGTGTTAGTTGCACCAAATGAACTTGCAAAAATTAAATACTAAGAATAAATCAAGAATAAATACTTCTTAAATACCTAACTAACAAACCTTCTTGCGTGGTAGGAAATAGACAGACCGTCTGATGTTTGAAATTAAATGTGCCACAAATTGCAAATTACGCGATAAAACCTAGTTCCAAAATGCCCTTGGGAGCCCGCGATTACCTAAATTTGCTTATGTTATACGGGGAGTGTAATTATAATGCCGCCGAGACGTTACGACGCTACAGACAAAGATATCCTCCACCACACCCAACTAGCCGTATGTCAATTTTACGGGCCATTGATCGCGTGGCAAATAATGAGCCCATAGTACCACGAACGGGCCAAAACGACCAACGGGGAGGAGGTGTAGTTCACATTGCACCAAGACTTGAAGAGCGAGTGCTGCGGTATTTCGAGCAAAATCCAAGGGCTAGTTCGAGGCAGGCAGCCCGACATTTCCGCCTAACTCATACCGCAGTACTCAAAATCTTGAAACGTGCACGTCTTCACCCTTACAGCATTCAGCGAGTTCAAGCTCTGCTGCCCAGGGACTGCCCTGTACGAGCAGCATACTGCCGTTGGCTTTTAAATAAACTGGAGGAAGATCGCCTGTTCATCCGCCGCATTATTTGGAGCGATGAAAGTTTGTTTTCCCGTAAAGGCATGTGGAATAGGCGAAATGAACATATGTATGCAGTAGAAAATCCGTTCGAATACCGACATTCGGGTCACCAATATCGGTGGTCCGTTAACGTCTGGGCTGCAATACACGGGGATACACTGATTGGACCTGTTTTTTTGCCTCCAACTTTGAACAGAGCTGGATACTTGGAACTGTTGAATACGGAGTTGCAGAATTACCTTGACGATTTACCAGTGGCCGAGCGTAGAGAAGTATGGTTCCAGCAAGATGGTGCACCGGCCCATTCTGTTAACGAAGTGCGGCTAGCCCTGAACGACGAATTCGGAGATAGATGGATCGGCCGGTTCGGACCGCATCGTTGGCCACCACGATCTCCGGATCTGACGCCTCTAGACTTTTTTCTTTGGGGGACTATCAAGGATATAGTGTACAAAACGGAGTGTGACAACGCCGAAGAAATGAAGCAAAGGTTAACCATTGCTTTCGCCAGCCTGCGCCGTAGAAACGTTCGAGAGCGAATATTAGCAAAGGTACACCGACATACTCGCGCACGGGCTGCAGCCTGCATTATTATGCACGGAGGCCACTTTGAACATAGAATGTGAATTTATTCAGTTGTAAATAAAGTAGTTATGATAATAACAACAACAACAACCTCTTTCATAATAAATATCTCTGGTTTCCTTGACTGATAAAAAGGTTTTAGTTTCTTAACACGTTTCACAAAATTATTTTCGAATAATTGGAAACTATTTAAAATAATAAAAAATTACATGTAGGTTGTGTTAGTTGCACCAAATGAACTTGCAAAAATGAAATACTAAGAATAAATCAAGAATAAATACTTCTTCAATACCAAACTAACAAACCTTCTTGCGTGGTAGGAAATAGACAAGACGTCTGATGTTTGAAATTAAATTTTCATTGAACTATACTTATTGAATGTCATATTCTTCAAATAAAAATGTTAGATGCTCGTGGCTATTTAAATTTGTGGGGCTGTGTAAAAGATATGGTGTACCAAACCAAACGGAATGTGAAACTGCGGACGGAGCTTTCCCGACGGAGATCCTTAATCTAGCCGTCATGTGCACATGCTATAGGGTTATCACCACAGTTAAAAAGTAGTATTTTTGCAATTTTTATTTTTTACTCAATTAACGATTCTTACCATTACCAATAGTCTCTGTATCACTTAAACGACCTAATACTTCCGGGAAGGATCGTTGTGCCTTTCCACCAGGGACAGGAACCGGTTACCTTAACCGGGGTTTTTCATAGGGTTATTTTAGAGGTGTTTATAAAAACCCCTACCATAACGGTAACCGCTTAATAAGGTAACACTTTGATTCGGTAACCGTATCAGATCGAGTTAACCTCTGTTACCGGTAACCGAAATAAAAACCCAGTCTATTCAGTTACCTCATTATGAGGTTTTTGACCAGTTCAAACGATTGTAATCTTTACGCACACTTAAATTCAACTTATTATGTTGAAACTCTAGGTCCATGGGGTCCCAGCGCGCATAAGTTGTTCGCAGAAATCGCGAAGCGTCTGGTTGACGTAACTGGTGACCGAAGAGCTGGCGGCTACCTCGCACAACGTATCAGCATTGCGATACAGCGAGGAAATGCCGCCAGCATCCTTGGTACAATGCCTCAAGGGCCTATTTTAGATTTAAGCTAGTTATTAATTTCGTTTAGTAGTACCACTGTATATATATTGTATGTAAATAAATGATTTTTCCCACTTATTATTGAATAACCGAGGTTGGCATGGGCGGTCTATGAAGCCTCCAGCACAAACAAGTTTTTTTGCCTTTCCTTTGTTTATCTTTATACCTACTTGTGTGGTGTGTTCTTATTATAAATATTATTATATTATAACTAAAATAATTAAAATAAATAAATTAAATAAATTAATTAAATTAAATAAATTAAATAAATTAAATAAATTAAATAAATTAAATAAATTAAATAAATTAAATAAATTAAATAAATTAAATAAATTAAATAAATTAAATAAATTAAATAAATTAAATAAATTAAATAAATTAAATAAATTAAATAAATTAAATAAATTAAATAAATTAAATAAATTAAATAAATTAAATAAATTAAATAAATTAAATAAATTAAATAAATTAAATAAATTAAATAAATTAAATAAATTAAATAAATTAAATAAATTAAATAAATTAAATAAATTAAATAAATTAAATAAATTAAATAAATTAAATAAATTAAATAAATTAAATAAATTAAATAAATTAAATAAATTAAATAAATTAAATAAATTAAATAAATTAAATAAATTAAATAAATTAAATAAATTACATAAATTAAATAAATTACATAAATTAAATAAGATAAATAAATAAAATAAATAAAATAAATAAAATAAATAAAATAAATAAAATAAATAAAATAAATAAAATAAATAAAATAAATAAAATAAATAAAATAAATAAAATAAATAAAATAAATAAAATAAATAAAATAAATAAAATAAATAAAATAAATAAAATAAATAAAATAAATAAAATAAATAAAATAAATAAAATAAATAAAATAAATAAAATAAATAAAATAAATAAAATAAATAAAATAAATAAAATAAATAAAATAAATAAAATAAATAAAATAAATAAAATAAATAAAATAAATAAAATAAATAAAATAAATAAAATAAATAAAATAAATAAAATAAATAAAATAAATAAAATAAATAAAATAAATAAAATAAATTAATTAAATTAATTAAATTAATTAAATAAAATAAATTACATAAATAAAATAAAATAATTAAATTAAATAAATTAAATTAATTAAACAAATATAACAAATTAAACTAATTAAATAAATGAAATAAATTAAATAAATTAATTAAATTAAATAAATTAAAAAAAAAATTCCACAAATTCAATAAATTAAATCAATTAAATAAATAAATTAAATTAAATAAATTTAATAAGTAAAATCAATAAAATCAACAAAATATAAATAAAGTAAATAAAATAAACAAATTTTTTAGTATTTTTTTTAGTTCTGACGGCACATCACTAAAACTACTTTAATGTAGCAAACCAGTAAGCAACCGATAATAAAGGTTACCATAACTGAATGAAAACCTGTTAAAAACCCTTAACAAAAACCCTATCGCGATGGGGTTTTGAGATTAACTCGGTTAAAGGTTAGGGTTACCGTTTCAATAAGGTTACCATTACAATCAGGTAACAGTATGATAGGGTTACCGAATGATACGGTAACCGAATCGATTGGGTTACCGAATTGATAGGATTAAGCGTAAAGAGGGGTTTTCCGGTCCTTGCTTTCCACCCTGTATATGTACTTTAAAACATAGAAAAGCTTAACTCAACGATTTTGTAAAATTCCCTTAATGTGCGCTGACCACCCATCGGGGCCCCGCCACGTGACTGCTTTTGCGCAAATCCGCGGCGCCACTTGACTACTTTTGGCGTTTTCGCTGCCGCCCTTGAAGGGCTAAGTAATATCTTAATTGTGAAGGCCAAAGGCCGAGCTGCAAGAGTGTTGCGTTCAAACAACAAGTGTCTTTTAAATGCGCAGGCCAAAGTCCGAGCTGGGGTAGGGTCGAAGGCCTGGATCGTCTGACAGGTGGTACGCGCTTATTACTGCAAATTCCCCTAGTATTGCTCTGCAAAAAAAAGCCAATGGCCCGAATCGTCCGAGAAAGGCGCGTCTTTAGTGTGAGTGTTAGGCCCTATCTTCATACATCGCAGCGGGGTGCGCAGGGGGGGGGGAGAGTGGACTGTAGAAATTCTCGTAGGCGGCAGAGGATGGAGCAATAAAACAACGCAGCTGGCTTCAGATGCAGGAGGGTCGAGGTTGGAGAGGTTTCTTCTTTTCCTTTTAGTTGTTTCCTAGTCGGCTGCTGGTTCTGGACTGACGCTGAGCGGGGCGACGTACCGGCTTTTATTACTGCCTATTTTATGTACCTCGTCCCCCGCTACCCGCGTGGCACGCATGCGCGGATCGAGAGAGATCGGCGCATGCGCGCAGACTTCCTATCTCTTTCTAATAAGATACCTCTCTTTCTAATATGATACCTCTCTTTTCTAATATGATACCTCTCTTTTCCTCGGCCCTCATGCTTTCTTTATTTAAATATTTATTAATTTACAAGTTTTATTTCTTATGCTATTCTACCTAACTTATTTTTCTAATTAGACTTTTTTCCTAATTAGCCTATTATCACATTCTTATTTGAAAGGCGCAAAGTGTGTGTCGCCGCCGGCGACCCACACTTTGCCCCTCCCGTTATGCAGAGTTACGTAATGAAACACAATAGGAGGATATTTTATTATTCACAAACTTTGGCTTATCTAAATTATATCTTAATTATTTTATTATCTAGTTACATCTTATTAATCTAAACGCGCGTCGTGTACATTTCTCCCGCCGTCGCTTCGCGAACCTACTGGTAGCACGACGATCTTCTTTGTCGGCCTCCTCAGCACGTGTCCCTTGCTCGTAGAGACGTCCACGACTCGAACCACGCCATCCTTGCCCGGGTACGTCTGCGTCACTATCCCCCGTGGCCATGTGTTACGGGGGAGGTTGGAGTCGCAGATGATGACGACGTCTCCGACGGCCGGGGCGACTCCTCCGTCGTAGGGCTCCCGCCGGTGTTGGAGTAGCGGCGCGTACTCGCGAACCCAGCGCTGCCAGAAGGTGTCGGCGAGCTGCTGGGCGCGCTTCCAGTGTTGTCGCGCGTTGGTGTCGCTCTCCTCGAAGGTGCCGGGTGCAGGTGAGTAGCAGTCTGGCCCCAGCAGGATCATGTTCGGGGTCAAGGCCGGCGGGTCCTCTGGATTCACGGCCACGTAGGTCAGCGGTCTTGAGTTGACGGTTGCCTCCGCCTCCGCCAGTAGGGTCTGCAGGGTCTCGTCGCTCGGGTGCTTCTCGTGCAGCGTAGCCTTCGTTGCTTCTTTGACGGTGCGCACCATACGTTCCCACACGCCCGCCATGAATGGGGCGGCGGGGGGAAGGAAACGCCAATTGATGCGGCGTGCGTGGGCGGCGTCTCTCATCGCTTCCGCCAGCTCTCGGTGTGCACCTCTGAAGGCAGTCCCGTTGTCACTCCACAGTTCGGTAGGGCACCCGCGCCGAGCGATAAAGCGGCGCAGTGCGTTGATGGCGGAGTCGGTGCTCAGTGAGGCAACCATCTCCAGGTGTACGGCCCTCGACGTCATACAGGTGAACAGTGCGACGTACCTTTTTTCTCTATGACGGCCCACTGTAACTTCTTGCGGCCCGTAGTAGTCCAGACCCGTGTATGTGAAGGGCCTAACGTGATGTGCTAGGCGCGCCGCTGGCAGGTCACCCGTAGATGGCGCCGCGGGCTTGGCGCGACGCAGGCGACACTTTGGGCACTGGGCGATCACTTGTTTCACTGTCGGTCTTATTTTCACTATATGGACACGCTGTCGCAGATCGTTAACCACTATTTCGGTGCCGCCGTGATGTAACTGTTCGTGAACGTGAGAAACATATAACTTTGTATAGTGATGTTTCCCGTGTAGCACTATAGGTCGCACTGTCTCTTCTTGTAAGTCGCCGGCCGCTATTCTGCCCCGCAGACGTATAATGTGATCGCCGTCCATATAGACACTCAGCTTGGCTAGTCGGTCGTCCTTGTCTGGCGCGCGGCCGCTTGCTATGCGCCCTCTCTCTTTTTCGTAGCTATCTTCTTGTGAGGCGCGTACTAGTAGTTTCTCGGCGGCACTTAGGTATTTGGCTTCTAACACTAAGTACTTCTTATCTTCTTGTGGCGGCGTAGCGGCGATCTTGACAGGTGTGCGTGTGTGAGTGGCACGCTTGTTCCAGGCGCCGTCTTGTGTCTCGTTTGCGCGCGTTCGTTTGCGCCTGGCCGCCGCGATAAGTTGTGTCGCGGGCCGGGCGGGGTCACGGGGTCGAGGGCGCACGAGGTCGATGAACTGTAGCACACGTGCGGTCGCACGTAGTAGTCGCGTCCACTTTGAGAAGCGCTCGAACTTAGGTATGGCCGCGTGTTTATTTTCAGGCACGGCGGCTGTCGCAGCACACGTCTCTTTTTCTTCACCGGTCACGGGAACTTCGACTTTATTTTCACGGGGCCAAGTCGATTCTTCATTGTACAGGAATGACGGGCCAACGAACCATCTGTGGCTCGTATCGAAGTCAGCTGGTGTGGCGCGGGTCGCGTCGTCGGCTACGTTGTGTGCTGTCGGTACCCATCTCCACTCGTTTTTCTTAGTGTGATCTTCTATCTCGGCGAGTCTGTGGGCCACGAACGTCTTGAATGTACGGGGCTCGGCGCGTATCCATGCTAGCGCCGTGCGCGAGTCGCTCCAGTATATTTTTGAAGCGATCTCGAAGTCGTGCTCTTCTATCACTGTTCTTGCTAGCCGTACGCCTAGGACGGCCGCCTGCAGCTCCAGTCTAGGTATGGAGATGGGCTTCCTAGGTGTGACGCGACTCTTGGCGGCGGCCAGGGCTATTTTGACTGACCCGTCGGCTCGCGTCATCCTCCAGTACACGGCGGCGGCGTATGCTTCTTCACTAGCGTCGACGAAAGTGTGTAGCTCGCGCACGGCGGCAGGCGTTGCGTCGTAGCATCTAGGTATCTTTAGGGTACCTAGGTCTCGCAGTTGTTGTAGCCACTCGCTCCAGCGCTCCCGCAGATCTTCTGGTATAGCTTCGTCCCAGCTCGTGTTATGTTGCCACGTGTCTTGCATTATTCGCTTGGCCGGCGTAGTGATAGGTGAAATCAGGCCGAGCGGGTCAAATATTGACATTATGATGCTCAGGGCTTCTCTCTTCGTCGGAGGCCGGAGGTCATTGACCACCTCGGGCTGAGCTCTTCTAGTGTTGAGGCGAAACCGGATGCTATCTTCGTTTGTGTCCCACAGCAGGCCGAGCGTTTTTTCTATCTCGCTCCCGCCGATAGGGACAGTGTTTCCCTCTCGCTCTTCGCTGCCGACGACGTCTCTTATTGCTTCATATTCGTTCGTAGCCCACCCACGCAGCTGAAACTTGGCTTGTTGGTGTACATGATCGACGTCTCTTGTTACTTGTCTTGCCTCTTCTATTGTGTTGAAGCTCTGGAGATAGTCGTCCATGTAGTGGTTGCGCTCTATTGCTCGCGCAGCCTCCGGGTACTGTGTCGCGTGCTCTCGTGCGTTTCTATTTTTGATGTATAGAGCGGTGCACGGCGATGACGACGCGCCGAATATAACTGAAGTCATGCGGTATTCTTCTGGCTCTCCCTCGCGGCGATCGCCCCTCCATAGGAAGCGGAGTGCGTCCCTGTCCTCTTCGCGTATCTTGATCTGCATGAACATCTCTTTCAGATCAGCTGAGACTGCGATGCTGTGTTGACGAAACTTCATGATGACGCCGGGTAGTGATTGCAGGAAATCTGGACCCGTGTGCAGCATGTCGTTGAGGCTGCGGCCGTGTGAGGTGGCCGCAGCATCATGGACCAGTCTTATCTTCGGCTTCTCTGGGTTGCAGACGGCGAAGTGAGGTAGGTACCACGTCCTGCCGCTTGGTGGCGTGGCCGCGCGCTCGGCGTAGCTTGAGGTGAGTAGATTGTTGACGCGCTCGTTGTATTGTTGTTTCAGGTTTGCGTCTCGATCCAGCTTCCTCTCGAGCGTGTGTAGCCGCTTCAGTGCGTCGTTGCGATTGTTGGGTATTCTTTCTTCTTGGTTGCGCCACAGTAGCCCCGTCTCGAACCTGCCGTCGGGTAAGCGGCGGCTCTTTTCTTCTAATATGCGAAGCGCTT